>NC_090876.1:19835961-19865961 GCF_036669935.1 Montipora foliosa
CAGAAAATACATAATTATGCCTGATATCTGTCGTTACCTTGCAAACGCTTATTAAGTAATCTTCCAACTCACTCGTTTAGCCTGCAGCACATCTGACAACCTGCGCACTAAACTGTGGCTGCCAAATCACATTATTTTTCATGTCTCCAGTTCCAACGACCTCATAACCCACCCACCCTTACCGAGTTTCCGTTTTCTTCCGCAGTCTATGACAAAATCCGGGATGTAGTATTCCCTCTAATGAGATGACCAATCACGTATGGCAAGAATAATATATACAAAAGAATCTCATGTGTTGCGTTTTCCGTCAAAGAATCGAATATAATCTTCCTGACACTGTGTTCGGGCTTTTTTTTTTTTTTTTGCAGTGACTCCCGTCTTGAATTGGTGGTTTGCGGCCTTACACTTCAAGACAACTGAATGCATTCCATTCGGGGCTCGCTTGGGATGAACATGCGCAATTATGGACAGCAACCGCGACCTCCTGATGGAAAACCATTAACCACTTCTTGAAGTCTTGTCCGAGGCATTTGAACTCTTATCCAGGTCGAAATACTAACAAATAAAGTAAAACTGCATATAAGAACAAGAAGGACTCGAGTAAAGCTCTGTGGAAACGCGGGAAACAATATACAACGTTGCTGACACAACTTAGGAAGAGTTTTTTGGCCGACACCAGCCTCAACTACGTTGGAAATTATTAATATCAAAGTAACTGAAGTGAAAAGTTTTTCGTTACGAAACAATGTCCGCTAGCTCGTTAGCTTCAGTCTTGCTGACTAGCTGAACCGTAAAAATTCCGCTACGGTGATTCTCCAATGTCTAAATCAGTCGACTCCATAAATATAAAGGTAATTTTAACGGTTTCAAAAGTCTTATAAGAAACGATTTAGAAATACATGAAAAAAGAAATATAAGTGATAGAAACCGACGTTTCGGTGCATCTTGCGCCATTATCAAGGTTACATAAAGATAAAATGCGGTTTGTGAAAAGGCTAAGTTGAAACAAATTTGCATAAAAGAGTGCCAAGCTAATTACATGAATACTTTAGCACGAAGAGAATCCGACTGTACATTCGATGCTGGTTTAAGATATTGAATACACAGCATTTCATTAACAAGGCAGTCAAATTTGTTCGTGCATTTCTTGATTACATTGAAGCGTGCTAAGAAATTGTTCGGAACAGCAGTGTTACGTTCTTTGCAATAATGCCTGTAAATAGATGACGCCTTTTGACGGTGTCCCTCAACGCGCGTGTGAAGGTGGCCCTTTGTGTACTTGACATAACCTGCATCGCTCAGGTCAAACTTGAATAAATAAACAACGAATTGCTGGGTTACGATGTTAGGCTTGGGCTCACGCCACGCAAGCTTAGATCTTGTTTAAGCTTGCGGCTAGTAAACACGGGTTGAATGGTCTTTTGCACCTTGTTGCTAAGATCCCTAAGTTGTCGTTTGACAGACACTGCAGCATCCTGATCTTTCACTTGCTAAAATGACCCGGTAAATCACACGACCACCAGGCTAATGACGATGTTTCTTGTTTTCAACAACACGAACTGGGGCGACAAAAATAGTTGGCCATTCATAATACGGTATTCCAGATTCAAAACAATAACAAACGATTGCGTTGCATCTAGGGTGAAAATAGGCCTTTTCAGGACGGTGCCTACTATTGTTATTGCGCATTACGTTCTGCGCATCTCGAGATACTCGGGTTTCCTATTGGTGATGCTTACTAATACAGTGATATTTTTGCGCGGTTTAAAACTATCCAGAGAAAGTAGATCTTAATTAGTACTCTTGGTATCCACAAAGAAAATTGGGGGTAACCTTGCATTTTTGAGAGATAATTAAGCATCATTTTGAGAAAGAACGACATACATCGCTTTGTATTTTGAAGCTTTTTTACAAATCTTATTCATCAATTATCTTTGAAAAATGCGTGGTTACCCTCAATTTTCTTTTTGGATTTCAATAACAATTGTTACGATCTACATTTCCTGCATAGTCATAAACCAGGGCAAAAATACCTTTGAATTAGTACGCACCGTCCTTAACATAAACAAAATATTTAAAAAAGCAATGAAAAGTGCCCTTACCTGCGCGCGGTCCGTTGGCCCATTTTGACTACTGTCTAAAGAGACCATCGTCAGGGGTGTTAAATGAGTGGTCTTCATCAAGTCCACTCGCGCGCCACCTAACGCTGCCATTGGATCGCTAAAGGTCAAAAAACCGGGATAAGGAAGCGACAGTGAATGGGCCGAGAATGGTTGACTGGGAACGGAAGTAGGTAACAGCTTTGAGGCCTGCACTGCCTGAGTCCCTAACTGTTGCTTGTCGTGCGTGAAAGCCGAGTTCTGCCGATGAAGATCTTCCTGTTGTTTTATTAGTTGAAGAAGAACGTGCTGTTGACTGGCCGTTTGTTGTGGCTGTGAGAACGACTGCGTCGAAAATGTCTGGCTTGCGGGCGATGGTTGAGGGAGTATAATCTTTTGCTGCGTCTGAAATCGTGATTGGAGTTGTTGACTCGCTTTCGAAGTTGTAAGCGCTGTCGGAACAATAATCTGCTGTACTTGGTTTACTTGTGTCGGCTTCTGCTGTTGTTGTTTTTCTTTCTCTTGCTGATTGACGAGCGTTGATTGCGGAAGCGCGGTTTTCCCTATCTGCTGCTGCGGCGGCTGAAGGATCACGCCGCTTATCTTCGGCGACTGTTTAGGAGAAGCAGCAGATGGAAAAGACGGCAAGACGCCCTGAGCTGCTGATAGACTCGCCTCTGAGAGTTTGACTGGCAGATCTTTTGTCTTGTTTGCCTTCGCTTCTGTTCCGTTCCCTGTCGTCCTCTCATCTGCAACAAAATCAAACCCTGATTGTTATGGTAATTTCAGCAAAAATGCTGCGGAAACACTAAATGCGCGCGCACCCCAAATTAAGAGGAGTCGAAAGTATGATTATCCCATTACAACAGGACATTCATCAAACGCCATTAGACTCAATGTAGGTTACAGTTGTCCACAATGATGGGAATGAATTGTCAAATGGGGAACGAGTAGAGCGTTTTACCATAACAAAAACAAACAAACAAAACTAAAATCAGCAATAATCAAGGATTAGTGAGGTGTACAAACGGGAATCGCTGTTTTTCCTTGGGCAAGCCGTGCACTATCAAATGACATCGAAGCCACGTATGCCAGCCAAGACGGCGTCCAGACGCTTAAATCGTATGACATCACGATCGTTAACCGAGGGGCATCACGCGGAACTGACACGATTAGGATACGTTCTCCTCCGTCAAACGCATCAATTACTCTAAACACGGGCAAACGATACGATGAACCGGATTAGTTTTAAGCACCATCACTAATACGCACAGTACTAACAATGGTAAAAATGATCCTCGCATCTAACTAGACAATTTAAGCAATTGTCACTTTAAAGACACCTGAAAAATCTGGCTTAGGGCGCTTGCCTTGAAACACGTCCTGACTACTCGTTGAATTTGTTCCAGATATCACCATGTTACATGATACCGCCAGAAAATTTCACTCCGGTACGAAATCCTTCAACAGTGTCATGTAAACGAGGAGCAACCAATCGTATGAAGGTGACCTCTGGAAGGACTGGAACGGGTAGCGCATGCGTGAATTTCGTCAATCCAAAGTGGCATGTATTTGTCAAAGTCAAGTGTGCCTTCATGCAAACACGATATGAAATAAAGCGGGCATCACGAAATCCCAATACGAAATCAAGTACTCTAAGTAGTCATCCACGTACGGAACTAGTTTCTCAAGTAAACAGCCCCATACAGTAGACGTGATAGGTAAAGGTAAAGAAGTCGCCTGAATTTTTAACCTACGCTTCAAATATAACTTTCTTTCATGTACAGTGACAATTGCCTGATTCGTGATAAATAATTAAGGAGGGTTTCATTTAAAGATCACAAAAGTAAAAAAGATAGTCAAACAAAACAGAGACAGAGAGGACTGACATGAGCGAATCACAAAGAAAAGCAAATACATGCGCGGAGCTTGGCGCGGGAAAGACAAAGCCAAAGGAAACAATTCGCTTACGTCTTAGACCTTGCTGTATGATGTGAGATTCTTAGAGAAATTTGTTTAAGCGCTACGCTATTCATTCGAGCAAAGTTAATCGAGGGACTGGTTATGAAACCCCAGCCTGCAAAGCAAGAGTATTTTACGAAGATTTATCGGCCGACATTTTGGATAAAGAGACTATCAGAGGACTGGGAGAAGTAAAAAAATTGCACTCACGGAGAGGAGGACAGTATGAAATGGTGGTGGGGGGGGGGGGGGGGGTTGAGGGATGGGAAGCGCAGAGAACCCTAACCCTGCCCTTTCTCCTCCTGTCCGCCACTTCCCCGCCCCTCGTCCCAATTCTCTACCACCTATGTGCTTTCAAAATGGTGGCCCATTACGAACGTTGGACCTTCAACAAGCGTCCGCCTGCCAAAAAAGGCCCGCTTTGCACGCTACAACGGTCACGGCTAAAACAGCCAACAAAAACACGAAACAAAGAAACTTGCTGAGTTTCATAACCATCTCGATAGATTAACTATGATTTGACGCATTCGGAAAGACAATATACATGTCGATTGTTATTAAAATGTCCTCTGCTTAAGAAGAAATTAAAATAGATCAACATCGGTCCAATTCAAAATTCATTACCTCCGGAAAGAGTTGCTTGCTTCGCATTTGCGCTAATAGGGACTTTACTCTCGCCGATCGAAGGGACTTTGGTCTCTGTACCACTTGGAGAGATCTCCGTCTTTGCGGACCCGTTTGCGCTGGCACTGACGGAGCCTCGAGGTCCATCACTGATCTGGGTCGTCCTCGTGTCAGCCGTTAACGTTCCCTGAGTTGAGACTGTCGTAATGCTTGAGGCATTCGGAGTAGTTTGTTTCGTGACACAAGGTGATGTAGTAGAGTTGGTGTTCGTACAGGACATGGGTGTGGCTAATCGGACGTTGACTTGGAGTAACTGGTTTTTCCGTGTCGTCAAAGTAGCGAGTCGCTCCTCGAGTCGAGCGTTGTCGGCTTTTAGCTGGTGAAGACTGTTCATCAGCGAAGCAACTATAGAGAAAACGAATAAAACCGATTTGAATAAAACCCTGTGCAACACTCTCTCGAACAGCACTGTTGAGTAACCCCCAAGTTTATAACCACAATGCTTAGAACTTGAGGGTATTCCTTCTTTACCTCAAACTTCGAATAACTCTTAAAATATTCACGCCGCCTTCAACCTAAAACGTCCATTCACGAGGGCGAATTTAAAAAGATGCAGTGAAACGGTCAGGCTGGAAAGCCTCAAGGAGGCATTTTACTTCGTAAGGGATTGCCTTTCTGCCTTGCGTTCTCAACGTCAAAACTTCTCCACTTCATATGTTTTTATTTTGTTTATTTGTGGCGAGCGTTAGCAGCAAAGTTTCCAACACTTTGTCCAATGCAAGATAAGAAGCGTACACTTTTAAGGACGTTCGCGCCCATTGCTACTGCGCATTTGTTCGCGCATGTCACGCACACGTCATGCATCGCAGACCACGAAGGTAAACACGATGCTAAAGGTGCAAACATTTTCCACAAGGATGGAACGTGAAAGCATGTGGCATTATGGGATAGCTGTGGACCCAGGTCTTCTCGGAAATGTCACGCAATGGCGCGACATTGCGAATAGACAATCGCTTTGAGGACTTCGCAGCTATTTTACTTTCTTGAATGCTCGGTGAGCCCCATTTTTTTCTTTCTGTAGATCACTTCCTTTCCTGATTTTGTCCATCAAAAAAAAAAAAATCTGTACGCGAGAAGTTACAAATATTTCGCCTTTTATGCTCTCGTGCGACCGAAGTTTTCTTTCTTACACTAATATGTATCGTTTTTCAAGGTCTATTTCACCTCAGAAAAAGACATCAGCTGCAATAGTTTGTTTAGTTATATTAGTTACGTTAAATTGAGTACGTTTACCTGATCTAAATTTCGCTAATGTAGCTTTTTTATTGCTGACAGTTGTAAGCTAAGATGGTTTTAAAATGACGCAAGCTTCTAAAAGTGCACCTCATGATCTCGAAAACGAGCACGGTAACCCACCTTTTTTATTTTATTTTTTTTTTTTGCCTTTTTGGCCAATTTAGATCACTACCTTTCTGCACGGCAAGTTTAAAAAAAATCTGTACGTGGGAACGTTTTGGGCGCGAACGTCCTTAAATGAAACAGAAAGGTCATAATGTAGCAATACTGTACCATCGTACTGTGACGCCTGTTGCATTAGAAACTGGGCTCCCTGTTCCCACTGATACTCCAGCAGCTCTTCCAAGCTGGTCGGCAATTGCCTGCAGAATGAAATAACCATAGAAGCACCAGAACTTGTCAGCACATTACAAGCAATTTTCTAATAAGGACATGGACTAGACTACTAACTAGAAAGATTAAACTTGACAAAGAAAAACGTGTGAGGTTATTGAAAATTATCAAAAGAGAGGAAAGCTGATACCTTCATCGGCGTAGACATCCTGCAACATTGTTGCATGATGTTGCGACATTTGTTGAAAGGGCTGGCAAAACGCATGCAACATTTGCGACATTCTCAACGCAGCATGTCGATGTTTATATGCCCCAGGCCCCTAACGCGCAAGAAACGGACCTAGCGCGCATGCCCTAGTGCAATAATGTTGCGTGAACGTGGTCAAAATGAGTACAACATCATGCAAAATCCAAATATTGCACGAAAAATTTGCCCGTTTTTCAAATTTGATCCAACATGTTGCAACACATCGCAACGGGGTGGCCAAACCAAACGTATGCAACATGTTGTGCCCAACAATGTTGCGAGCGTTTGGCCAGGCCTTAATGGGTTATTTACATGAGACCGGGACGAAATCAGACCGGTATGAACTTGTACCTGAATGGAATTCTTGCAGCCGTTTACATGAAACCGGGATGAAATGGTATGTTTTGTCTAAAAAAATATATGGGCTGACCGAAAAGCATACAGGCTTGAAATTTCTGGACCCGAACTCCGACCGGTACGAGAATTTCTCGTCTTGGTCCAGCAACCGAGACTAATTCAGACCGGTCTGAGTTTCTTGTCAGGCCGGTCTCATGTGAACGCACAAAAAGAAATGTATGGAGGCCGATACGAACTCGCGCAGGTCTGAGGGTAATTTGAAATGACGTCTATTCTTTGAACGATCAAAATGACACCCTACGTTTTCACTGAATGGCCTCTTAGGGTAGTAAATCGAATAGCAAGAAAATAGAACTTTGTTTTGTTTTTAGAGGACCCCCTCTTAGCGAAGGAAACTTTTTAGGGGGTCACTTGGTCTTTTTTCATACCAAGTTCGACCGAGGGAGTATTTATTTTGGGACTACTTTCGAAACAGTTGGCTTGCGTATTGTTGTTGTTTACCGTATATTTATTACTTTTTGACACTAGCCTCGAAAGCTCGCTTACTCTTTTCATTCAAAATAGGAAAACAATTAGCAGGTTCTACCAGAAAAATTCCAAAGAACATTTTACTCACAACTAACTGTGAGAATCGTAGGGCCAATTCAGTCTTTCTGGAACGATTTTTACCGACGTTTTTAGTTGCGTGCCCCTGAAGAGAGTTCACGCAACATGATACAAGTGGGAGGGTTTTCATTTGAGGCCGGACGCCGGACGTTTCGTCCGGTTGTTAACCATTTCACGTCCTGGTGTGGGTTGTTCGAAGCATGGTTAGCGCTAACCAGCGTTAAATACCATGGAAACCGATAGGTTTTGACACCGCTTAACCAACGGTTAAGCAAACCAGGCTGCGAGCAACCGGCTCCTGTACTTTGACGCTATATAAATTTGTCAATATTTCGTCTTTCATTTTTCCTTCTTCTTTCCTTTTTTTTGGGACTTGGGGTATCTTAGGAAGCCATGGGCTAAAGAAACACAAGACAAGATTTCACACCACGACGTCACGTCGCCTTATTAGGGAGTTTAAGCAAAGACAACAGCTACAGCAACGACAACGCCACAAAGCAAGAATATGATTGGTTACAAAAAGGAAAAATACTCGTGCTGCACGTGCAGCACGAATTTCCGTGCATTTTTTCCCGTACTCCACAAAACAGAAACGTGAAATCACCAAATTTTAGGTTTTGACGACAACGTGAGCAAGTAACAATGAACCATTCATTTGCTATTTTTACTTTAAAACCGTTCGCACCCATCCAGTTACAGGATAGTTCGCCCGTATTGTACAAGGTGAACAAGATGGAATAATCGCGAAATACTTGCAATAGCGCTAAGTGATATTTTGGAGTGACGTTTCGTTGCCGTTGTACTTGCTTAAACTCCCTATTTTGCTTATGTAACTGAATAATAGACCTGTTGCCATTTCATTCACGCGAGTTTAGTTTTCTTTTTTCCCCATACTTTCAATGATAGTAATTTATAGGGGACCCATGCCTCTTTGGGGGTTCGCTCCCAAGGCACTTGCCATTCAACATAAAATCCATATCGTCAAATCCGCTACTTTGAAAAGCTATCGAAAAATACTCACAATGGCCCTGGGGTAACACTGTTGTTCCTCTGTACATGGCCATTCTCCAAGAGTCCTCTGCTCCTTGGCTGCGGGATCATGTAAGGATTGGGACTGGGTGTACGGGGACCATTCCGAGGTACGCTTGTCCCTTGATTGCTGCTGTCGCTAAACAGTGGGCTTTGATTAGACAAATAGGAGGGCGGAGATGTTAATCCTTGGCCATCTTGGGGGAACGTCAATGGAAATGCAGTATTCAAGGGCGAAGTCACCATGTTGCTTGCTGCAGCTGGCGAACTGTTCTTACGATTGCGATTTGCCGTTGTTGGGCTCTGTTTGGACTTTAACGGTGGTCTGCCAACTTTGCGCTTGGGCTCATCGCTACCTTTAGGTGCAGCTCTCTTCTTGGTAGTCGCAGCAGTCACAGACTGCTTCGGTGCTTCCTTTGGGGTGCTTGATGCGGCCGGCACAGCAACGTCCATTTGTTTCGCTATATCAGCCACAAGAAGATCACTGGCTGGAGGCTGTGGGATTTCTTGCAACTGACTCGCCACAGACAATGGCAACATTTCAGGTCCCAGAACAGTGGATGACGATGGTCTCGGGGAGGTCTCCTTTGCCATCAAACTAGAGCTGCTCGTTTGCACAGGTGCAAGTGGTAAAGGCACAAGCCCAGGCAAGGGAGATTGCCTAAGGCTATCACTCGTAACACTCGCTGTTTTCTGTGACTCTGATGTTGTTACCTTGAAGTCGAGTATCTCCGTTGGGGTTTTTGCGACGGATGGCTTTCTTCCTCTCTGTTTTGGTGTCGACGGTTGATTTGCTAAGTTTGGTGCAGTGATATCGGGCTTAGGTGGCTGTTCAGAGGAGACTGAAGCAGCGCCAGTGGAAAGTCTAGGCTTGGGAATCTTTTTGTCTTTTTCTTTTTCGGTCTTGGCTTTCGATTTGTCTTTTTCTTTTTCTTTTTCTTTTTCTTTCTCTTTTTCCTTTTCTTTCTCTTTTTCCTTTTCTTTCTCTTTTTCTTTTTCCTTTTCTTTCTCTTTTTCTCCTTTCTCCTTTTCTTTGCTTTCCTTATCCTTCTCCTTATCTGGTGCTTTGGTTGTTTTGTCTGGTGGCTTGCTGTTGAAGAGAATTCCCTTCGCCTGTAGTTTAAAAGTGTGGAAAGCACTATATCAAATAGAATGAAACAGCAGTTTCCATGGCCTTGGGTACTCAATTTTGGCGGGGATTCCCATTTCAGCAAGCTCAAAAGCTTGGGGAACGATCCATTTCGACAAAGACTCCATGGTTGTCGTTCCAATCCACAATGAAACATTCAACTCTTTCTGTTGACACCTGGTAATTTGGTAAAATTAATCGGAATGTTCGCCTAAAGGGATTCCGATCCTGGTTTCTGTCATTTCCATAGAGTGCTTTTTGGAAGGTGCAAACCTCCTTAAAATCACAACATTTACTTCAAAGCGAGATCAACTCTCTTCAAGTTTAGTGTTAAACCTTTGAACAGTCATGCCCAGACAGTCAACCTAACAGAGAGAGAGAACGCACTTCGCTTGCAAATTTCCATGATCTGTTTCCCGTTAAACATTGTAAAAAACTGAGTTGTCTTTGGATAAAGAATGGTTGACTATCATTACATAAAAGGATGGTTTATTCTAATAATGATTGCCAACAAGCGGCAACAGGTCTAATTGAAGATTTAACTAGGGCTAATTTTTATGCCTCTCTTATGCTCTTTGAACTTCAAGAATGTATCACGACACCCAAACAAGAAGATAAGCAGGTTAAAACATAAAAATTAACTGTTAATCTGAGCCAGATGACAAAAGGAAAGGAACTTTATTTGAGTGTCTAGACTTTCCAGCACTGGACCACTAATTGGGGACACTGTAAACTGAAATCAACAAATTGCCGCAAATCAAATCAAATATTGATTTTTGAAGAGAGGGAAAAACCGGAGTACCCCAAGAAAAACCTCTAGGCCAAAAGAAGAGAACCAACAAACTCAACCCACCTATGACGCCGAGCCTGAGAATTGAACCCGTGTCAAACTGGTGAGAAGTAAGTCCTCTCACCACTACACCAGCCCTGCACCCCTGACAAACGAACTTAACGCAATACCTTTTTATTCCAGTGGAACTGACAGTAACCAACATACTTGACAGTCGGCCCTGACTGACCATCATTTTCTTCACACAGCAAGCCTGAGCTTTGAGCGCTAAAATGTCAAAACGTAATTGCACATATGTATTAAAGTCACACATCACCCAAGAGATTAAGAGACAACTTTCAGGCGATCAAACTTATTACGAAGATATTTCAAGTGACGACGATGACGAGGACAACAACTACATGTATGATGATGATGATGACTGAATTGAGCTTTATACCTATGATATCACTATTTCATAATTTACCTATATATAGGTAAATAGTGATATCATAGTTATAGTGTTGAGTTTAAGGTGTTACTTGAAGAAGCGCTGAGCACTTGACATTGACCAAATGCAAAAATGGCCACCAATAATTTTTTTTTCATTTTTATTTTCTCTCTACCACACATAAATACCATACAAGTGTGATGAAGATATGTTATACAGAAACTGCTAATAGTAGAGAAAGGAAAAAAGTATAGGAAAACAAATTAGATGCCCTTTATTGCCTTAAACATACTTAAGAATGAGAGTAAACAGTTAGAAAAATAAAGAAATAAAATATACATGTAACAGACAGAACACACAAATACCCAAAGACAATGTAAATGAGATACACAATAGTATCAGGAAAGGGAGATTATTATTCTTTTGACTTTGTGTTTAAAATTAGCCTTACTAGCCTCGCTAGCACATGTAAAATTGTGAGAAATTTTGCTGTAAAACAAGGATAAATTATTAATTGGTGGCCATTTCTGCATTTGGTCAGGGTCTATCTAACAAGAATTGACTAATATTCACTAATAGATTAACAGTTAATTGATTGATTGATTGATTGATTGATTGACATAAATGTAGACTCACAAAAAATTAACTTTGTTTTCTTGAATGACCCTGATAGCACCATAGACGGCAGTCTCTAAGCTCGTTTTTTAAATTTCAGAATTTACAGTAACCCATTGACCCCTAAGAGTGACACTTCACAGATTTTACTCTGTCTAACGCCAGACAATTTTAGGGCGTTTGAATGAATGAATGAATGAATGAATGAATGAATGAATGAATGGGTTAATGACAAAATATACATGAAAGGTGTTTTTTAGACTGCTTTTCAGTTACTCCAGTAAGATGACCTTTTTCTGTTACACAAAACAGTGTTGTAAAGAAGGCAGTCTTGGAATTGTTGAAGGTGGTTGAAGCCACCTTGCACGATAGTGTATTCCATAATCTAGAGGCTTTAACAGATTTCGTTATCACATAAAAAAAACTATTACAATGCATACCAAGTGACATGAAAGGCATGCCTACAACCAGTCTTGTTACAGTTCATACAAGCTCCATGAGCTGTCTTGCTCTCCCTTCCTCTCTCTTCGCATATGTAGCATGTCTGCAAATAAAGTGCAAGCATGAGATCACTCGTGTTTCCAATTACAGCAAAGACAAGACAAGAGGCCGACCACAGTAAAAGGCAACCCCATTAAGGCTCCTTTTTCTTAGCTTCTACAGTAACTCACGGCATCTACCGTGACTAATTGCAGGGGTGGGCGCCACTCCTAACCCGTTGCATTACAGCAAACAGGGGTAAAAATTGAATGTCTTGCAGTTCAGATGGGATGAGGCACCTAAAAGTTAAGATTTGAACGTGCAATTTGTGGCTACGATACAGACGAAATGCAAGCATTGGCATTTGGGCTTAGTTTGTTGGTGCATCTCCTCAGCTTTCCTCCATCTTTGTATCAGTTTGCACTTATGCCCAGAAATGTAACAAATTAGATGCACACCCAATTTTGACATTTTGAGTGTCCCTTTAAGTCTAAGCATTTGCTACAACCTATTTCCAAGAATAAGGTTAACGTTAGCGTTACATGTATTCTTAGCTGAGGATAAAATTTAATGCGGCTCTTAATCCTTATAGAAGGAGCAGCATTTGGGGAACACTTTGTGACGTTAACTGTCTGTATTCTGAGATATGAGTGATGTTGAAGTTCGGCAGAAAGGCAAGGGGGCACTTTGTGACACTTACTGAAATCTGTGTGTGTCTAATAGGACACTTTCAAAAACACCATAATATTCTTTCGTTGCCCTCCAAAATTTTGCATAAGCATTGTTTCTATTTTCTCTTGAAACCATTGTAAGTCCAAACAGAAACTGGAAACTATGCTGCTGTGTTCTTGTTTTTTGTCGTAAATTCTCATGATTCAAATGCAGCTGGTTTAGATGACTGCTTTCCTTCAGGTTTAGGCTCCCTAAATTTGATTTTATTTGCCGCTTTAATTTACCAAGCAAACTGTGGAAATTCGAAACTAGAGTAAATGCAAGGTCCCTAAAAAAGAATGTGGTTAAAAAAGGGGATTGTTTGGGAGATCATGCAAGGTTTTTTGAAATGCTACATGTACATGTATGAAAGACGAAATATGGTAAAAATGTTTACAATACCTTACAGAAACGGTCATGTGGTACTGATGCCAAAATGATTGGCTCCATAGTGGTCACATTTCCAAATCGAACTTCAGGAATGTACAATGCGCAGACAACATGAGCCCAGCCTGTAGACAAAAACATTCCTTGCATCACACAATACATACATGTACATTGTACATCAAACACACTATGCTTACAAACGCTTTAAAATCGAGACATGCAGAAAAGGGCTAGAAAATAGATTGCGCAAGTTAACATTTTGACAACTTGACCTGTCCAAAATCTTTCAGAGAAACTGTAGGACTACATGTTTTGTTTTATGGGGAATTATTAAGTTATAAATAAAATTTTTTTGTTACTGACCTACTGTAAGGCTAGAATTAAGAACAGAGTCGAGGCTCTGGGGTTAACGTTGCATTTTTCTTTGGTGCTTTAATTACATATTTTATTGAACATCGAATTTGTTCTTTGACATTGCATAACATTCCAAGGTAATGTAGAGCGGTGCTCAAAATTAAAAAAGAAATCCAGGTTGTCCTTGTTTCAAAAGCCAGGCAACTAACCCCGTAAAAATTTGGTTGCCCTGATAAATGCTTGGTTCCCCATTAGGAAAGCCCCCACGATGTAAGCTGTGTTGAGATGCAATCACATGGTGTCGGAGCTAGGTATCCCATATTTCCAAGTGTGCACCTGTGGCTTTTTGGGTGTTACCCCGACAGCAACTCATTAAGTAATCAATAGATCGCTGGAAGCGCACAAAACTTTGATTGACATTTTGGAAGAATTCATTTACACTGTACTGGTAAGTGAAATAGGGTTAAGTTTCAGTTCAGTAAATAGCATGTTTTTGAAAGGATGCAAGTCAGCCAGTAACCAGTTTCAATTGTTTAAGTTAACCAGTTTTCCGTTTCAAGAGTTTGTAGTTTACAACTGCTAATTTCGAGCACTGCTGTAGAGCCTATCATTGGTCCTTCAGTCTATTTTTTTGCTAGCAAATTTTGTCATTGTCGGCCTCCTTCCATCTCAGGAGACGATGGCTGCACTAGGTTGAGTCAATTCCAGTTGCTGCACCTCCTGGAGTGGCTATGTAGGCCGATGCAGGTGTGGCAGTCTTTGCGGCACAGGTGGCAGGTGTGGCCTGTTGCTGCCTGATCTGTGGAGCTTGACTTACGGGTGGCTCTCTTCTTCTTCCCGTAGTCAGTGCGATCTTGCTCGGCTTGTTTTGCTCTGCACTGTGCAGCGGACCTCCAGGCATCTCAAGATTTTGCGAGATTTTCCAAGACTGGACGTCGATTGCTGCACTCTTCATGTCTTTGAAGCGCAGTCTGGGCAGCCTCCTGACCCGGAGCCTTCGGAAAGTTCTGTGTAGAGCAAGTAAATAGTCTGTGGGGATTCCACCGTCATCCAAACGGCGAATGTGGCCTAGCCAGCAGAGACAACGCTGAGTCAGCAGGGTGATGATGGAGGATAGCCCAGCGCACTCAATCACGTCGGTGTTTGGGATCTTGTCCTGTCATCTTATGCCGAGTATGCATCTGAGGCCGCGGAGGTGAAAACCATTCAGTCTCTTCTCATGGGCAACATATGTCGTCCAGGTTTCACTTGAGTAGAGGGGAATGTGCTCACGACACAGGCTCTGTACAACTGCATCTTGGTGTTCTCCATCAGGTTGTTGTTGGACCACACCCTCTTGTGGACCTTGGACATGACTGCTGAGGCCTTCGTGATTCTCACGTTCATCTCTGGCTCAAGGGAGAGGTTTGAACTGATCGTAGACCCCAGGTTTTGGAATCTGTCAACCGTGTTGAGTTCATGAACTTGTCCCTATGTGGATGCTTGGTGGGGGCGGGGGGGGGGGGGAGTCAATGTTAAGGCTCAACTAAATGAATCTGACACAAATTATAATAGGAACAAATTAATCAGTGCTAATCTGACAGTTGTCTCTGTTGTTAAGATGTTAATACGAAGTAGTATTCGAATATGATATTGGTGATATTGATTTCATATTTGTCGCAAGTTCACTGGTGGCAAGATAACTAGTTACCTGTGCACAGTGTTGTATCACCAGCATAATACCGTATTTACCTGTGTATAAGTCGACCTTTTACAGCCTCAAAAGAAGCTCCAAAAATCGCCCTCGACTTATACACAGGTCAAAGATTTAGAGCCAAGTTCCAGCTAAATAATTTATTCAAGATGAACACAATAATGTTGTCTTGGGCATAACGAACTCAGTGGGCAAAGACTTCAAAATGAATGACAAAAAGACAATTTCAGTTGAAATGAAAAAGGATTTGTACAAAAATGTTGAAGATACTCACTAGCACAAATATGAAATAGACACTGGAAATTATTGTTTATCAAAGGCGGAAAGCTCAAAAAGGCATCTCTGTTTCTTCAAATAAAACACGATCGTTCAATTGCTCAGTAACCTGGCGCAATACGTCACGTTTGCATTTGTTTGCGTGCAAGCATCATCACTCGCATTGCCTGAAAATGCTGGGGGTAATGATTGTTTTTTATTCTTTATACAAACCTGGCTGATTTACATGCTTTGCAAAGTTCTTAGTGTTTGGTTTATGAGTTTTTTGTTTTGTTTGTCATGTGAGATATTATAAATCAAGGACCAATTAAACCTTACATATTTTGCATCGTTTTTTGAAGTCATTTTCAAAGATTGATTCCTGCTTCTGTGATGTTGTGCTTATCCTCTAAAGCCATTTCTCCTTGAGCAACAAAACAGATTAGTTAAGGTTTACATGTTCGGTTTTCTGAGAACTTTTTCGAAACTCAAGGACAAAATGCCTGCATATACAACTGCTTCACCACAAAACTATTAAGCGATTGAGGCCCTGATTTTTTTGTGTATCGACAGTTCCAGAAATTGAAGAATACAATATGAGTATCCCAAAAAAATTTTGACAAAGAATTAAGGAATTGCTTTTTTTGCCATCAAAAATGGGGGGTCGACTTATGCACACGTAAATATGGTACTAAACGTGGTATCATGATATAGATTATACATATAACATTTTATCTGATGTCACTTACCTCCAGTATCAGTTCTCTTCAGGGCACCTTCCTTGTGTGGGCAAAGTTCACATTTCTATGAGATCAAATTCATGGTAACAAGTTGAAGTGTATTGACATCAAACCATTTTATTTTGTTAAAAATTAGAGTGTACTCCAATAATACATGCATGAACCTTAACTAACTCAAAGCAAAATCATTTTCCCCAAAATTTTTGTCACACATTTACTCTTATTTTACCCTACATTGTATGTGTCTTGAACCTCCCAATACCGTATTTACCCGTGTATAAGTCGACCTTTATGGCCTCAAAAGAAGCTCCAAAAATCGCCCTCGACTTATACACGGGTCAAAGATTTAGAGCCAAGTTCCAGCTAAATAATTTTATTCGAAATTAACATAATAATGTTGTCTTGGGCTTAACAAACACAGTGGAAAAAAGACTTCAAAATTAATGTAAGCAATTCCAGTTGAAATGAAAAAGGATTTGCCCAACTCTAAATGTTGAAGATACTCACTAGCACAAATATGAAATAGACACCGGAAATTTTTGTTTACCAAAGGCAGAAAGCTCAAAAAGACATTTCTGTTTCTTCAAATAAAACATGATTGTTCAGCTGCTTAGTAGCCTACCGCAATATCTCGTGTTTGCGTGCAAGCATCGTCACTCGCGTTGCCTGCAAATGCTGGTTGGTAATGATTGTTTGTTATTCTTTATACAAACCTGGCTGATTTAAATGATTTTGCAAACTCTGTAGTGTTTGGTTTATGAGTTTTTTGTTTTGTTTGTCATGTGAGATATTATAAATCAAGGACCAATTAAACCTTGCACACATTGCGACACCCATATTGCAGAGAATTTTTTTTTTCTGATATCTTGATTTCAACAACAACTTTAAGAGCTCAAAATAATTAATATACTCACCATCTATTTTACCTTGCTCTAGGTGCTAAATTGCAGAAAATGCACCCAAGACATGTCATTTTTTTTCAAATTGTCCTAGGGAGCATGCCCCCTAAGGGATGGGCCTTGATTAGTCCCATTAAAATTAGTGGATGCCAACTTCTCAAATCCTGGCTAGGGCCTGCCCAGGAGTGGGTTAGGGTTAGTACTCCAAGGCTGTTGCCTAACAGGAGCCCGGTAGCCTGGGGCTCCCAAAGAATAGCTCTGGGCTCCTTAATTTTTCACAGCAACACCTTTCACTTCATATGTTGGGCTCCTAAGTTCTCAGCGTTTAGCTCTGAGGGCCCCTATTAAAATTTTCTTAGGCAGCAGCCTTGTACTCATCAATGAGGGGCAATTTACATGTAAGAGTCAATGGATTAAGTTCATACAACAGTCATCTCCAGGGGCTTCATTAACGGCCAGGAACCAGGCAAACTGGCCAGCAGGCTGTGGACATGACTTTGCCGGGGGCTGCTTTCAACATCACAGCAGACTGTTTTTTCATAATAAGATCAATTTTAAAAAATACACTTTTGTTCTTTTTTTAGATCTGCCTTCTGTTATCAAAATGTCACAATTTAATACGCTGCCTTCAATTTCTCAAACCACATTCAACTCAGAACGAATCACCCTACTATAACTACTACTATATTGCAAAAAGAAGACCACCTGAAATGTTCCAATGTTAGGTATTTTGCAATGGCGGCTCAGACAAGATCGCAGTACATCGCCAGTTATTTTTCTTCGCAAGGCGAATTGCCTCTGGCTGAGAAAAGTGCACTTTTTTGTGTCATGTTAACGAACTAATTTTCTGGTGGATACTGGTATCAAGTCATTAAATTGTCTGAAAATGGCTTGATTTTTCTGTGGTTGAAGAATGTTGCTTTGGGCTTCAGAATGCAGGAAACACATCTCTACAACTTACGAATTTCAAAATTTTCTGGGGTAGCATGCCCCAAGACCCCCCTAGGAGGGAAGGCCCTTATGCTTTGCCTGGGTGTTAGACCCATAATTATGCCCAACTGCCTCAAACCTTATTGAAACCCCTGCATTTCTTGTGTAATCCAAAGAAATAAAAACAAGAGTCTCAAGTTGTGCATAAAGTACCACAAATGTACACCATGCACCTAGGCAAGTTTATTACTATCACGCAACAATAATTGTCACCAACAGGACATTGGTCTTCCAACCCATTTGAATGTTGAAACAAAATCCGCTTATAGTTTGAATGTGGTTGTTTCCCATTTACCAAAAAAATCCGGAAATTTCGGTTGGAATGTAAATGGTAAGCCTATTTTGGTCTTCCCAAACGGAAAATGTCTGGAGAAAACAGGATTTCTTGAAAGGTAGTCCAAAATCCCCAAACAGAATTTTCAAACGGAAAACATGTTTACCATTTGCATACCCCCATGATTTTGCCTCCCTCCAGACTCTCTTGGTAAACTTGAACGAACTTTGTAAATGGTACATGCCGATACCAACTAAATTTCCCATTCGGGAGTTTTGCTTACCATTTGAACAAACCTGGTACCAACCGGTTTCTGTTTGTAAATGGTAAACAACCTGTCACAACCTTTTTAGCTCTATTGTATGTGTATTACGCTTTGACCTATGTCAGCGTGTATGTTGTTGTTCTAAAATCGGCCTAATGAGTTGATAGTTAACAAGTTCTTCGTTCACTGTGATTTCCTTGTACATTTGCATTTTGCAAACTTATAAACTGTCAGCAAATGAACCATCACAATCATGTTTCTCGCTTCATGCTAAACAAATTAAAGTTTTCCCATCATCAGATTGCAGTCTTGAGTGTTTGCTAACACTTTATTTGCAAGTCCTGATTTGCATCTTTAAGGCCTGTTGAAAGTTTGGCTTTGCCAAATACTGGGGACTTTGCCAGAAAAAATGTCCCTGGGGCAGGGGAAAGTCAAGAACTTTGAAATACTCAGTTATCGATGTTTCCACATGATACCCCCCACATCAGCCCGGGGTCCGGAGCGATTGCAGAATACCAGGTCCACTTTGAATGGAACAAATCTCCTATCTCCTGCTCCTGCGGTCCCGCAGTGCCCAAACAAAATTATGCAACTAAATTAGGTGAACGACTGCTACTGCAGTGCCGAAGTGTCGTAGTCAATGAAAAATGAAGTCTGAGTTAGTTTAAAGACTGCAACCGCAATGCGGTAGTGCCGTAGTAATACACATGTAGGACAATGAAGCCTGAGTGAGTCAAGGGCAAGAAAATCTAGTGAAAAGTGTAGTTAAGGATGGTGCCTATTAATTCAAAGGTATTTTTGCCCTGGTTTATGATTGTGCAGGAAATGTAGATCTTAACAAGCGCTATTGAAATCCAAAAAGAAAATTTGGGGTAACCACCTATGTTTTCAAAGATAATTGATGGATAATATTTGTAAAAAGCTTTAAAATACAAAGCAATGTATGGCATTCTTTCTTAAATTGAAGCTTAGTTATCTCTCAAAAATGCATGGTTACCCCATATTTTCTTTTTGGATACCAATGGTACCTACCAAGGTCTACTTTCTACGGATAGTTTTCAACGGCGCAAAAATATCCCCGTATTTGTAAGCATCACCGAAAGGAAAACCCAAGTATCTCGAGATGCGCAGAACATATGCGCGATGACAATAGTAGGCACCGTCCTTAACCGAACCAGAAAATGAAAGCTAAAATTTTACGAGACTGCTTAGGCCTAATCACTGAAACGAGTGCTTAGGCTTAATCAGTAAACGAGTGCTTTCTTCTTCACACGATCTGGTGAAAAATGTAGTGGACTGAACTGCAAAATGAAAGTTAAAATTTTACAAGAGTGCTTAGGCCTAATCACTGAAACGAGCGCTTACGCTTAATCAGTAAATGAGTGCTTTCTTCTTCACACAGCATTGCAACAAGACTGACTATCATTTCAACGAGTGACGACTAAGGGGCTGTAGGACTGTGGGTGCAGCATTACAACACGACTGCAGCACTGCGGGAGCAGTTTTTTAAGTTCGATATTTTGTGGGCCGGGTTTTCTGCAATCTAGCCCGGGATCCCTTCCCCGGGAGCCGATGACGCTATGAATCCCCAGTCAGGGAGTCACGCTACGTTATGTAAACATAAAATTCGTGACATTTTTTCCCTTCCTACCGTCCGATAACTCAAAAAGTAACTATTGATCGAAACGTCCACTGAAAAAAATTTACTCGGCATCATATTTTGTGTTAAAATTAATCTTACCAGAAAAATATCTACTCACCACTCGTGCGATCCTCTCCTGCGATTCACATTTTCGACAAAACCATGGTCCCTTCGGCACTTGTACTATCCCATAGCAAGCTAATAATTAAGAAAATACAAGTACTAAACGGGTTTCGAGCACACTTTAAAGTTAATCAAAAATGCATAAATAGTACCTTGATGTACAGCAACATTGCACCCGTGCCCATCGCAGTAAACCAACGGGTTTTCGTCCCATCCCCGTTCGTCTGAACAAACACAACATCCACCTATCATCTCTTTCACCATGCTTAGAAACCTAGTTCTCTTTTGGGCACCTTGAAAGAGCTACACAGACCCAAATTAGGCGCGATCGGGCAGTGGAAGGACAATGAAATGCGAATCCATCCAAGTTGTTTGCAGAATTTTAAACTAAAATGGACGCGCGATGCTGCTGCACATGTTTGTAGTGCGGCTGCGTCGTATGAAAATTCGCTGACCATAAATTGAAAGAAAACAACACGCGACAAAACACGCGGAACACGCGATGATCTTGCTTTTCACGTGACGTCATCAAGGTTGTGAGCTTCTGATTATACGTGATCACAAAAACATGAAAAATTAATTTTATTTCCATGAATTCTTTATTGGAACTACACTATCCCTTGTATTCCCAATAAAAATCTAACGGGAGTTTCAAAAAAAAAATTATTGACTATCTTTCTCAACGAAAGCACCGAAAGCACAACAGTTTTACAGAGTCAACTCATTAGTGCATCCTGCACTGCCTCAGTAAACGAATGGATGTTGAAAAAATAACGAAACAAAACAAGGGCTGTTTGAATGTTGCAACCAGAAAATTCTTTACCTGTAAGAGTCGCCATATATGGTAAATTTGTAGTCACTGTATCAGGAGCCCATTACCTGCACTTTAACTAAACTGTCTGAGTTGCCAATAGAGGCATATACGTAAGCTTTATCGTTAAAACACAGCATCCATACTTTCACAGTAGCACAGCCACGCGTGGTGATCAAACCACCCCGACTGGAAGGACGTATGGAAATGGAAAGAAGGAAATGATTTCTTGGCTGATTTGGTCTACCGCGCACCGGTGGCTCAGTTGGCTGAGCACCGGGCTGCCATGCGGGAGGTCGTGAGTTCCACTCCGGCCGGACCAACACTCAGGGTCTTCAAATTACTGAGGAGAAAGTGCTGCCTTTGTAATTACATCCGCAAATGGAGTTCCCGGTGTTGTGGGTGGTTGGGTGGGTGGGTGGATATAGCAGGTCCACATCAGCTGAATAGCTGCCAAAACAAACAAGACAAACAAACAAACATCTCCTACTGAGAGGTAACTGGGAACAACCTGCTTCAAAAGACTCAACAGCTGCTAGCAGCATAACCAGGGCTCCTCTCTGACATTTCTGCAGCGAAAGACCTTTCTACTTTCTCATCCCATGTCAACGTTCGCCTTGTTATCCTTAGGCCTTACCCAGGATAAGAACGACTTCTGCTTTAAGTGTCGGGATCTTTGAGAGGACATTCCTGACTTTAGATTATGTTGAGAGAGAGACTTTATTTTATGAGGGTAACACGTGGCAGTAACTAACATTACTGATGAACTTGTGGCCCTCTGAAGAAGTGAGTGAGTCGTCTGGATGTCAAGACGATTTGATACATTTTTATATTTTCGTCATATTTCTAGTTTGCTGTAATTTTTTAGCTGTTTTTTCAGTAGTTTTGCATCACCGAATAAAAGACTGGGAAACAGTGCGTACTGTAATGAAAATTTATCAGGAATGATTTTCTCCGGAATTATTGACATCTTGATTGTTTCAACTTCTGGAAGATGAAATTCTATTTTAGTTTTCGGAGGGAAAAGTGGGGGCAAAGCACGGCCCTGGAAGAAGAACAAAAAAAATTGTAAGAAAGAAAGAGAGAGAAAGAAAGAAACGGGGTCGAGTGCCTGCCACAGGTCTCCCACGGGATTGGGGTAGTCTGTTCATTTCCCACGAGGCACTTCGCGTCACTAAGCTGCCTTCAAATTAATATGATTCAAGATGGCCACGAATCACCAGCAAGCCATGGACGCGGGATCCGTTTCAGGCCGTGTTGACGTCGATAACCCTCCGTTCTCTCGAATTTTTATAGTCTGTAGTAAAAAACACACATCGGATGACATGAAGCTTGCATTTGAACATATCGGCTTCATCGAGGATGTCTGGGTCGTCAAAGACAAACTGACGAAGGAAAATCGTGGGGTCTGCTACATCAAGTTTTCGAAAGCGTCTTCGGCTGCGAGAGCTTGCGAAGAAATGGATGGCAAAGTAATAGGAGAAGACCCCAAACCTATTAAGGTGAGCCCAAAGTTTAATCTATAGCTACGTGTATTGTTTAGCGTTGTGTTCAAATTTTGAGGTTACGTTTGCATTTCTTTGAATTTGTCAACTCACTAATTTGCAAATTTTACGCCATGTGCTCTTTCGTGATCCCTCACTTCCGAGATGAACTCTAGTGAGATCTGAGTGCTCTATGAATTAGGAAAAATACTTTTGACAGTTTATAGTAGTTTATTGTATCTAGTGCCTTCTGAGAGTTTTGAGAAAAAACTGGAAAAAGGTTGTTGACAGATTAGAGGATAGACACAAATTTATGAACGCGCTTTGTCTTAGAACGAGAGCTCTCAAGTAGTGAATTATTTATGTCAGATGACCACTTTCACCCGAAGTCTTTAAAACACTTTTCTTCTATAGACCTGGGGAAAACCGTGTTACAAATGTGCGCTTTCAATAGTCCATCAGTAAACGAAAATATCAAATTATTTATTTCACCAATTACGTTTGGATGTGTATTCCAACAACTTTTTTTCATACAATGCAAATAAACTTGCTTGCATCTTCGTTGAAAAATAATTTGGATATATCTTCCCTGGCTATAAATTTTTCACACTCTTATTACCTTTATTACATGTATGTAGTGAGTGGAAAGGAGAGCTTTTGCATCAAAGCTATACGTTGTTATCAAAGTTTTATGGTGAGGAAAAGCCTAAAATAAGAAAACTAAAATTAGAACTTTACTTTTGCCTTTTATTTTAACATTTATTTTGGCTTCCACATATTGTACCCCTATGGATTTTTGAAAGCTTTTTTGTTACGCTTATCGAAGAGGGGTTTTAAAAATTGATGAGATGTTGCTTGTTCTTCAATTAAAGTGTTTGTTCAGTGTATTGAACCCCTAATGGAATTAAATTTCAAAAATGGAGGCCCCTTTCAAAATGATTAATTTTTCATTAGCTACCTTAGCCTATCGTCATATTTTGGCGAAACTACAAATGTATTGCTAATGGCATATCTTTGGTCAAGTGTTATCTTATCTCTATAATTTATCTACAATCTTTAAGATCTTTTTAATGTGTAAGTCATGGGAACTCTATATTCATCAGGCAAACATAGGTTTGAAATAATTATCACCAAAGCCCCTTGATGCATTTTGTTAAATTGGAAATGTACATGTAACCCTCGGCCACTTATTCTTTGCATTTTAAACCAAGTTTTTATTACAATAATTCTAATGTTCGTTTGAATTGATGATCACATAATTTTCTTCTTCCACCATCTAAACTCTCACAAAATTTGGTATTATACAATTCACGTTTAATTTTTTCTCCATCTTCTCATGCTTACAAAAAGTGCTTATTGGCAAGGATTTGTTATGAATTATCTGGCCCAGTACTAGTCATAGAAAGCTTTGCCTACATTTCTCTTGTAGATGTTACCTGTGTTAGGAACAGAGTTTATTATTTTAGAAGGAATAGTTGCATGTTTCTGTTTCGGAATTGTGGACTGTAACTTTTACTGCAGGAACACTGCAGCAATATTCTAGATAAAGATGTGAAAATAGCATTACATGTAGCTGTTTCTGGATTTGGAAATTCATGGAAATGTGTTTGTTTTTAGGAGGAAAGGATTTTAATATGTGATGGTATCAATGCTTTAAAATCAAAACTCTGTGTGTAACCTTGGGTTTGTTACTGTTTCTAAGTGACATAATACATGTACATACCTTGTTC
Source organism: Montipora foliosa (assembly GCF_036669935.1). Taxonomy (NCBI): domain Eukaryota; kingdom Metazoa; phylum Cnidaria; class Anthozoa; order Scleractinia; family Acroporidae; genus Montipora; species Montipora foliosa. Next base: position 19,860,317 of record NC_090876.1, read on the forward strand.
TAACTGAGTTCAGGGTCTTTATCATTAGCTCTGGTCCAAGTTTTTATCACTTGGTTTAATTAAATATGGATAAATCAACAGAAAAACAAGGATCCTTAACTTACAGTACAAACCAAGAAAACAAGGCTAAATAGTACTTGTAAGACCTTTCCCATGTGCCTGATTACCTTGGGTGCCTGGGAAAGGAAAGTAGTTGAAGTCAAGACGTACATGTGCAATTGCCGCAAATGATTTACATGTGTTAAAATGTGAAAAACGAATAAACATTATTGGCGGCTTTTTGAAATACATGTAGTTGCTTCCAAGATTCAAACTGGTTCACAAGTTTATTTCTCATAAACAAGATTAAAAACTTGTAGAATAGAGCTGGCTAAATTAGCCAATCATAGCATGCATACAATCTGAGGGATAAGATACAGTAACACCAAATACTCTGTGCATTTAAAGCATGACCATTGGGCTTCAGCCACATGACATACAGTAAAATTAATACTAGTATTTCCCAATCTATCATTATTTTGGTCGCATTATTGTTCATTATCTTCTGTTTTCTCAACTGACTCCATGTCCCTTGCTTACCTACTAAATACGTTCCTCTTTGTGTAGGTGATGATTGCCCAGTCGAAGTTTTCTGGTTCAAAGACTGATTTTCAGGATGAAACAGCCCTAACACGCCTATTTGTGATCTGCCCCAAGGATTATTCAGAGGACAGGTTGCGGCAGAAATTTCAAGATTTTGGTGAAATAGAGTATGTGCAGATCGTAAGAGACCATGCCACTCACGAAAACAAGGGTTACGGTTATGTGAAGTTCCGCAAGTCTTCATCTGCAGCCGTTGCACTTGAGAACTGTGATAAGGCACTCAAAGCTGTTTGGGCTGAACCCAAATCAGCAAAGATTGCTCGAAATGCAGCAGCTGCTGCAGCAGCTTTGCACTCCACATTGATACCACATAACCCATTTTTAGAGACAAATAGTTTTTCTTCTTCAGCGTTGGCTCCACCAGTGAATGTGAGCATGAATTCCCAGTCTTCTATTCCTGGGGTTGTAGATTACTACGGTGGACAAAACCCTGCAGCTGCTGTTGCAGAATCAATAACAACATCACACACTCCAACCCGTTTATTTGTCAAAGTGTCACCATTGATTACAGCAGAGCAGTTGTCTCGCTTGTTCGACATCATCCCAGGAATGCAGATATGCGATTTAAAGCGAAATTTCAATACTGGAGAATCTAAGGGGTTTGCTTATGTTACATACAACTCTGTAGGATCTGCAATCTATGCTAAGGAGAAGCTGAATGGATTTGAATACCCCCCGGGCTCAAAACTTGTGGTGAAGTATGCCGAAGATCCCCCAGGGGCACGAAATAATGGCCTTGGGCAGGGAAATGATGCTGCTTTCCAGGTACAGTCTTATGGCTCCAAGTCATCGCTTACAGGGAATCCATATGCTGCTGACCCAGGTGCTGTTTACACTACAGCAGCTCTCCCGGCCCCAGCGCCTTTAGCAGACATGAACTCTGAAGTGGCATCAAGGCTGTTCATAGTTTGCCAGCCAGCTCCACCTCCTGAGAATGCACTCAAAGATGTCTTCAGCAGGTTTGGAAACTTGATTGACGTGTGGATGATGAAGGAGCGGAACTTTGGCTATGCTAAGTTTGCAAGCAAGGAATCTGCCGATGCAGCTATTGAAGGTCTACATGGACATGAAGTGCTTGGAATGAAGTTGAAAGTGATGCATGCTGATCCACCAAAGTCAGAGGCATCTAGGAAAAGGCCACGTACTTGAATGAAACTGCCCTGGATGACTCTTCTGGGACCTCTAGCACATTTTGATGTTTTATAACTATGAAGGTACAGTAAAATGTTTTACTCCATGTTCTTGGTATACTGGTCGATTTAAGTGGTGTTTGTCATGTTGGAACCGACTTAACTGTTAGCACCAAGCACATTTACAGAGACTCCTAAAGCACTTATTTTGAACTCTGGACATGTTATGCCTGACGACAGATGAAATATTATGGGACTTGTCAACAGAACATGGACTGCCTTACTGCACATCGTAAAATATGGCATCCCCATGCACGAAACATCAGGTTAAAATAACAGAACTGAAAACTTTGGATGTCAGGATTATAATGTTGGACTTATTGACTGGACAACACGGAAGATACAGGACTTACGGACTGCACATCATTCAAGGTACAAGACTTGTGGACTGGACATCACAGATGATACAGTACATGTGGACTGAAAATTGGATGGGAACAAAAACTTTTGACATGGATTAGAATAGGTACAGAACTTCAAGACTTCACTTGTGTGAATGGCAGATACAAGACTTTCAGGATTGACCATTTGGATTTGTTCAGACAATTTGCCGTAGTTCATAGAATAATCTTGAGACTTTTTAATGGGATTTCGGTGCCACTAATAGCAGTTTTTTTTTTTTAGTGTTGCGCCTAATTTTAAACGATCTCCTCTTACAAGCATTTACTTGAACTTGTTTGTAGGTGTACATAAATAATTGGTGTTACAAGATAATAATTTGCATCATTATTGTTGTTACAATGACAGGTTCTTTTAACCGGTAGCATAGAGGGTTTGATGTAGATTTGACCCTTTTAGATTGGTGGGATTTTGACCATTCCTTCATTGTCAAGCTTTCTTATAATGTATTACACTTTCGGTTACTTGGTTTGAATCAGCCAGAAGTTGTCTTCTTAGGTATTCATGAAATTTTGTCTTTCCATGTCTAAAAAGTCAGCTATGTTACCATTGATTGCTGTCGCTTTTCTGTTATTTTAAAAGGCGAATTACGGGTCTGTTTTGAAACAAAAAGTTGAAATATCAAACCAAACGATTGTGATTCTGTGTGGACTTGAAGCATAGTAAAACCTCGATTTTACAAAGAATGACTTTTGATCAGTGAAAGAGATAAAATCCTTATTCTTCGAAATGTCCTTAAAAACGAGCTTCCAAACTACAAAAAGCATGTAAAACTACACAAGTTTTAATGTGTCCTTGATCTGACGTAAAAGGTACAAACATTTTAAACCACTGTCCTAAAAGGTAAATGTACAACGAACATTTTATAAATGTTTGATTTATTGTTTGTATTTACTTTAAATAGCAGGACCATTATAAATATTGTTAGCCATTGATTTTTGCAGACTTAACACTTTATGTTACCGTATGCATTGTACATTGTAGCTTTTCAAAGATCCTTTGTAGCAAGAGTGCAATAATGTCAAGTGTAACGAGATTGGTTCCTAAAACTGAAAAAGAAAGATTTCCGTTTTGATTGATTATTATCCTGTTTGGCGGAAAATTAAAAATTGCCTTTTTACTGAGATGGACGATTTACAATTTATATTGTTATTTTTTGTGTCTTCTTGGTCAAGTTGCAGACGTGTGCTCAAAAAGACACGGAGGAATGAAAGGTAGGCAGGAGCAAAATGTTTTGTATGGGTAATCGCATGATTTCAAGTGCAATTTGGAATAAATAAGCACTAGTAGTTTTTTTCAAAGACCAACAAAATTCAACATTTCGTAGTCTGAAAAAAGGCATGTGATTACTTATTGCGAGCGACAAAGGAGAACGCATTTTAATCGTGTCAGTCCCACGGGATGACCCTCGGGTATTGATCGTGATGCCAAACGATTTCAGCGTTTGGACACTATCTTGTTCTGGCACAAATGATCTCGATCTCATGTGATAGTGTTAGGGCTTGCCCAAGGGAAATCAAGTCCTGTTGGACGGGGTTAATACCTGGATGTGTGACCGTCCGGCAATACCCGTGCACGCTTGGGAGTCACGCTGTTTGGCTATCCAGCAAGAAAAGCTACTGATGTCTCACAAAACTGTTGTTGCATTTTAGTATACAGCATACTAAAACAGTGGATGCGTTGAACGCGCGCTTTGATTGGCTCAAACTCCGGATATCCGTTGCTATTCACCTCTAAGCAACTCGCGCGGGATTTGCGCCGAAAATACGCTGTACTGTAATCGTTGGTGAAATAATGAGTTAAGGACGGTGCCTACTATTGTTATTGCGCATCTCGAGATATTTGGACTTCCTATCGGCGGTGCTTATTAATACAGGGATATTTTTGCTCGGTTCAAAACTATGCGGAGAAAGCAGAACTCAGCAAGTGCTCTTGGTATCCAAAAAGAAAATTGGGGGTAACCACGCAGTTTTCAGAGATAATTAAGCTTGAATTTGAAAGAACGCCACACATTGTTTTGTATTTTAAAGCTTTTTACAAATATTGCTGATTAATTATCTTCGAAAAATGCGTGGTTACCCCCAATTTTTTTTTTTTTTGATTTCAAAAACACTTGTTAAGATCTGCTTTTCGCGCATAGTCAGTAAACCGCACAAAAATACCTTTGAATTGGAAGGCACCGTCCTTAAATCATTTTTTTGTGCTACAATGTATATTATCTCACCGTTTATGTATATACATGCACTAAAACAACTATTGACCCCCGTGTCGGTGACTAGCCACCTCCACTTCAGTGAATAGTTGTTATATAACACGTGCTCCATAATTGTTTTTAATAAAAATATTAGCAACAAGATGACTGTCAAAATACTTATAGTGTGATACCTTCATTACCGAACAAATACTAGAAAAGGGTACAAAACGATTCTCCTCAAAATTGACCACTCGTCGATGACAAAACAGGAATAAAGGTGGAAAATCGTTCGGAAACGTTGAAACTGGTCTCGAAATGTTGTTTACATGGCCTTAGCGGGTTTCTGATTGGCTTACGCAGCGTAGCGTGACAAGAGCGAGGCAGACCAGTTTCACAAAGTGGTGTTACACGGTGAAACTATTGTTTTTGTCACCACTGCGATCGTTTCGACTGTTGCAGAAGAAGAAAGCGGTTCTACTTTTCGTGAAACTTGTCTCGCAACGGAAGTTCAAAAAGTTTCACGAAACCGACCATGTTACACGGTGCAACGCCTGCTGAAACATGTTTCGCAACGCCGTTGCACACAAGTTTCAGCTAAAAGTTTCAACGTGTAACAGCGGCTTAATCTTTGATTACTGCTTAAGCAATAGAGGACTTTTTCCGTGTTTAAATAGCCTCATCTAAACACGAGGGGGAGAAAAACTTCAGAAAAACAATTGCTATGGACGATGTGTTGTGAACTGATATTAAGGAATTATGGTAAAACAATACCTAGAATTTGCTCTTAGTCGCTGGTCTTTTCTTTTTTTTTCTTTTTTCAATTTTCATTTCCGACGTTTTCGAGTTGCTGCCATGAAGGTATTGCTTGTACGCAATGACCTCACGACATGGCGGAAGGTACACCTTATATGGGAGTAATAGGCCGAGTTCGATATGTCAATATTCAGGCATGGCTACGAGGCTTTATTGTCAAATCTTTTTTCTTTGTCTCGCAAGTTTCAGGGGAGATTTATAAACAAAAGGAAATTTAAAAATTATCCTACGAGGGCGCGCTGGATATGAAGTGATAGATAACTAATGAGGCGCATAGCGCCGAGTTGGTTATGATCATTTTATATCCAGCAAGCCCGAGTACCATAATTGTTTTATTAAAAACTCCAGGATCAACAACTCTTCTACTGAAGCATCGATTTCTTCCTCGTAGCCATATGTGAATATTG
>NC_090876.1:19870961-19873461 GCF_036669935.1 Montipora foliosa
TTTTTGCATAGGGTCTATGGCGACTTGCCAGCCGGTATATTCAGCCTTGGTGTTGTCTCCTTGGTCTCTCCGAATTCGACGCCTTATAATTTTTTTCCTTTTATATCAGAGCCCGCTGACCGCAAAACTCTCGCTTAAACTCTCGTGCCCGGCCAAACGAGACGAAACTGTCGCCAACTCTCATGAAAAATTTGAGCAGGTTTAAATTCAAAGAGAGCTCTCGTGAGTCGATGAGAATAGCCGAGAGTGAACGAGAGTTACTGGCCGTTTCAACTCTCATCAACTCTCGCTCTCGTTTGGCCAGGGCTTTACCCAATCCGAAGGTCGCTATTGCTATTGGTTAACAGGTTCACTTTGCTTTTATGATTGCTTTTCGAGTTGTTCTTGTTTGTCTTCCTGTGTCTTGTGTAAGCAGAGTAGCTTCTAGATTTGTTAGATCGGAGTTCAAGCACTTCTTTTATGGGCTTTTTCGGTTCCGATCTAAGACGTCCGACATTCAGACTCAATGCTCCCGCTAAGTAAGGAAAAGAAACTGTCCTACTTGTACTTCATGGCATCTAGAACTGAATTTCTCCAATTGCGAAATTTCGCAAAGAAAATGACGAAATATGTTAATTCTCCCTTTAATTATCCAGATAAATGCGAAGATCACTTCAATCTTTCGTGTATAAACCCCACTTCAAATATACATTTCTTTCACGGGAACGCATGAGCCCAATAAATTGACCTGCTTTTTGACTGTGTTGCTTTATATCACAGCTGGCAGAGCATTGCACCGGAAGCACGTGGTCATTGGTTCAAATCCCTTTGAAGCCGCATGAATTTTCCAGGCTCCAGCTGTTCAAACGATGAATAGCGCTATCCACCGGATAAATCACTATCCGGCGGATAAACACTAGCAAAACCAAGTGAGTTATCCACTGGATAGTGATATGCCCGGCGGATAGCGCTGTCCAGATAGATTTGCTTTCTCGTCGTCCGGTTTGTTTAGAGTATAGATCATGATTTTGCAGGAGAAGTCTGATCAATGTATTGATTTCTGCTTTAGGCTGCCGGGCAAGTCTCGACTCATCCAGCGGACGTTACTGGGCTTGGTGGAGCACATGCAGAGGAATTTCTGTCACGGTCCGCAAAAAACGCGACTTGATTCGAAGCCCCGAAAGTATACCTTGGTGACACGAGCCGAGAGTTTCATAGGGAAAATCAGTTAAGAATTCTAACTTGGTCTGTGATTGGACAGTACAGATGACGCTGACTTAAGGGGCGTCAGATTGGGTAGTGCCACCAGAGGTGTTCTTTTATCTGTGCTCCAAACGTTGGCTTCGAATCTCGAAGCGTTTTCTCGGATCTCGAAAAAAAAATTTCTGGCATTTTGGGTAGAGCAACAATCCATTACCCGCCTGGCTACAAGTAAGAATCTTAGTTATAAGATAAATGAAAAGCGAGAGATGTGGTGCATTTTTAAGTCTCATAAGACTTTTTTTGCCTGACCAATACACATCTTTTGACAAGGATGGTTGTTCAAGGCCGCGTACTGTTTAGATTTTTCGATATGGTTTTTTTATCGTTAACGTTTTGGGCATCTCTACATGATTCAATTAATTTGAGCACAAAAGTCCAGCGAAGTAAGGTAACTGTAACAATACAATATGGCGATAGGATAGTTCTGTTAAATATTAGCCATCTCATAAAAGAAGCGATTCAGGTCATCACTGCCTAGTTCTTCATAAAATCCACCTATTTGCATCATATTTACAAACACTTTAGTCTCTGATTTAGATCCACAGAATCAATCGCTAAAAGCAAACTCGTTTCCGCTGTATGAAAGTTCTCCCGACCCGGACTGGTCACCAGATCCCTCTCCATCGACCACATTTGGGCTTTCAACAATTTTGTAATTTTCCGGTATCCTCCGAGCATCGAGAGGCTGTATCTCGCACATGAATACCATCGGCCCTATAGACGGGTTAACACATAACTCATCGTTCCACTGTTTGCCCTTTTGGCTTGTCCATATGTACATGTGGCCACAATTTTCTCCGCGCCCGTAAAAGTTATTGGGTTCGCCAAGTGCCCAGTTAGAGTAAAAAGGCGGGTAAGGATCGTTGACCCATGCGAAACTCTCGTCCGCGGACCCACGAAGCAATCCAATCCACATAAACCTTGACAAGAAAATGAGAAAAAAAGCGTAAGATTCGGTTGTCCCTCCAGGCCAGTTACCGTCGAAAAATCGTCTTTCAAGAGAGGTCTATCCTTAAATATAATACTATAGACGACTTTCATATATGGCGACCACTTTTACATAACATTCATTTGTATATATGTTAATTAGACCTACTGCCCTCATTTTGAAACAAATATTCTTTTGAAATTTGCTCGTTGTAGCGAGGCTAGAAAGGCTTATTAGCATTAAAACAAAAGAATATTTTATTTGGCCGCCATTATGAAAGAGGTCTCTTTACTTGCATTCTAATGACTAAGGGATTGCATAGCAACGCAG
>NC_090876.1:19878461-19893461 GCF_036669935.1 Montipora foliosa
ATTTCACGATCACTGGTGCAGGGTTGGAGTAAGGCTGAGAGCGCTAGCTTCCCACCAATGTGGTCCGGGTTCAATTCCCAGGTAGATTCGGCATCATACGTGGCCGGGTTGAGTTTCTTGGTTGTGTACTCTACTCTCGTCCAAGAGGTTTTTTTTCCGGGTACTCTCCTCTCCTTAAACTGAATCAACATTTGATTTGACTTGCGTTAAATTGCTGACTTCAGTTTACAGTGTCCACAATAAGTGCTCCAGTGACTTAAATAAAGTTTCGTTCCTTTTTTCTTTTCACTGTTTGTTGTGGCACCCTCTTAAAATTCGTCGCTCTACTTTCGGAGAGGGACGCCCCATCAACAAATAAAAGGTGTAAACTTTACACGACACGACAAGACCCGGTACCAGTAATGGTCAAGGAACTACGTTTGTTTACAGCGCCAAGACGCCGTTTTGAAAAGGCCTTAACCATTTAGTAATCATGGCCTCGTTTACTCTTGTCAACAATTTTGTTCTTTGAAAAAAATATAACACGGGTGGGACTCTTCATATAAGAGGACTGGCATGTTTCCAAGCAATTCCGAGTCGTGATAGAAAGAGTACAACCCTAAATAAGTTTTTTTCAAAACGCGTATTCCGAGTACAATATTTATTGTCAAAGTATCCACTTTTCAATTCTAGTAATTCCGACAAAATAGCCTATAAAAGATTAATTTAACAGTCTGGCGCGGTTTCCATGACAGCCGTGAATGGATAATGCCATTTACTTAGCTTATGTCTGCCATGGCGCCAAACGTTGATATTGTTTGGAATCTACATCATGGTGTCCATTTTACTAGAGCGGTTTTCAATTGAGTGTCGAAAGTAATTAGCGAATTGCTTTGGTTTTGCATTACTTCACTCAGTGATTGGTTCAAAGTTCTCGCGCCACTTTTTCAACCAATCAGAAGTAAAACTAAGACCAATCGTGCCTCGCGCGGGCACATTTTCTCGCGCTTTGTGTCGGCTACGTGTAATTCCTTCGAGTTTTGATTGGTCTACTGGATTGTCTCCGTCCTTTTGATTGGCCGAGGTAATTACTTTGGTTCTGGTTTTCCGACACTCGATTGAAACTCTCTCTATATGAAATAACAGTATACCTAAAATCCTGAAGATTGTAAGTTAATTCCCATTCAGAGGTCGTTAATTACCACTATCTTCTTGGGCCGACAACACTTGTGTTTTTCTCTTCTATGGAGCCCAAGACGCCGGACAAATTCGTAGAACAATTAAATATTAATACACATGAAGACCATTGGAAAGCTACTGAGTTTTTGGCGGGAAACGTCACAAACGTTACAAATACTGATCCTGAAAGATTTTAATGATATATAGTCTTGAATGGAACTCGAAGCTGGTAAACTACCTTTCATCGTTACAAGTCACTCTGCAAGGGCGCTACAAAATGTCAAGACATTAAGACAATTTTGTCACCCTTTTTAAAGACTTGGTCTTGTACGTTACGAATAATAAGAACCCATCTGGAAATTGCTTTAAATTCAGCAAAGAACACGCACCAATCCAAAGCCTGCTACCTTGTCTAACCGGCTCTAGCTTAATTTCAGTCTTCTTTTGTGTTGTTGTTTTTTGTTATTAGCGTGAGCCGAGCCCCGTTCTGGAATCTTGCACTTGTCCTGTCTCAAACAATTCACCACTGTCTTACACGTACTTGAATCGTTACACGAAGTTGCATTCGGCTGGCGAGAACGGATGCTTTCGTCTTTATCGATATGGCAAAAGGACAACGTGCACATATTTTTTCTAAGCCCAGTCACCGCATGTCAAGCCTAGGTTTAATTTAAACCAGGTATTTCTATTGTTTCTCGAGACAATCTTGTATTTTTCCGTACCCATCAGGACAGGGGTTTGAAGAGCCATAGGCAGCCCAAGTTCGCGTCACTAGAGAGCGTGTGATAATTGATTACTAGTGGAAGATGACCTTTGAGTAAAAGCGGTGTTGCGTTACAGGCAATTTAAACGCGTTGTAAGACTTTGTATGGGAAATAAAATACCGAAGATTATGAAGCCTAAAAAACGCTCAATTTAACGTTCATTCAATGATTCATTCTTAGAACATTGAAAACACGGAATTCCCGAAACGGTAAAATAAGCTCCAAAAGGCACAAAAAACACCAGAGGTAAGTCATTTTTATTCATTTTATTGAATGAACGTTAAATTGAGCGTTTTTTAGGCTTCATAATCTTCGGTATTTTATTTCCCATACAAAGTCTTACAACGCGTTTAAATTCTCAACGGCTGCCTGTAACGCAACACCGCTTTTACTCAAAGGTCATCTTCCACTAGTAATCAATTATTACACGCTCTCTAGTGACGCGAACTTGGGCTGCCTATGGAAGAGCTCACTTTTGCAATACATCTGAGACGAAACCCTTGAAGCCGTAAGCCCAAACACAGGAAGCATTATTGAGTGCACCCATTGCCGATAACTGGTTTACATTAATAGGTTTATAATCACACTCTTTCGACACTTCTCTTCCTTTTAACTCAGTCTTATAATATCCTATTTTATCGTATTGCTCAACCTTTAGTGAAAGCTCCCACAATTAAAGAAATAAGGATGTTGGTCGCGTTTTGGAGGACATTGCCAAGAACAGTCGCAAATATTTCAAAATCTGGCGCAGCCTTTTCTAATCTTCGATCAGAAGATCCGGAGGTTTGAGAAAATAATCTTTTTTCAGTTAGCGGTGGAAATTTTGACTGATTCTCTTGTAAAACGCGTTCGATCACTGAAAACCACGCCGCCTTTCTGACTGAACAAATAGCTAATCTCCGATGATTTCTACTGTAACAATCCATTTTACGTCGTACAATGTCATTTAAAATGTGTTGCAAAACTGAAGTTGTGGCACGTATCATTCATATGAAACTGCGGGACGCATTTGAGGCAGAAAGTTTGAGGTTTAAAGGACAAAAGAAAGCAGGAAATTCTTCTTTCATAATTTGCAAGTTCAGAAATTTGCCTACTTAATTTCTTAACCTCAGCACGCTAAGACTTAAATAGAAATAGCGGCTTAAGTGATTTTGAAGTTAGAGGCTGTGTGAGTAATAAGCCTTTCTAAGCCGGGAAGTATTTTAACACTCACTCACAAAATAAACAATCAGTCCTATGGAACTTGTAACTTTTGAGGATGAAAGCTCTGAACTGTGTGAGCTATACAAACAAAGGCTTTTAGATCTTTTTAATTTGTCTCATTTATTACGCCCAAAAACTATGGATTAGGTCGGGATCAAAGTAATTTTCAGATTAGAAGTAAGTTCGAGAGTTACGGTACTGTTGAGGAATTTTCCGTTTCTTCGTACCCCTTTGACTCGGTCAGTGGATAAAGTCATTTTACTTTGAAACGTCAAATGAATGCTGTCTGGGATTTCTTGAGATCCTGCTGAGTTTGGAAACTTGATCATATAGCATTCGACTCTTTCGTGCGAAGAGAAGATTACTAAGCTAGTTTGCGTGTGTGAAAAGCTCCAAGGGACAAGAGTATTGACTTCCTGATGCGCATGAAGTGGCTCTAACTGATGACTTGTTGATCTCTGACATCACGCGATAAAACCAGAACACGCTTCATGAGATAAAACAAGCCGTGATGAGTGACGGCGGTAGAGATGATTTTGGTCCGAGGAGGTCACCCGATGAAACCACCCTTTACGCAAGGTTTAGATAGTAATTGTTATTACAGACTTCTTTTCGACGCAGTAATCATCACGTACAACCGACATATCATTAACTTAACTTACTTTTCATCCCTCCTCACAGCCATACTTTTATTAGAAATTATATAAAGAAGAAATCGTGTAGAGGTCAAAATACGGTTATTACAAACCCTGAGATCAAGTGCCTTAAGAGTAAAGCTTTGCATCCTCACCTCCCCAATGATGTAAGATCTTCCTGCTGTGTTGATATTTATTAACAGATGCCGACCGGTGGAGGTGTTTCGTATTTACACTTAGTAGTTTGTGTTGAAACTCTTTGCTTCAAATTACATTCCTACGGTGATTTTTTATGTCCAAAAGAATCAAGCATCACCGGGTTTCCGGAGGAAGGTCTGATTTCTGATAGCAACAACATTTCTTGAAAGCAGTATTATTTAGAATCGCTTGAAAGGCAAAAGGAAAACGTCGTTCTGAAATTTGCATTAGAAGACGTTTGTTGGATTGAAGCTCATTCAAGTTCTTGCCTGTCAGCTCCCCATTCCCAAAGAAGCGAGATGTTTTAGAATAAGGGACTCTCCATGCCTTGTTTCCTGTCTCTCGTTTCACGTAAATGCTGAATCTCTTGCGGAAATTTGGGCGATTTCCCATAAAGATCAGTTACGAAACAAAGCACTGCTACTTTCAGGTTTTCAAGATCAAAATATTTACGCTAGTCGTTCGCAAATTAGACGCGACTAAAGATTTTTGCTTCAAGGAGAGGATTAACAGTCTTAGACTTAAAAATATGAGAGAGGTCGAGACTCCAAGGCCGAGACTTCAAGACGACTTACTTGAACTAATATAACATGACCCACCCAAAAGAAAGAGAAAAAAATGATTGTGATTAGAAGGTTAAAGCGCAACTGGCTAAGTCACCTAACCCTGGACAATTTTCAACAAGATAAAATCGGCTGGAAACGATCTGAAACAAGGAAATCTGTAAATTTCGCCGATGGTTTCCCTTGTTGTTTTATGGTTTACTGACCGAGATCAGGCTTCACAGCTTTGTTAATACGAAACAACACACCTACGTTTTATGTTTCGAGAGTAGAAAAATTGTGACTGTTTTATCGTGACTTGAATTTTAGAGCACACCAATTCAAGAATTGACAAATTTAGGTTACGGAGTTGAAGTAAGGAAAGATGTTAAGTGAATCGTGTATGGCCACTTTTTTTTTCTTGTTTGGCTTAAAATTGGATACCGGATCTCGACTCACTTTTAAGTAATGAAAAATTGACAATCCAAGTACCACGCAGTGGGAGAAAGCACAGAGCAATTAGATTCGGGATACGTAATTCAGATATTTGAAGGTTGTGTAAGAGATGACCGGAAACATTGTTTGTTGAGGCTCCTTGAAAAGGGGAAATTGCGAATTGAAATTATATAAATAGTTGCAGGATTTAAAAAGAGGTCACAACGATAGTCACTGATAAAAGAACCTCTGTTTTGAAGATAACAGCTATAGAAGACTTTAGATTGGCCTCATCAAAGTATTTAATCGCTCGTTTAATCGCACAAGAGATGAAAACGCTGCTGTAGGTTCTGAATCAGTAGATATGCGGGATCAAAGATTAGAAACAAATTACTGTCGCGATAAGCAGAGGCCTGGAATAGACCCCAGGGGTTTGTTTATTATTTTTTTTAACCCGAATTGGTATGAATGGGTGTCAAAACATTAATTGGGCCCAGCCGCAAAATCACAGTTAAACATGACCATTTTCCGGCCTTGTTCTAAGTTTTTCTGATATTGTACAAAATTGATGCCCAGGGCTCACTCGGACAACTAACTAAGGGACATTTTAATCGGCAAGAGAACATGAGGTGTTTCTCTTAATCAGTCAATATTTTCTCAGTTGTGGACGAAAACTACAAATCACTGATAACCATCCAAATTGAAAGACAACTTGGGACTCTTATATTTTAATTATATTGTAACATCGATTACCACAACAGATTTTTACTTATATTTAACTGCTTCTCGAAATGTAAATATTGTTTGTCCTCTTCTCTTAGATTTAGAGTTCTTGTTTCGGTGCACTCCTGGATTGTATGTATTTTATCCATTTTTATTCTATTTAACATTCGATTTTATAGATACAATATATGACCCTATAAACTCTATAGCACTCATCACCATCATCGCCATCATCAAATAATTAGGTGATTTGACATGCAGTTTCAGAATTCTTTGGTTCTTGTTCCAATATAATTAATGTAGGGTACAATTTGATTCACGTTTCTACCTTTCGGTATTAAATAGATCACAACGCGCGATATCGTAAAATCCACTAGTAAACCCGACTGTATGTATTGATATCTAGACCAGATTTTTCAGTTGCAAGTACCCGCGGCATTATGCATATATTCAGCGTCCTACACGGTTCATTCGCAACTCATCGAATCTCATAGATATTATCAACATGTAGTAAAATAATTCCCCTTGGAATCTCAATTTGTGTCTATTTTTGTAGTGAAAATGATACCCTCTTATTAAAAAGTGAACAACACCACCTCGCGGTTTGAGATTAAATAACTCGTTTCATCTGTAACAATAACGCATTTCCGGCGCGCTGTGTGTACTTTCGAAGTCAACGGTCGAGTTTCTCAGCCTTTGCATAAAGCTTTCTTTCGTTTTTTTTTTCGCAAAGGAATGCAAAAGAGATTCAAAGATTAAGAGCTAAGACGTGAAAACATCATGATTAAATCTTAATGCCTCTTTGACTTTTTGTACCCTTGACTTGGCTAAAATTCTAACCGCATCAGACAATGAAATTCGACGTTAAATTTGGGGCACAAATAAATTTTTCGGATAACCGATGATTTCAAATTGTTCCCCGAATTTCTGTTTGCATGGTTCAAAATGAGGTTTGAATCACTGACAATTATAAATTATAAAGGGGCAATGACATATAAATCTTGTCAAAAAGTTTTAAAAATGCACTTAAGGTGTATGATACATGTGACAATACTTTACCTTGTAACGCCTGCTTAGTAGCTTCACTGTTCGCTCTTAACATTTTCCTAATGAAAGGATTGATTCTGTGTCTGGATGCATTCACCATCTTTTCGTTAATAGAGCGTAAGGACTGATTCCATTCCATCATGAAGGCCTGAAGGTCTTTTGAGGAAACACATCCAGAGTCGACCGCGGTTTTCGTTTCCCGCGCTGTTGCATGTGGGGTACAGTGAACCTCCTGTACACCTTTGCATCCTGTCGAAGATACCATCGGTCCTATGATAATTCCAGCAGCAAAAGCTGCGCAAATCAGAGCGAATAGTGCAGCGTTATATAACCACGTTTTATACGACCCAGGAACCAAACTTCTTGCTTTGTCCATCTTTCGTTCTCTAGGAGACGCACGCTGATTAAGGGAGCTTCGTCAACTGGCCCGCGCTTCTATTTCGGAAGCTTATTTATATTGTTGTCGAGCTGTCAGTGAAGGTCGTAAGAGGTCGTGAAAAGCGTATTGCTGTTGCTTCTCTGCGTGCTTTCGAGATCCTATCAGAGATCAAGAGGTTGTAAACAAGGCTTAAAGTTATCGCTTTCTCGGGAAGATATCTAAGCCAATCACAGATGGGAGGACTACCTCGTCAAAAGTTAGCTACCTCCTTTGCCGACGTGTTTCGATGACAGTTACACAAGCTGCGTTCAGGAAACGCTTTCGTTTGATTGGTTGTTGATGGATCGTGCGATCAGTCGCACGATTTGTTACGTGCTAGAGTACAGTAACTTTGCCGGATTACAGGAAACGATGACTTGCTAAAAATGTATTAGATATTCAATAATGCTTTTGACCTGCAGTTATGAAAGAATAGCGTCGATGAAGTATCTTCGATGATAAACTTTTAATCTAAAAAGGGAAATACTTGCAGATGACCGGACTCGTAAATAGCTACAAGTACTTTAATTGAAATGCAATTTGATAGGTGTGCAGTGCCCGACACAAACATCTCTGCTGGGGAGCGTTTTCACTTTTTCTCAAACAGCTCAAACAATTTGAAGATCTTATTTGGTGATCGGTTCTTTGTATTCACGTTTAATTGCTTTTTGTTTTGTTTTTTGGTTCAACATAAAGCCCATTTTGTGAAAATTTAAAAGAGTCTTAAATCTTCTCTCAAAAGTAAGTAGTCCGGATTGGAGGGTCTCTCTCTCTGAAGAACTCTTCAAGGAATTGTCAAAGGCAGACCATTCCTTAAGTCATTTCTATTCTGACTGACAATATTCCACAAAGGTTAAATAATTATCTCTGTCAATGTACTATTATGATAGGTGCTTCATTTCAAATTCAATGTTGTTTGGGTCCATTCTGCAATGCTACTATCCTTGAAATCACCCACTCGCGCCGTGGATAAACTTCAACCCTCACAGCTTTATTGCAGTAAAAACTCTTGCTAAATAGTTAACCAGCCATATGACAAGGGGTATATGCCAACAGGAAGAAACTTGAGATCTATCAAATCTGGCTTCCATTGTGCCACAGCTGGGCTGATTTTACAACATACCCCCAGGTTTTCACACCGTCTTCTATCCGCCCTTTCATTATAAAAATGGTAACTTTTGTGGTCAGTACCCATGCAGCCAAAGATAATTTATGTCATTTATAATTTGGATTGGATAACACTTGCATAAATCAAAGTTCACCAAAGCGAAGCATTGTTTGTATATATTAAGCCAAAATGGAAGTGAGTTTTATGGCCTTTTATAAACAATTATCAAAACCTTGTTAATTAAGGATGTCGGTTTCAGTCTTGTTGCAAAAGCCGATGACAAATGAAACATCAAACTAATACATCGAAACTATTTGCTTTACTCAATTTGAATAATCTTAAAGGGTCAAAAGGCCGCATCAAACCGAAATTTGTCTAAAAGTGCCAGATTCAGTTGAATTGAAAATGATGACTTTGTTCGCAATTATCACTGAATTATGTGAATAAACTTATGAATAAGTCTTAACAGGTCGTGTTTCAACTTGCCTTACAAGCAGGCCACTCGATTGTAACTGATGAAACCACTTCAGTATTGCCGGGTTGAATTCGTGACTACGGGTGATGTGCATTTTTAATCAGGTGATTCCCAACTACATCTGACCTCGCAGCAGGCGAAGGCCGAGAAAAAAAATCTACTTTTTTTTCCTCTCAGATCCAGGTTACATACAACACCGTATGAATATTATCACACATCAACCATATCATTACGTACATTCTTAATCACTTAATTAATGCTCAGTCCAAGGAAGTATCCCACAACCGTGTTGGCTGCAGGCCGATCTCCTGTGGTTTTTCTGACCGATCCCCGCTTGTTCGGCGATATTCCTCTCTTAGGAGCTTCCCAACTTCTGGCAGCATCATTCGCGTTTCTGCGAAATATGGCAGTTTCCTGAGCCCATATTCGTTATGTTAATGATAATGATGTGGTATTTTTAAGGTGCTATTTTAATTGCCATCTCCACCTTTTGTTGTGAACGAACACTGAACAATAAATGAAACTCTTCTCAATCATTTTAACTGAAAGAAACATTTTTAAAAAATACCATCTCTGTTCCTATAAGACAATGTGGAGTCCCGGCTTACATTCACGGAGAGAACAAAAACAAAACCTTGTTCTGTAATTCTAGCCTTTTTTGTTTTTTGTTAATTGATAACCAAACTGTACTACTATTCTACTAAATCATTTACAACATTGCAGGTAATACCATGTCCTCAAAATGGGAATTCTGAGATCAAGTGTTGTTGAACAGTTATCATAGTGTTGTTTTTGCTATCAGCGTGTGGTACACGTTTGTTTGTGCACGCAGAGCAGTTAGTATCAAGTGCAGTTTGTCTCAGTTTGTAGTCTTATCATATGTTTAATAATTCAAGAATTAATGTAAAGGGGGATACTTTTGTGAAGAAATCAGGCAGACAGTCTCCAAAAATGCAATGGTTTCAGTGAAGATGACTTTAGATAGAACTACGAAGCCGTCACCCGATACGTATTTGGCGAAATCAAGTTTTGGTGTAACATTGCCTGGAGCGCAGGTGTACACTTACAGAAATTTAATCCCAACTAAGTTCAGATTTTGGAGTAAAAAAAACAGCAAGCCTTTTCGGAGCCTGAGAAAAAAACTAACCTTTTGAATTTCTAGTTCCTCAAGTTTTGCGCTGCCTGCAGCACGAGTAATTAGATGAAAATTAAATGTGAACCGAATGTGTTCTTGATAGCTCTTCAAAACTGATAATCCAGTAACTTGACAAATCGGTGGGTACCTCCGACTGGGCGAGGACACCAACGACACGAGAGATTCTTTGCGACCAACAGATTAAGCCCTCAGGAAGTTACTCCTCCTAAGGCGTAATATGTTTTGAATTGCGTTATCGTCTTAAGTCCCTCGGATTGCCAAGAATCTCGAGAACTCAGAAGCATGCTTTTTCCACCACGACCTGAATCACGGAGTTCACCAATACTCTGAGGTATAGCTCAGTGATTTCAAAAAGAGGGGGACTCATCCTTAATTAATCTTCCTTGAACTTTAAATTGGCTTAGTCTGCGGTTAATGCAACCTTGAGTTTTCGCAATGCCATGCAGGAGCTTCATGCAGGCGTTTATTTGCCCTATATATATCTCAAGGCGATCGTATGATCCTTTAATAAACCTTCCTTTCCGGTCGGTACATATTCCTTGAACATTCCGTTGGTTTGATTCTAAGCGAGAATCAGTTGGGACTCAACCTAAATTGGGACTCAACCTAAATGACGTCAGTCTCCAACATGAAAAACGGGACACCACTCCATGACAGCCTGTATCAGTTTAGTTCAAGTTTTTCAGGCTTACTTTGTATATCAACCATGCCCGCCCCGATGATAATGCATACTCGCATACTAGAGTACCTGCAATTGCAGTTTTAAGTCTTTATCTTTCACGTCGAAAGCAGGGATGGCGCAGTTGTGAGAGCTCTCGCCTCCTACCAGAGTGGCCCTGGGTTCGAATCCCAAACACACGTGTGATTCAGCCTCCGATCACGTGTATTTTGCCTCGAGAGGTTTTTCTCCGGGTCCTCCGATTTTCCCCTCTTCTCAAAAATCAACCTATGGTTGATTTGACTCCTGTACAGCGTCCTCGTTTAGTACCCCAGCGATAATTACAGTTAAAACTTCATTACTATTATAAATCAAACATTAATTTATATTTTTGACGTAAACATTGCACTGACTCGGATATTTTTCAAGGAGCCCCAGGCGGCGGTTTAAAGAGTCGATAGTGTTGTACCGGGTAAAGTTGCAAACCTCAAGTTGACTGATTCCGTGGAAATATAAAGATTTCTGACTGTCGCGGCTGAGGAGAAAGTGTTTTCGCGCAAAAATGAACTTTATTGGCTATTTACTGACAATCATGCCGACAGGACGGCGTAGAATGTTTAATTCAGCTTAGCCTGAAAGCTCAGAAATCTGGTTTAGAGGGCAATAACAAAAACTAGAAGTGCGTCAGTTTGTTAGCCCTGAAAACATTTTAGTCCATGAAAGAATTTATATAAAACTGCTATCTGACTGATCTTTCTTAAGATATAAAAGGGTAAAGCTCTTGTTTGCCCGTGATTGCAAATTTAATAAATTTGATAAAAAGGAAAATTCTGCACAGCCTGTAATGATGTTACATCACTTTAGGCAGTCCTGGCAAAACGTTGGTAAAAAAAATTCCATATTTTGTCAGCGTTTGTGCAAATGTAATGATCTGTAGTGTGTGGTGGTGCATCAAAGGCGGTCGGTCGGATGGGGCAAATTCTTTGACCAAAATCCACGGTATTTCTGCGGATTAACGCCGGTTTTTACAATTCAATCCCAGTTAAGCAGGCAAGGATCTGTTGTAATTAACCGGGTGTAACTGGTTGTCAAAGCATATAATCTCGTTTAATGTCCGCCTCGTTCAGGATGTCTCAACTCTGGATTCACGCTGAATCAGGTGCTATAGGACTGATTCCTGGGCTGGTTTAACTCCGTAGGGTGTCGATCACAAGCAACGTTTGATAGGGCAAAGGACCCTAGCTATCAACATACTGCTTGTTAGTCTACTTGCGTCCCAGATGAGGATTCCATGAGCCTGTATCAACCCAATCACCTTGCAAAGGTGATTTTTCCTAGAATTAACAATTAAGAAGGAATTATAGACCTTAGATCTCTCTGAAAGTCCACCCAAGTGGATATATTTTTTTTCTTGGCTTAGTAGCTGCCTAAGGAACAGCTATGGCCGGCGCAGAGGTGAGGGCACTTGCCTCCTATACAAATGTGGCCTGGGGTCGGTTTCCAGACTTGGCGTCACTTGTGGGTTGAGTTTGATGCATGGTTCTCTAATCTAAGAGGTTTTTCTTCGGGTACTCAAGTTTTCCCTTCTCCTCAAAAACCCGGAAACGCATGATTGGATATGCGTTGATTTGGTTCGACTTAATTATTGTACATTGACCCCAATTCTTCAGGAGTGCTCCGGCGCGAAATACAGTTGAGTCAGACACTTGCAGGGTGCAACCTAGGGATGATGCAGGGATGGTGCAGTGGTGAGAGCACTCGCCTCCCACCAATGTGGCCCGGGTTCGATTCCCAGACTCGGCGTCATATGTGGGTTGAGTTTGTTGGTTCTCTACTCTGCACCGAGAGGGTTTCTCCGGGCACTCCGGTTTCCCCTCTCCTCAAAAACCAACATTTGACTTGATTTACTTTCATTGTTCATTTCAGTTTACAGTGTCCCCAATTAACTCTCCAGCGCTAGAACGACTAGACACTTAAATAAAGTTTCTTTCCTTTCCTTTTAAATGAAAAGTTCTTCATTCATAAAGTTCATCAGCTAGTTCCCTCCATGGGCAAACGCTGAGTTTACTCACGGCTTTCTTCGGACTAACTATAATGAAATAGCATATGCCCTGTGTATATATGCGGTCAACAAACGCTTTTTACGGTAGGTTTACAGTCCACTTCAGTGTTTATACTAGTTTTCAGACTGGCACGGGGCTATTTAATTTTGAAAGAGAAATGATATTTCCGAATTAGCCTCATCTCCTTAATCAAAGCGGATAGTAAGTGCAAAATCTCATCTGTATGAAAATTAGCTGAAAAAGTTTATCACCGACTTAAAGAAATTACTCCTTGTAAACTCACAAAATTGGCTACATAATATGCAATCAGTTTCCGCGTTCTTTAGCAACTTCAGTGTGGCTTAATTAACTTCAGCAGAAAAGCTTGAATCATAAATCAGTTCATAGTTCACAGGTGGCAAGACAATGCCGATAGATGCCTTATAAACGTTGATTTCAAGCTTCATCCGACCTTCTTCAACGTACATCTACATAACCTCGATTGATGGTTTAGCTTAGTTCTCAATTATTTTATTATTGACAAATCGGTATGACGAGGAAAGAATACCGTCGGTCATTGTCAATATTTTCATGAAAGGACGGTTCTAAATCACTGATCAACAATTCGATATTTATTTTAGAATCAGTATCTCATCGTCTTGTTGCCAGATTGGCCGGGCAAATTAGTCTTAAAGTAACTATGACCTGAGACAATGGCGTAATTCGGATAGGGATTACTCCGCCCCATGATTTGAGACGGTTCATCCGCTTAAATATTAAGCTGAATGGCGCTAAATCGCCTCCCATGAAGTTCCTTGTTTTCATTCATTTTTTCTTCATTTCAGCTTTCGCAGTAAAGGGAAGTCACCCGACGGTAATACGGAGCTACTCAGTGTTTTTTGGTGTGGCTAGCAGAAAGCTTCGAAGTTTAGTGTTTGAAAGACAGACGAGGTAAAAATGTGACCCTGAGCGAGTACATTCAACAAGGATTCCTCACTGTTCAATCTTTTCCGCTGAGCCCGATTAAGACTTTCAGCCCTTTAAGACTGGAAGACCTAAAGGGCTTAATTTCAACTTCAATATATGCACGCGCTCGTTGAGATCGGCGGTAGCAATCGTAAATAACAATAACTATTTTTTTTGGTTTTAAACCAACCGTTTCACTACTAAACTCCGGATATCCTTTTCTACTCACCTCCGAGCAATTCGCGCGGAATTTGCGCCCAAGAATGTTGTAATCTTTGGAGGAATAAATGAGTTAAAATCATCTTTTAGTGCTATATTATCTCACTGTTTTAGTATATACTAAAAAAAAACTGTTCACCTCAGTGTCAGTGGCTAATGGGCGATATTTTCCTAGCGGCTGGGTAAATATCCACAAATAGGTACCTCCACTTCGGTGAATAGTTGTTATTAAAATAGGCTTCGGTTGGGCATACACACATTCTAGTAATGAAATATGCTAAACATCACTGAATAATTGTCTAATCACGGAGGATAATTTAGTGGAGGAAAATCGCCAATGACATCCTCTTGAATGACCCTAAAGTAACACTTGTATTTCTCTAGAAAAACCCACTTAATAGATTATGAAACAACAGGTAAGCTATGGAAACTATACATAAAGAACGAAGAGGTGGAGTGCTTAGTCCATAACCATGAGCCTGCAACTTCATGCGATACTAGGTCTCTGTAACGGCATTTTCACAGATCAAGCTATTTTTAGACGAGTTCGTAAATAAGATTTGTAAAAAAATGGCTTGAAGGAGTGACCATTCTCAATCCCGTAGGAAATAATTTCTCATGCAAGGATAGACCATATTCCTATCCTCAGTATTGGACTGGAACTACAGTAGCTTGCAATGGAGGCTAATGCGGGAGAATATACTGAAAAGTATTTGCATTTGAAAAGATTTCCCCGCATTATCCTCCATTGCAAGCTACTTCCAGTCCAATACTGAGAATACGAATATGCTCTATTGTGATTAAATGGAAAGGTGTGGTTACGCGGGAAAGTCAATCTATAAATAACTCGATCAGCAAAAACGCGCGCCTTAAGGTAATTCCCTTGAAAATGACGTACTATCCAGAGTTCTGTCAAACTTGGCAATATTGATATTCATGCACTGGGTATTTTAAAAATGCAGTAAAAAGATGGGGGTCACCTTGTTTGTTTTCGCGCTGCGGATGATGCCCTTTATTTTCAGTGTTTTTTTCCAAATTACGTGAGACGCGTTCAAAACTTGATCAACCGGAAAAATTGTTGTTATATACCAAAAACTACTGAATATTACTGAAAACTTGAGCCTACTTGTTTGTCCGGGCCAAAATCTTTCAATAAAGTTGATTTCAAATTGCTCGATCTTGCAAAAAATGTAAACAAATTGGGCCGCTACATCATCACCTCACACTCAGTGTCTGGCTCCAAATGCAGTTTT
>NC_090876.1:19903461-19940961 GCF_036669935.1 Montipora foliosa
ACTCCGAAAGAAGCCCCGTAAAAAGAGCGGTAGAAAAGCTAAGCAGAGAGAGACCAGGTTTTTGCCATATTTGCATTGAATGTTGGAGTGTTTTGGCAAGTTTCGACGGTGTGATGTTCGTCCACAAGGATCAAGGAAAAATTTTAGTTTAGAACGGACGACTCGTCAATCATAAAATCTGAAGTCAGAAGACAGAGCTTATTCTGCAGAAATAATGACTCAATACTTGTTTGAAGCCATTTCCTTTAACAAACTCCCCTTCTTCTCGAAGGCAACTACCCATAGATAATCGTTCGGCCGAATCTGATCTTCGGTGATGCTGCAACGAGGAACGATTACTACGATCGGATGGCCTTTGATTTCAGTCACCTGTAGACAGAGCTCTCATAAATAATGGTCTTGCCGAATCCAGTTCGTAGCACAGCCATAACATACTTGCCCGATAGCAGAGCTTCGACCGCAAATTCCTGCTCTTTTTTATGTTCAATGTTTCCCATTTGAAGGGTTAAATGATCAAAATCTTCTGCAAAACCATTTCTCGCTTTAATAACATAATCGAAGCACAATCTGACAAGAAGTAATTAACTCGTCAAAAAAATCTGACAGCGGTGCATCACTGTCAACGGACCAATCCGAAATTTCCCGTTGCTGGTGCAACGGGGAATTCTGAACGCGTCGGTTACAGCATCGGGGTGCAGTCCCTTCTTTGTCTCTTCCCAAGCCTCCCTCGGTCTTTTTATTCGACTGCGTGACAAAACACGACTGCCTCAGAAGGGCGACCCGCTCGACTGATTTATGAAGTGTGGTTTCATAGCTCAGTTGTGAGTAGAGCATTGCACCAGTATCGTAGAGGGCATGAGTTCGAATCCCGTTAAAGCCACAGGAATTTTTCAGGTTTCTATAAAGAGACATTCTATCATACTACTTAAGAATACTGGAACAATTTTTCCACCGGCCGCAGCCCATGGTTACGCAGCCACGGGTTATACGGCCACCGTATTATACAGATCGCGCCTCACTTTTCCCAAACAATTTCAAATCGTTTATATAAACTGGTGATGGTTAATACTGATATCTTTCCTTAACGAGATCACCTTGACCATGCCAATGATTTTCTCATGTTTGAATGTCTCTCGACAGGAGCCCGTGAAGTTATAGGAGCGTGTCCGGGCTGAAATTTCGCTCCGCCCACCGGGATGAAATTTTGTTGCGACTACATGATCAACTTCAGCCCGGGCGCCAAACGTAAATTTCCATGAAAAAATTGACTGAGATGCGAAAACGCAATCGATGTGCATGCCCACATTTTTCAGCCCGTTTGCCTGGGCTGAAAATCCTAGCCCGGTTTCATAAAATGTAATCAGGCCCTTACAGACCCAGTTATTTTTCGATTAATTTTTCCGCGAAACCAGACCTTCCAGTTAATCACAGCTGTCTTGCAAGAGGAATTATGTTACTAACAACAACAACAACAACACGTATCCGACTGAAAGTCCTCATTAAGAAAAGCATGCAAGGCAGTTTCTAAAATAGAGTTTAAGAACTTTTCTCGATCTACAGATAGATGTCAGTTTTAAGAAGAAAACACTTTTTTACCGCTTCAAAAATTGGAATTTCTGTGGGCGAAAATCTAAATGGCATGTTTTGCTTAGCTCATTTTGTTCTGGGATAAGTGTGCATTTCCTGTTATCTTGAATTTTGAACAAGTTACATTAGCAGTTTGTTCAGCTGAACTGTTAAACATCTCCCTTGTCAACAAAGCTGGATCAAGTTTTGCTATTAAGATATCGCCTTCTTCAAACTTTTATGAATTTTTCATTTTGATTTTTTTTTTCACTTTGTTTTACTGCCCTAGAGAGAACCTCATCACCAACACGAAAAGAAGAAAGGTCAATTGAAAACTAATTAAGTTCCATAACTTTCTAAATCCAGCCGAGAAAAGGCTTTATGTCCGGTTTTTTTAATTTGATTTTCTCAAAGAAAAGCCAATTCCTTTACGATTTTGTCACTAAAGAGACTTGCAAAAAGTAATTCGACAGTGATTGATTTTATTTTATCAAAGTTTCGAAGTAAGATTTTAATTTCGCCAGGTTTAGGAAAAAAATAGAGTGAACGGAATGAAAACAGATGGAGTTCAGTTCTTGTTTACTGTAAATGGATTTTAATAACTTTGCATAATAATTTTAAACAGTCCGTGAGAACCTCGCACTGTGCTCGCTTTGAGTTTGTCGTTGAAATTTCTCACGGCCTGTTCGATTTATGACACAGATAAAAGCACAGAAAATTAGTTCAAGCCGCATTTCGCCTTTGCACGAACCACGACGTGCTTCGAGAAAGTTTCGATACACGCACGTTTCTTGTAAGTTTCCATCTCTGAAACTGCTTTGGGATGCAAAGGTTTGTATCATACGACAATATGTTTGACTTTCTTGCTAGATTCCAAGTGTGTTGTTTACAGTTATAGCCTTCTCCAAAGATTCGCTTTGACATTAAGTTAGTTAGAGATATTTGGTTCGGTTCGTGAGAGACTCCGGGACAAAAGATACACGAGTCTTCTTTAATCTGACGATTATCTTTCTCTCATACAAGAAACATTTCAATACTCTAGCAGTAACTAAACGAAAGTCTGCCTGCATTTTAACGAAAATCGATGTTAACACATATCGTTACTGCAAATAACTTATTGCAAAACACGAAGAAAATGTTTTGTCAGTGATAGCCTTTTCAATCAAAAAGGTTCAGTATCGCGTCTAAAATTCCCTGTGGCGTCAACCAGCGAACGACTCTACAGAAATTTTAAACGATTTCAGTTTATTAATATCATGCAAACGGTTGATTGAAAAATACTTTTTGCTACCTGAATTCCATGTCATAGCTAGTGTCTCTTAGAGAAATTCCACAGCAATTTTTAATGATTTTCACTGTGAAGCAGTGATAATTAGAAACATTAAAATAATCTTCACTTTCTGAATCTTAAATTAAAAGCTGAAGAAACACTTCGAGTTCCATGATTGAACAAAGGGGTTTTGCTGATATTTAAATGCATCTGGAGTCTTCCCGAGTAATCCGTGAACAGTTTCAACCAGAGAATTTCGCTTTCAAGAAGTTCAGGTTGGTAATACTTGGCAGAAAATCAACCGACCACAAGAAAAAAACGTCGCAACCTCAGGCACTTCTCTGTTAGACTAATGTGATTGAGCAAAGCGGCCGTAATTTCTGGTGGAATAACGCAAAATCAGTAACTAACAGCGATAGAAAGAAAAATAATGTAAATTCCATCTTGTCTTGTCTGTAACCTAGAAAAATTGACCCTTTTAAAAAGTGGACCGATACTTTGATAGAAAAGGCTTGCTTTCCACAATAATCAATACGAACTAATTATTTCCCTTAATAAATGAACTTGCGAAATCATGTCTTTAAAATTCCAGTTTAAAAGTTCTGTTCCCTAGTATCGAATTAAGACTACACATTAAATTCAAATAAAACCTTTGACAGAATTTGGAAAGCGAGAAAAGCTGCTGAATTTTACGGCCAACTAGGATCAAAATCACTAGACTTAAAGGAAAGAAACAAACAGGTTTGAACAAAAATGAATATGGTTGCCGTCGGTCTTTTACTGACTGCGGTACCTTCTACTCACAAGTTAACATTTTTACTATTCTTCAATCAGAAAAAAATCGATCACTGGTTTCTCCTTTTTCTTAGCCACGATGTGTAGCGAGCCAAAGTTTGGCTTAGCAATACGAATCTCTAGCATTTATCTAACTTCGTGATTTATTCAGTCACTTACAAAAATTTGTTGCTACCAAAACCCATCCGATTTTTGGCAACTGGAAAGTTTGTGCTCCGTTCTATATTTTGTTTTTTTTGGCGAACGAAGTACCGTAAGATGTCCAACATGCAGTCAACTTGTTAGCAACCCTTCGCTTGTAACGTTCTAACATAAAAGTGATATTTCGCGGTATTTTATGGCCACTCCAAATCGTTGAAGAAAAATGAAAATACCTCAGAAGAATGAATTACTGTATTCGCATTTTGTTTAATTTTTGTAGGTGAAAATATATGTATATCATGAGTTGGAATCCAGGTAGTTTAATAAGAAGTTAAAAACACTTAACACATCCATCTGTAATTATATAGAATAAATTAATCCCCGAAAAATGCTTTTTTCCCTGACAAAAGAGAGACGAAACGATCAGGTGTTTTTACTTTTAGTAGCATTATAAATTTCTCGTTCTACGTAGGTTGTTTTCTTTTAAAACTCACGTTTCCGCTACCTTAAAAATATAAGAATGACAAAGTTTTAAATTTCTTTTATTTGCTTGGTCTTTTAGAAAAGGACACTCCGATAGTAGCTTCTGTGATACATATAAGAAACACATTTCCGACATGATTTGAATTCTTTTATTGATTTTAAATCTTTTCGTCATTAGCGAAAGACATTCTAAAGGCAGGATGCAAGCTAAGTACTTCATTTCAAAGCTTTGCGATATTATTTTTCTTCCGTCAAGTTTTAATCATTAAACGCAAATATTTCGTGATGTTAATGAGCTTTGCAAAGGACATCCGAGACAAAGGCCATTGGAAGTTTAATTGAAAAACAAATTTACAAGGGAACATCGTTAATTTTAATTTCAGATAGTTAAGAAAGTGTATTTATCCTGGTGTTCGATATTATATCAACAAAGCCACGAATTCATTTTGTGTTTTGAAGTTTAACGTTCAGAGTTCTTTCGAAAAATAAATTGCAAGACGAAAGCTCAAAACCATATGTACAGATAGGGTTAACTGATCTCATACGTATCATTGCAATTGTCACCAATACCTACATTAACCTTTTGATCAAAAGTTACTTTCTCAAAAATCTTGAGGGTATATTTTCACTTATTTAATGAAATGCTGAAACAAGGCATGGTGTTAGATTGTATTCGCTTTTTTTAATGATTTTCCTCATACGGACAAATCTTGCTCTTTTCAGAAATCGATCTTCGATGAAACACGAGTGACTGAAGATTTCTATTAAGTAATTTCCACACGAAGTTGTTATCAGACGTTACTCACAACTAGAACAAAAAAAGGAAATATCGATTTTGGGGACTGACCATGATTTTAAGCAGTGTGAACTCAGAAGGCATATGAAAGTCAAAAGGAGATCAAGAGGCCTTTCGCCTGCGAAAGTATAACCGAATTCCAAAGTGATTTTTGCCTTAAATCATCGTTGCGAAATTGCACGGCATTAAACATTCTTCACTGTGCAGCGGAGCCAGGAATTATCTTGGCCATATGTGATATTCCCACGATAAAGAAAGTTTATGAGCAGCTGCAAAACGCAAACTAAACAAACAATTATCAGTGGAGAATGCATTAATCGAGTTTTAATAATGGATAGATGGTGTCTTTATTTCGTACGAAACATTTCAAACTCATTAGCATATTTTGTCTTTTGTATGCTCGGGATTTCGAGCTTTAACAAAGGGGGGACATGAACTGTCCCAAAGTTTCTGTGCCGCCTAGTTTCCGCCATAATATCGATCAACTGTTTACATGGTGCATAAACAGTGGCGACAAAAAATTCAGTAAAACACGGTGAAATCATGTCGGTCAGTTTCTACCGATCAAATACTTGTTTCTCTAATGGAGAATACGAAAAACACTTGAGAGAACCTCATTCAGGTCAGCTTCGCATCGGTAACATAAGTACCTTGTTTTCTTATAAACCTTAGTTAAAGAGAGATTCGCACCAAGAGGTTTTAGACATCGGAGAAAACTTAAAGTTAGATTGCAAAACTCAAACGTTTTAATAATTAAAAAAACAAGCTTAAGCATCACCATTTTCCTTTTTTTAAGCGATAAGTTTTCATCTTCGCAAATTCTACTTACGATTCGCACTGTTTGGGAATAATTTATGCAGTTTATTGAGTGAATGATCAGAGAGGATCGAGCAATCCTTTTGTAGACTGTTTTTATCACGTTAACTTTATTTATTTTCAAGAAATTGTTTCACAAAGAAAAAATAGAAGAAAATAAAACAATTGCCCTGGACACTTTTTTCTAATAGAACTGCAAACATTATCGCGGCAGTATCATCTATTGTGTTATTCAAATTAAGTCATTTTTCACGGCTCTTAGCGGCAGAGTTTGATACCATCATTGTAACTGCCGTAATTATTTCGCAATTTCTCGCAGAGTTTTAATTATTGGTCTGCGCGAAGTTACATCCGGTTAAAAAAAACAATTGTAATATGCTGTCCACCACAGGAGTTGTCAGATTTTAATGAAGCTCTGTTTTGTTCTATTGTGTGAGGCATACAGCAAAGTGAAGTTGAGTAATAGTGGATTTCTGTCTGTAGCTTACTGAAACACTTGACAAGATTCAAACACCGCGCAATACAGCCTTTGAAAACTTAAGGTTATTCTTCATGAAGTATCGATACTAATTTATTGGGAAAAGAACTCCTGCGCTATCCAAAGAAGACTAGGTTTTCTCAAATCTTGAAAATCTTTTAAGGATACTTGGACGTTCTAACGTCTGTTGTGTCCCCGGATTGGAAAGAAAGGAGTGCACAAAACCTCATTTGAAAGATACGTGATTGCGAATAAAAGTCACCTTTTTTCCTGAACTTCAAATAAAGAATAATTTATATGCATTTAATCGACGAAACAACAGCTTTGAAAAAAAGTTTGCTAAGAAGCACGTGGTATGCAACTCTGAACTCTGTTAACACGGCGAAGTTCAATTAAATTGATTATCGTATCATAAGAACTAACGAATCCCCATTTTCACTTCGTTCTTGAGTTGGCATCACAAGATAAATAATATCTTAGAATTGTTTAAGTTGAAGAACAAACCATGAGACGGAATTACAAGTCAGAGAGTGAAAAAAGCAAGTTTTCGATATGATTTTAACAAAAACGAGCGAAATCCAGCCTCCGTGAAAGCCCTTTTACAAGCCCTTTCACCAAAGACTCTAATCGTTACTCAAATTTGAAAGAAGTGAATATCTTCGAGAAGCACGACTCTGTTCAATACGAGAAATAGTTAAAGTATGACTACAACAGAAATTTAAGGGTTTTTTGGGAAATTCTCGAAAGAATTATTTGAATAGGAACGCCGTGGAATCATTACGTTTTTGTCGCTTGCAAAGTTTCCAACGCCCATTCATTGTCATGCACAAAATCTATCTCAGCAAGATTCAAGGCAAACCGCTGTAGCTCCTTATCACAACATTATCGCGTCTCAACAATCGCAAGTAATTAAATATTCATATTTTACATGGTGTGAGTTATACAATAGTATCATTTGTGCCGAGTTCCGGCAAACCCCTTCAACTTTCAAGATGACAGAGTAAACGTAAAAAGGGACAAGACACAAGGCCGTATTAGAACTCTAATAGCGGATTTCACAACTATTTATTGTTTATTTCCGCTTATTGATATTCCTGTCTCTTTTTGTTCATAACGCATGCGCAAACCTGCAAGATTACACCTTAAGTCATTTGGGCGAGTTTTCGTCTTTTTTCTATCTGGATGTTCTCCGTAATGTGACACAAACGCTTCTCAGCGTCAAAAACCCTCCTTTCAACGCGCTTGCGTTTCTTTTCGCCACTTAATTTGAATAAAAATGAGAAAAAAGAACTCTTTTTTGCATAAATCTTGGGCTTTTTTGTTGACTTTTCAGAGGTCATTAGTCTTGAAGTCCTGGCGTTGGGCGAAACTTGCGGGCTTTAAAATTGTTATATGCAAAATAATCTTATTATGACTTGTTTTATCCCAGTAATAACGCAATTTGCCTGTTTAGATCATTAGCGACCTCAAACGTGTTCTGTGTGTTGTGTTTTCTGCGAAGGTTTAAAAGCTTTTTCAACCCACATCCAAATGTGTTGACATTATTTTAGAACAATACTACTTCCTTTCCATCGTTAATTAATATGTTTCGAATCACCAAGGCTATTTTTTTAAAAAAAATTAAACATTTCGCTACCGTTTCATTCCAGGGGGACGAAGAGGGCTTGTGCCCCGTTAAGGGGGTCGACCAACTTGAGCAGGAATTTCCAGCTAACATCCAGCCTCGAGAAGTCAACCATATATCTCTTATTATTCATTCATGGTTATTTTTAAGCTCAAAAACATCTGCTTCTCCTATTTAAATCTCCACAAACAAAAGAAAAGCTAATTCACTAAACGGCGTGGTTAACACCTTTAATAAAGTTTCGATTCGAGTGCGATCTTCGATTTCGAGCTCCACGGTCGTGGAGTCGGACAATGGGGACAAACTCTGAGCACAGCAACTGATACACTGCCCGATCTACACTTCCTTGCTCAAGTGACTTAAACGTGGGCCAAAAACCGATTGCATGCAGCTAGTGAATACGCAGGGAGACGTTGACAATTGAACAAAGATGTAAACGACTCAAATAATTGATAGCGACTGAGGTTCGCTTAATGCAGGCCGCGCTATACAAAACTCATGTGTCGAAGCTCCACCAATCAGCTCCCGTCTCCAGAGGGTTGACTTCGACCAGTGTGTTAATAAAAAAAGAGCCATTCAGTGCCACGCAGGTTGTCACCAATTGTGTTTATCGTTGAACGTGTGCACTCATAATACCTGTCTAGTTCCTTTTAAATGAGGCTGCTCTTGGAAATAGCTGAATGCAGCTGCCTCTTGTTGTCTGAACAATACTCACGTTGCAGCTGTGGTAGAATATCTTACTCGGTCCCAGCAACGGCAAACAGACGTTTGGTTGAGAGATTTGAACCGACAACGACAAGCAATTACATTGGTCCTTATACAATGAATCCTTGGTGCGAACTCTGTGCACCAATATAGGGCAACCGTATATCCCTGATAAAGGGTAGAACACGTTGGGATGTGGTAGCAAGCACACGTATCAGATCTTGGGGTTGATATTCACTCCATAAGATTACGCATTCGTTGGTCTTTATCACCCGGGGCAATAAATATGACTGCACATCACATTCATCGACCTGCTGTAAGACTTCCAGGGTATAACCTTTGGTCACTTGTCGAACCCATCCCATTTAAGTATGCTTACGAGAGTTAAGCCCCAGAACAAAGCTTACTGTATGTGTTTAGCCTACCCAACAGAGATAGGAGCTTGACTGTTCTCCGACTTCACGCATCACAAATGTCAGTTCAGCCAATGCAAGGGCAGACACGCTTGCACGTGTGTAAAACCCTAACGTCAATCGATAAGATAAGGAACTATGTGGCAAATCCCACGTTTGCTCTTAGGAGACATGACAAATAAAGCTCAATGTTTCGTGGAAAGGTGCCAGGAGGTCTGTCGTGTCCAATAAACCTCCTGGGAAACCAGATCAGAGATACAAGCCTTAGGAGCCTTTAGAAATGTGATAACATTGTTATACTAACAAATGATGGGGTGTATCACACAAGACCCGAACAGAAGTAACCCTCCTTAATCACTCCGTCAAAGATGGGCGACTTGGCTAACGCGGATTTACAGTCCAGTAGCTACAAAAGCAGAAAATACTCGGACGGGAAGGTGCTCAGTCCAGCTTGCTTTAGTTAAATCGTTGACGTTTCATTTGCAGAGAATTTTAAGGGCACAGGAAGTCAAGCGCAATATGCAAATGAAGTCTCTTGTGAAATAAAAAAGAGAACTCGCTTTTGTTATACTTGCCAGTCCAATAAAAGACATCGCAGTATAGCAACCATAAGGAATTTTTTTACTGAACTTATCCCTCAAAGAAATCAAACCACTTTAGATTCCCAGGGATTAAAACACTCGACTAATTAACTTTCAATGGTTTTTAATATACAAACTCTGCGTATGGACATCTTGCAGAACAAAATTACAAAACGAAATATGTACACAAGACTGCCGTCGATGTCCAATTCAACTTCTTTGTGTTCCTAATTCCTTCTTCAACGAAAAATGTGAAGAACCTAAACGTCACTTGAAAAAGAATGACAATTCCTTTTGCGAAGAAATCTCAATTGCGCATTATAATATTATACAATGTTTTCCTCCATCTTTGATAAAAAATAAGTCTACCTCTTTTAAAATACAATTGCAGCTTCCCCTTTTCCTGCCTATACAATATAGTTCGATTTAACAGTATTTTTTCCTTCACAGCGGCGTGGAATACAAGGCCGCATTGTTGTGGATTCTCGGGTCTTCAGGAGTCCAAATTTTCGCTTTCATGATACTTGAAGGCAATTTAGCTTTTTTTGAATCTGTCCATGAGAGGGAATGACCGGTTAAAGGTGGGAGACCGTACTCTTGGGTTCCTGGGTGATAAAACAAAACAAAAAATGAGCAAACATGAAGTTTACGAAAGAAACCAAATGAAATGCAGAGTTAGCTGTTGTTCATTCTCTATTGTGCGTTGTGAAACATATTTGCTTGGGGGAAGATTTCCAAGTTAAGATAACAAGACTTCGCCCTCTGTAGAGTGTAAAATGCTAGGGAAAAATAAAAGAATTAGCAAAACGTCAGTTTGTTTATTGGTCATCAGCCTCAAAATATCGGTGAGAACTTCACAGATGCGATCGATCGACTTGATACAAAAGGGACCCGTGAAGTTTAAAACTTACCGAAGCCGCGATGGCAGATCATGACTTTTCTCGGTTGTTCGGCAGAGGTGGGTTGAAGTGCTTGACTGTGGCTCATATCCGAGCTAATCATCTCAGTCAGAAATCCAATGTAGCCGATTGCCAGCCTCAATGTATCGACTTTGGATAGTCTCTTCTCATAAGGTAAAGTCGGAATATGATGGCGTAGTCCCTCAAATGCTTCGTTTATGCTTTGCATTCGTTTCCTCTCACGTAAATTCGCTGCGTGTCTTTGGGCGATTTGTTGGTTCGGGGATTTCCTTCGTCGTTTGCGTTTCAAATTCTTGTCGAGTTGATCGTCTGGAGTGTAATGAAACTGGGCCGTCATTTGTGGCTGGTTTTCCTTGTATGAAATTGATGAGATTGGACTTTCCATCTGTTAGCGATTAAAATTTTCTTCCGGGAGTCTTGCCTGGTTTTTTTACTCGAGCTAATAACCTTGGAAGCGCATGTATCGAACGACTTTCGCGGCTTATAGCCACTTTTACGCATCAAACCGACCAATCAGAATCCGTAAAGTGAAACCAATTATCTAATGCGTTGTGCTGTCAATGAGCATTGTTCAAAGCATCCTGCAGACTAATATTGAAGTGTGAATTGAGCGTGAAACAATACTTTGTAAAAACTCGTAATACAGCAGAAGAATTTCGTAACGCTCAATTTCAGATTTTCGAAATAATTTTCAAACGGGAATCTGAAATTGGGAGTAAGTGAATACGACCTATGGCTTTCCGTCGCCATTTTGTAGTAGCATTATTTTCTTGATTTAAATTAATCTTCATAATACGAATTTTTTCTTCGTTTTTCCTTTTCTTGCAACTTCTGGTCACTAAATGTCATGATTAGCCGAAGAAAGACTGGCGTCATATATGCTCGCTAAAAGAGAGAGAAAAAAAAAAAATGAAATTGTGGGTTTCGAACTGCAAACAAACTTCTCCAACAATAAATAAGCGAGTAAACAAGTATGAAGGCCCATTTGTACCCAATTGACAAGTGGCAAAAATTTTCGAGAAAAGACACAGCCAACAAAAAGTTTGATTTAAATTAGTGCATAATTTTCTTTGAAGCGGCGCGGGAAATTATTCTGAAGTCATCGCAAACAAGCCAAAAAAGGGCAAATATTGATACGGCTTCTCGAAGTGTAAAGTTTTGTTTTTCTCGCCTTGTTCCTTGTTCGCACATAGAATTCCTTTTCAAAGAACATTACCAGTTCCTTGAAAGGAATCAAACGGAGAAAATTCGACTCACCGACTGTATCACTTTAGCGATTGTATAAATTATAAAATGGTGTATCAATTATTATTTCCTAATAACGCCGTTAGTTAACGCTGTGTTTTTTAACGAATGTAGCGAATTACATTA
The DNA here is from genome assembly GCF_036669935.1 of Montipora foliosa. Taxonomy (NCBI): domain Eukaryota; kingdom Metazoa; phylum Cnidaria; class Anthozoa; order Scleractinia; family Acroporidae; genus Montipora; species Montipora foliosa. The sequence continues at coordinate 19,915,421 of NC_090876.1, forward strand.
CTTGACCTCAGTATCTAACATATAAAAGTTATTATTTTCAAGAAGAAGCTCAACTTTGGCAATTTATATGCTTTTTCTCGTTTCGAGATGACTCCTTGAACTAAAAGACAGCGCTATGCGAGCCAAACAATGCAAATAAAGAATAATAAACTGAGAGTTATCGTTGCATTGTGTAAGGATAGTGGAGAAAACGAATTTAATGAGAATATACCACTATTTAATGTAGTGTGTCACGTCTATTGTGATGGTGAGGTGTTTTTAATTGCCGAGTAATCAGAACTTAAATATTGAAAAAAGATCGACGTGAAATTCGATGCAAAACTTGAACCTCTCATTATCTGAGTCTTCTTACTCTGGCATTCAGTACAGGCCAACTCTCTTTGGCCAACATGAATCTCAAAATTCATTATATTATACTTGTCTTTGATCGTGAAGTTCCTTGTTGTCAAAAATTCTCGCTGTAATAACAGATGTTACATTGTGTAGCGTTATCTTTGTAGATGTACGACATTCATGTATAGTACAAGCCTTTTAAGAGAAGCGATTGTTGATTAGCATGCGACTTCGATATTCTTTTTTATTTTGTAATTTGCAACGAAAAAACGTCCATAAAATGATCCACATATTTTTTCCTGTGAATTGACAGAAAGAAAACTTCTGACGCAATTCAACTGATTGACACGAAAGTGACTTTTTGATCGTTTTCCCGTGTCACGTGGTCTAAAGAAACCGCCAATAAAATGAAGACAGTCTCGCATTTAACAGAGATTTCTATTTTTTAAATTCAAATCATAAAAAAAGCAGCATGCTAAAACTGCACGTGTTAAGTTGATTCTCTTTAGCTTTTTGGCAACTCGAGAGCATTTCATTTGTTACACTTGTTTTGTTTAATCTTGTCTTTCAAGTTGTAAATAAAAACTATTTTGTTCATTATTTCTAAGACGTTGGCAGATGGCGAAACGACAAGAACTGTAAAAGGATCCCGTTGATATATTTCGCAAAAAACGCATTAAGTTACGCAAAGTAATGATTCTCTCCGGCATAGAAAACTGACAAGACGATTCATGAAATTTCCACGTGCCAAGTGCAACAAAAGTTGTATTCGGTTGATACGAAATTAAGTACGTGGAAATTGTAACTCGCTATTGAAATTAAAAGTGGAATTAAGCCAACGCGTCGTTAATTCTGCTTCCGCCATTAGACCGTTGAGTACATTTCTATTTCCTTTTCGCTTGATACAAAAGACAATCGAAGTTAATGCAAATCTCGGACCCGGTACAGACTTAATGCGCCCTGAACTACTTTCAAATTTTCCTTCAATAGGGTACTTAAAAATTGAGCTTGTTTACTCACCGCTCGATCGACATAATGCGAATAAGCAAGCACTGGTACAAAAAAATTCAGCAGAGCAGCATACCAAGACTATAAACTACGACAATTCTGTCCACGAAAAAAGACGATTACTAGAGAGTTGAAACATCAATTTGCGCAAACTAGTATTTGACGGTATAAGTTTCGGGTGTTAAAGAAGCAATTGTCAGCATGTTTAAGGAAAATAAGTGACTTCGCAGCTCTTTGAAAAGAAAGGAGTTCTTTACCACGTAAGGAAGTCCATTTGAATCGATGAGCAGTCGAGATTGAAAAAAAAAAGTAGAAATGATATGATTATACGTTTGTTTCATAATAATATATAAAATAATATAGATTATAAATTGATATGGAAAAAGGGAAAGAATAAAATAAATCTCACTACAAGCAAAACCACTGGCTCCAAATCGAACAATATGCTCGATTCAACTCAGTCCCTGTGTTTTATTACTTAACAAACGTTGAAGAAAATCAGTCTTTTCTTTTTACGAAGGTACCGAGTAAATAACGTCAATTGTCATTCAATTCATTTCAGTTTTTGTATAATATAATCCAGCGCTAAACACAGAGAAATCGAAATTTTCATCATGACATTTTTCAGTCCTTTTCAAATAAATTAGTATCACAAGATAACCTAACAGCTTGCAAGAATGCTATATAACCTTTTGACACAAACGTGAAATGATAGGTTAAAGTAAATTATAAAGTTCCTAACAATAATATTAATATTCTTTACATGGAGCACACAACAAAATATGATGTCTGAAATTTCTAGCCCAATAATAATAATAATAATAATAATAATAATAATAATAATAATAATAATTATAATTATTATTATTATTATTATTATGATGCTGATTTTTTCTTTGATGTCATGGAAAACCATCAAACTGTGTACACTATTCTTTCTCCTTTCCGATGTGAGAACTAGAAAAGAGTACTTTACCAATATTATGAGATAATATCCAAATAACTTATCTATTAATTAGTGACTAGAAAATGCGAAAAAATCAGCCAGCTTTCAACGTTATTAGAAAAATTCACTTGTGAAAGGTCAACTATAGATATATTGAATACTTATCCAGGAAAATTCATAGCTGGCAGAGCTCATTCGTACCTCAGAACCTCGAACGCCGACTGCGTCGAGGCAAATATGAAAAAAGTCGAAAATATATTGGATGCTATGAATCTCAAAAAAAAAAAAAAAATTTTAAAGAGGTAAAATGGATATCACCTTTTGTAATGGTAACGAAAACATTGCAAAAACCGAAATAACACCTGATGGCTTTCAAATGGGGCATTTAACGGCACACTGTGTATCATATACTCAAAGTCCTAAGACAACTTTTAAGCTGTGTCCAATATTTCCTTGGGTAAAAAGGTCTAAAAATACGGGAAACTAGTAAAAGGCTACCAATGAAAGCTTCACAGAAAATAACCTTAGCCATAACCAATTGGCGAATAGACAGATCGCGAGTACAAAAATCGCAACTCAAAGATCAATTTCGCTGACGAGACTGTCGAGGTCGGTTTTCTCGATTCCGTCTAAGACTTTACTGGACAACAAATTCAACCTGCATGTAACAGACATAAGTTGAGGTCAAGAGCAATGTGAAAGTGACGTTTCGTTGTTGAGGACACAAATTACTATATAGACTGTAGACTTTATTGGTTACGTCGCAAGCATAATACGCATGAACAAACATTAGAAAGTTATTTGTTATTCTGCCCCTTCTTAATGGTTGCAGTTTTCTTTTTCTACTACACCGTGACCGACCGAGTCGTGCCGAGAAAGTCGAAACGTCCTCGCTCGAAGCTAACTGCGACTTCCTTTGCTTCTTTTGTTTAAAAAGCGGCCTTACAAAAATGCGTGTACGATAGCCACACCCTTTATTTTAGGATCTTATCTCCCACAAGACTGGAAAGAAATAATTGTGCTAAATCGCGTTTTCCCAAAAAATGCTTTAAAATGGCTTTCGTTGTCACTTAATACATCGAACACGTTTTGTGTCTAGATGCAACACAGCCTTCTGAAATGAAAGATAAAACGAAATAATTCGGCTACAATTTGATCGGAGAGCGAAACCACAAATTTATACTTAGACGTGTAATGCTATAACTCAGCAGTAATTGCATTTTCAAAGTGAGAAAACATCTGATTTTTTCCACTGAACCATTAGTTATTTTTTTTAAAACTGATAGTTTAAATCAGTTTACACTAATTGATATTACAATCAGCCAAGAAGCGAGCCGACATTCTCAGATTTAAACCACACGAGTGTTTGCGGTTTCCAAATTAACAAGAAGGTCTTCTTCGGCAAACTTTACTTCTACTAACATGAGTACAATGCCCATATTATATTAATGCTATTCACAGCTTTTTATTCTTGAATACAAAGGGCAACCGACAAGTAATTCCCGTAAAAATCTTTTGAAAAGGCTGAGCGCACTCAAGATTTGCAAAGTTAAATTCGATTGAAATGCCATATGGATTCTTCTGAACTGTGCATAGTTTAATTGATTTGATTTTCGAAAGCTAAATATGCCCATATTGGCTCTGGGCTTCCAGTTACTAAAATTTCTCTTACTTAGAAACCGAACAAAAACTATTTACCTAGTAGCTTTCCCAAAATACTTACAGTTTGAAACATTGCTTAAAATCCACAACGCAGGTGTGAAAGCCACTTTATTTACCAATTCCCCTTACAAGCTCGGTTTCGTGGGTAAAGGCTACACTTTATCAACCGAGTAGTAAGATTTGTTTGGAAAACTCAAAGAACTTGCCCTTTAAAACCCGGACCACATGGATAGCGAGCAAACTTTGTCAACAGAGTGAGTGACTACTGACATCCATTACGCGCAATTGTTTTGAATAAGTTACTATTCAGACATCTTTTGTTAAAAAAAGGCAGAAAGACAGAAACGAATGTGGTCTGGCAATTTTGTGCGAAGCAAATTAAAGTACTAGTGTCGGTTAACTGACAGAATAAAGAAACGCAACCAATAATCAATGAATTGATTATAGAGGTTCATGAATTGCCTTGAATGAATGATCGCCTAAGCTCAAAATCGTCTTTGTCTGTCACGTGGCGGAGATCTCATCAACAGAGGAATTTTAAATCTTCTTTATTATTTTTAAACCAATAATAATTATTAAAGTGAAGATGCACAAAATCTGTTCCGCATACCGTCATACGATCCCTGTAAATGAGTTTGTTGCTGTTCCAGTTTTTTTCGATCCCACTTGCTTCAGTACGAACGATGTAAGTTCCGAGGCCTTTATTCAAGTTTTCGTTTCTTCAACTTACAAGATTATGAATGGACCGGCTTTCATAGAAAGGAAGAAAGGGAAATTTCGGTGCTATATTCTCGAGTGTTAATAAACTAGTTGGTCATTTTACGTTGCTGATTTGCCAAAGGCGGCATGGAAATGCACACGTGTAGCGGAAAAATCGCTTCGCGCAATTCGCTCATCACATCTTATTGTTTGAGGGCAATTCTATCGGAGATCGGCAAACCCCTCATTACAGTGATTAACAAAACGCATTTTACAAGTGAAACAAAAGAATACAAGATGACTAAAGAGAAGCCCGCTTTTTTAAATTGGAAAACATTCGAAAAGGTTTGAATCAAAGTGAAACAGTGACAACGAGTATCCTTTTCACTGAATGAACATAACATGAGCGGGAAAATCGGGAATATAAGGGTGAGAGGTTTCGAGCTAGAAATCGTAATGGAAATTATAGGCATTTTCCCGTTCGATTGCAATCTGCTTGACGCTTCCACATTTTGTATTGTTGATATCTTAACCTTTTAGGCAATGCTCTCCAAATTCAGGTGACAAATCAACATGTACTCCTCTGGTTTGCCGTCCGACACTTTGAGATAGAAAAACAGTTTGATTAATTAAAAGGTGATGCGAAGCAAGAAAGATACCACTCCAGCCTCGCGTAAAAAAAGACGTTCCTTGCTGGATTTAGTTTCGCGTCAACTGCAAGCTGAAAGTCGCTTCAGGCTGAATTTTCTATTTAAGCAAATTTCTTGCCTCTTCAAGCAAGTTTTTAAAAAACGAGATATGACCCAAAATAGACAACTTCTCTGCGATTATATTGGCAAGGAATAACCCTTCCTTTTCTACACCCAGAGGATCCGAACCCGATCTCTTTAATAACATCAATGAACAACGGTGTACGAGGACTTGGCAGCATGGGTGAGTTTGCTGACCGTAGTTCGGCTCTCTGCTCCAAGAGTTTTTCCTCCGGATATCGTCCAATTTTCCTTTCACGTTAGTCTCCCAAGGGAATGAGTCGAACCCGGCATTTTTATTCTGCTGTCACAGCTTTCAAGAAACTTAAAGGGCGTATTAAATGCGATTTACTTGCTAGAAGCATTGGGCCTACCTGTCTACAAAATTTTTCTTGTACTAGTGTCAGGTCGTTCAATTTGACTTCAGGTTATTTAAGTTGATCACCACTATGGTTTCGTTAGAAGATGAATGGACAAATAACCATAGCAGTTATCGAAATCTTTAACAATATACAAAAGAAAGATGACACCAAATGTTAACATGAAGTAACTTTCGTCCTAAAAATTCTAATTGAACATTTGTAGGTCAAAAATTAAACATATTTTAGCTTAAAGAAATTCACCTATATATGACTTCGGACATATTCAGTGCAAAGAGTAATATGCATTTTTTACACGGAAGTTGTTATAACAATTTCAATGTATGGAACAGATTTTAAGATCATGGTGAAGTAAAATGATGCGAGGATCAATCATGCAAGAAAATTCCAAGTTATGTCGTCAACAGAAACTACTGAAGAAAATTTCTCTGAAAATCTGTATCTTTCTCGGCTTGGCATTGATACTTTTACGAATGGCTAACTGAGGTTTTTTTGAGAGGGGAGCAGAAAGAACACATTGCACGTGTTGTGCTTAATCAAGAGACTTATTTTCTATCCTTGGTTTTCCTCCGCTCTCCCCATAACATATCAACGATACTGAACCGTGGGAGAGAAAGCAAATTTTGCTTGCCGTGGGAAAGACAAGCCACCTCCTTTTGAAACCAAGGTATCATGAGAGGCTGCTCAATGGGTGGTAGCCGACTTCTGAAGCGCACGATAACCCTAACTACATGTTTAAAAACTAGCTCAAAGTGAAATCAGTTCAAATGATAGTAAGAAAAATCGTCCTAGCACACATGAAATATTGAACAAAAAATGCTCGTGTGCAAAGAAACTCGATATGATTTCTCTCTTTTCGTGCGGTGCGATCAAGCTTTAGGCGATGATTTAAAATTTCGTAATGTAGACGCGGAGCTTTTGTTTCATTTACAATGTATAGTTTCCAGGTTCGAAGCTCGGAATGTTTGGACAGATGTGTTGCTTTTTTTAACCTCGCATACTCGAAAGACAATAGCCGAACGCCTTTTTCGGTTAATTCTTAGCTGTAGAGGTAATTTCCCACCGTGCCCTTTTCATCATGGAAGTGCTAATAACCGAATCACCGACAACGAATTGTTCCCTTGGAAACCAGTGGCGTTCTTTCTCGCTTGTATCGCAATATTATATTCGTTTCGCATTCGTGGAATCTTCCAACAACATAAAAACTAGTTTGCCGTTAATTGAGCTGTTCGCCAAGTCTGTCTAGAAATTTGTGAAAGAGAAATAAACTTCCAGCTTAATTTTGCCATCGTCATATAAATCAAGGCATGTTACGAATTCATTTATTATTTAAGGTGGACTGTTAAACTTATGATCTTCTCATATAGCGCCAAATAATTTTCTTTACGGGTTGTCCATGTAGCACGCAAATCACTGTAAAAGTCGCGAGAATAATGCAGAAGAATTGTGAACTACGGTCAATACCCTGCATGGATATCGCACGGGTTCACTTCGTCAAGAGACTTATTCCGGCTCCTCATTCTCTACAATAAATTGAGGTATTCTTTTGCTTCAAGGCAAAATAAAATTAAAAAAATTAAAATACCTGCAAAAGTCTGACGATTTTTGTTGTTAACCATAAACAAAAGTCCATCATGATTCGTCACCTTTTACTTATTCTTTAACAACAAAAAGGTTCGCTGACGTTTGGAAACCGCAGAACCACAGAATATGTTATGACTGATCCCAAAGCACGATATCCTTCGACATAAATCAAAAACAAAAAACGTTCCTGAAAATCACAGTTCTGTGTGGAACAAAATAAACGGTGCAATAATTTTAAAATTATCTTGACCCCTGTCAAATGAATTGACCTTAAAACGATGCTATCAGTAAAAGCGACCTAAAATTTCGTCCTGGATTCGTTCCTTGTGTAAAATAGGTTCCAAGGCTGGTTGGATTTCCCAGAAACTACATTTTACAAAACAGCGCCAATAGTTTAATATCTCACCAGGTAGGGAAAAGAGAATGAAAAACCCAGAACATGAGTTAAGTAACTATGTATCGGCAACGAAACGTAATCTGCATAACAATTACAGAATAACAACTTTAGGATATAGTTCCGCGTGGCTTGTGTTTGCGGATAATAGCTCAACTGTGGCCAACACTGTTTTGAAGAGATAACTCCTGAAAATAAAAACAATGTCGGGCATAAAAAGCTTGGCTGAATGACTCAAATCCTCTCGTGTTTTAACCATGAAGATCCTAAAACGAACACTATTTCCGAGTCTATCCCGACCCATTTTGAATTTAACCAATTCATATTTTTTAACCGTCAATTGTGGTTTTATTTTCCTCGTTTTTGTTAGTAAAAAAATCAAGGAACGAAACAATGGAAATAGTTCCACTAATACTTCAACGATCCCTTTCAAGATACGACAATTAGAATTTCGAACAACTGTTACAAAGTGCAGGTTCAATTCATTAAAAAATCCACCTTCTCGCAACTCCCATTTCAGCATTTGACAAGATGCATCTGTTCATCTATCTCTCCATCCATGAAGTTAGCTGAAGCACCGGACGAAACTTTTTCACAAGATTAAAAGGCCTTACGCATCTAAAAGGATAAGAATAATCTATTCCCTTTTTTACCACTTTAAATCCTTTGAATGTTTCAGCAGCAAAATACTATCTGAAAGCCAAGTGGACGCTGCTGGTGCATATTAGAAAATGGCGTGTACAAACCTTCCCGAAAGCAATACGTAACAGACAACCAGTGACACCAATCCCATAGTCACAAAGCCTTCTTCGTCAAAAAAATTGCTCTGCAGCTCCAAATAGAAGATGGCCAAGTTTAAGTCGGACCAAACACATAGACAGATTTATCGAGGCTTGATGGCACTCTGTTTGCTCTTTGTCCATACCTGTCGAGTGTGTCGTGGTATCTCTTCTCTTGTCTGCTGAAGCACAACGAAGTCTTCAAGAACAGCACTGAATGCTGCTATCCTGACTGTCCATTGAGTAGGGTACAGTGGTTAAACCGTTACCCCTCTTTTAATACTTCTCTAAATTTTGCGCAAGTGTACATCTCTTCGACGACAACTTGACCAGCCTGACGATTTCTTGTACTAACTCGAGGACCTCTGTTAAACTTCTGTACTTTCTGCCAGCCTCTTGCAAAACCAACTGGAGGCAATGTGTTAGACAGTGAAAAGGAATCGCCGATGGTAATTCCGCTTGAATTTGAACGACCACCCCATTTCTTACGCCTTCCATATTTGCTGCTCCATCATATGCCTGACTGCGACACATGGCAAGTGGGAGGGTTGCAGGAGTGATCCTCGCAATTATCTGGACAATTTAAGCAATTGTCTCTTAAAGACTCCTACATAATGCAGGCATCTTCCAGCTTCAATGGAGTCCATGACCTCTGCGATGCCGGTGCGCATGCAATGCTCTGCCAACTGAGCTATGAAACCGCTCAGTCAGTTGGGAGCAGGTCAATTTGTTGAGTTCATTCATTCGCGTGAAAGGACTCGATGAACGAAAGAGATTTATATTTGAAGTGCGGGTTATAGACGAGGGATAAAAGTGACCCTCGCACTTATCGGCAAATTGTCTCTTTCATTCATCAGTGCTTTTACTGGAACGAATGAGCCAAACAAATTGACCTGCTCCCAACTGAGTGGCTTCATAGCCCGGTACGAGGCTCAGTTGGCAGAGCGTTGCACCCGCATCGCAGAGGTCATGGGTTCAAATCCCGTTGATGCAGCCTAAAGTGTTCAGGTGTCTGTGACTGTGACAGACAATTGCTTAAATTGTCCAGATAAGTGCGACAATCACTTCTATCCTTCGTCTATAACCCGCAACGGCTTCAAATACAGAGTTTACCAGAGTGTTGGTAAACGTGTTGGGCAGCTGCACAAGGCCAATTGGTCCTTCCGACATGGTACTACTCACTGCGATCCATCTTATACAATTTACACAATGTTGAATTGCTGCTTGTTACTGACATCTGTGGCTTCATCTGCTATAATTCCATACCGTGATGAGTTAGGAGATTTCATCTTTTCAAGGATCTGCCCTAGTACCTCTTGTACCGAAATTATGTTTATGAGCGCACACCACGCTTGCATGGTTTCGCTGTCTTAAGCTTCCGTCCGTAATTTCAAAAGCTGACTTAAGTTTCCCTCGTCCTCTGTGTGGTCCCTAATTGTTAGACCCTGACTTAGCAAAAAGCGTAATGATGTAATCTGTTTCAGAAGACCCGCTCGTCTACTGGTTTGTAGTTGAGATGAAATCATGACATGGGCCCTCTTTTTGTTCTTGCTGGACAGCTTCATTACCATCGGATTCTCAGTGCTGGTTAATTTGAACTTCTCCAACGACTTCTTGCAGTTGTTGGAGTCAGATGTGGTAAAAGCTACATCTGCATACTTGCTAAAACTGAGGAGACCTTGTATAATATATAGATTTAGCCTACTTTAATGGCGAAGCCGCCGTGTTATTACGCTTTTGGAAGATGGGTTACCACACATGACTGGTTCACCGATTTCGGCCTCAGTCCGTCCTTTGACGATCTAGCGTCCTCGTTTACTACCCAACTAATTGATGCCATTAACCGGATCTTCCTTGTAAAGACCATCAAGCTGCATGCAACAGACAAGCCATGGATAACACCTGAACTCAAGCTTATGATTAAAGACCGACAGAAAGCATTTCACAGCGGCAACATCCCAGCCTGGGATTCTTTGAAATACAAAGTCCAACAAGAAGTAGCGAAGAGGAAAAAGTCTTTGTACAAGAACAAAGTACAGCACCTAAAGAATGACGACTGCCGTAAGTGGTGGAACATTATTAATAAAATGTCTGGCAGATCTGTAAAGCCCTCCTTTTTCTCACTTGAACGAGATGGACAAACCATGTGTCAACAAGAACTTAGTAATAGTTTAAATCAGTTTTACGTTTCAGTTAATGCGGACATCCCTCCACTCGACAATAATATACCGCTACCAGCTTTTCTCCCTGCTGAGGCAGGTGTGTTAACTGTGCAGCCCCACGAAGTTTGTAAGAAGCTGCTCGCCATCAAACCGTCAAAGGCTCACGCTCCGGACAACGTACCGTGTCGCATTGTTAAAGAGTTCGCATATGAACTGGCTGAACCTATCACCACTATCTTCAATACATCACTCCGAGCTGGTATTGTACCAGTAGTCTGGAAAGAATCTAATATAATACCCATACCAAAAATACAATCACCTATGGATGAGGGCGACTTCAGACCTATTTCGTTGACTCCCTGTCTGTCCAAAGTTCTTGAGGATTTCGTAGTCACATGGTTAATTGACGATGTCAAGGACAAAATCGACACAAATCAGTTCGGATGTCTGAAGGGAACTTCAACAACGTATTGTTTACCTGATATAATTCACACCTGGCTTACGTATCTCGATCCACCCGGACGACATCTCCGCCTTTGCTTTCTTGACTTCTCTAAAGCTTTCGATCGTACTGGGTACAACGCACTAATAGAAAAGCTTCTGGACTTAGGCGTTCGCACATCTTTAATACCGTGGATTATAAGCTTTCTGTCTAACCGTCGACAACGCGTTAAGTCAGCTGGCTCGATCTCTGACTGGCTCCCGATAAATGCCGGCATTCCCCAGGGAACAAAACTTGGCCCGATATTGTTTTTGGTAATGATCAACAACTTGAGTATCTCAGATCCCGAATCCGTACTTGGAAGTCTGTTGATGATGTATCGTTGTCCGAAAGGCTTGTAAGGAACAGCAATTCAACCATCCAAACCAGTCTCAATACCGTCGTCTCTTGGAGCTTCAGTAACTGGTTGAAACTCAACGCTAAAAAGTGCAAAGAAATGCGGATTTGCTTCCTAAAGGATCCCATAGAATTCCCTCATTTGAAGATCGACGATCAACAATTAGAACTTGTAACTTCACATGAAGTACTTGGTCTGGTGATTCAGAATAATCTAAAATGGAATAATCACATTGAATCTATTGTCACCAAGGCCTCTAAGCGCCTTCACATACTCCGAGTACTTCGTCGCGAGGGGGCGTTGAGATTAACGATCTAATTACTATTTATACTGCTTTGATACGATCTTTACTAGAATATTGCTGTGTTGTATGGCATCATGCTCTACCCTTCTACCTCTCACAGGAACTGGAGCGCATACAGAAACGTGCCCTTAAAATCATAGTTCCAGCGTTTTCTTACTCAGAAGCTCTTCAGTTTTAACCTTAAGAACATTTGACGAAAGGCGTGATGAACTTTGTGTTAAAACTCTTGAAAAGATTTCAAGAGGAGGACCTCTTGCCAAAGATCTCCCAATGACAAGTCAGCGCACGCATCACTATCAAACGAGAGGCGCTAACAAATATATATTACCTAAATGCAGGACAAAAAGATTGCGTCGTAGTTTTTTCCCAAGGACTAGCTTAGCTTTTAACAATCATTAGATTTTTAGATTATGTATATACCCATATTTTACCTTGTATACTCTCTCTTTACACTGAAGGACAGTTCGAGCGTGCAACCAAGTTCCTAGAAGTTTACAATTGAAGATAAATGTTGACAACAAACTATCTGCAATGCCAGATATTCCAGCTGATACAACTTTTCCAACAACATTGAAGATTTGCCACCCATCCACTTTATAGCAATTGCAGTAAATTCAAATGAGAATCAAGCAATCAATCTATGTGTGATATCGGACATCAGCATATGCAGGCACCGCTCGTAGCCGCTATCAGTCCACTAGCGATCTCAACCAACCCATGAATGAATTGAATTGTGGGTTAGCAACATGCCCTGAACTCTCACTCTTATCGATTGACTACTTTAAGTAAACTTAAATTCATTCTATGCGAATCAACTTTCAATCTCTCACTTACGTTCACAATTCTTTAATAGCATCACTATGCGTTACTATGAAAAGAGGCCATATCTGTGAGACTGGAACAAAGTAATTTATGACACCTGGAACTTACATCATGTATTATCGATCTCAGACGTCCGCGGACAAGGGCTTTTTTTCAGCTCACGTCACGGACCGTTGATTTCAGTCTATGGTTAAAACATTCTGATCAAGAGACATTTTTTGTGACTCTGCAGTTTCGCAAATACCGATCTAGTGACGCTATTTTCTGTTGCTCTACCCAAAGAGAAAAGCGCGAAACGATGTTAACGGCAAGTAAAACCGGCCGAAGAAGGAAAAGCCTTATCAGAGGAAATAAGAAATAGGTGGGAACTTTTCTTCAGGTTTTTCTTCTCTGCCTTGGAAAGAATGAAGGAATAGCGCCACGTGATCGGTATTTTCGGAACCGCAGAGCCACATAAAATGTTATCACTTGAAGTCCGTGAACGGACGTCTAAGATCGATAGCATGCAGCTATTTTGTAGGCTTGTTTCTCCCCCCCGCCCGCTATCGCTGCACATCCGAAAAATTGTCAGTTCCACCGAAAACACCGTGTATGGCCAGTAAGTACCCTGTGTGTAAGAGAATGTGAACACCCTGGGTGTGAGAGAATGTGAACCCCCCCCCCCCCCCCACCCTTTTTAGAATCTTAGCTACGCTCCTGCGCCTTTTCAAATAGTTTGTTGAGCTGATGTCACCTTAAATATACTGCCCAGTAAGGCATACCTGTCTTCTTGAATTTTGGAAGTACTGCAGGTTTTGCCTTCCCATCGGAGAGACCATGATTTGTGACCATTTACTATCAGTTTATTGAATTGATCTTCTCAACTTCAAGTTAGGGTACTTGGGTGCACATTAAGTTTGCGATTCTTATCTTGCTTGAAAAAAAAAACAACATACATACATAAAAAAACAAAATTAAACCTTTAAATAATCGATTTTAGACGAAGGAGAAACTCGGATTTCTTATTTCGACCTTTGTTTTACTTTGATTTTGTGCAGTGTAAGACGAATTTCCCCCACGGCTTTACGCATGCCACTAAGTCAGTCCGCTTGTGGAGGAAGCTATGCTCTATAGGTGTCGAAGGGAGCAGAGCATGATAAGGACGTATTATATGACTAGCTCCGTGAGCTTGCAAGATGAACCAAATCGCGCGCTGTGATTGGCTACCCGAGCGGGCAAGATGGAGCTATCTTGCCCGCTCGGGATTTCTCGCTTGGTCCCGCAAGATCAAAGATCATTTTTTAGTGTTTTAAGTCATATAATAAATCCTTTATTGACCAAGCTTGTTCGGTCAAGATGGCTGGATATTGGCCTTGTTCTTTATTTGCGTGTTTATGGACCTCGACTTCGTCTCGATCCATAAACACGCAAAAAAAAGAACTTGGCCAATATCTAGCCATCTTGACCGTACAAGCTTGGTCAATAACCCATATATATTACATACCCAATGGAGGGCACAGGGGACACAACCCCATCCTATGCACTTCGTTTTGCACGCCAGGTCCTATATTAAGCGATCTACTAATTGCCTGACTGTGGCATAGCCGGTCAATTCTTCATTCAGAATGACTAAAACATAATTCAAAATTGTATATCCAATTTAGGGCAGAGGGGACAAAACCGCTATCCTATGCACGTCATTTTGCCACTGCCTGATAGTAAGTGATTAATTGCCTGACTGTGGCATAAGAGACAAAATCGGTTAACTCAATGTTGTACCCAATTCATTCCTTTGTGTATTGTATTTGCATTATAATATAGAATTTATAATAGTAGTAGATTTTGATATACATAAATGTGGATGCTATATGTCAATAAGAAAATTAACAATAAAGCGAAGTTACATGACGTTTCGACGACTTCATGCCGTCATTATCAAATGTGGGTCTGGAGGGTGATGGACACGATTGATAGCCGCGTCGATGATCTGAGCTTTTGTGGGTATTTTAATTTTAAAAATATCCCTGTCAAGTTCTTACATTCTTGCGAAAAAGAACTGTTGTGTAGACGACAAGCGTTTAGCACGATCTAGTAGTTCTCAGAAGTGACCGTTTATACCTGCTGTCAACGTGACTCTCGAAGTGCGGAAGAAGTCCTTTGTTCGTCTTCTTTCTTGCTTCTTTCTTGCTTTTAGAATCTCTGTACGGTGGCCAATTTACATTATCAACTCCGTTGATAAGACCAAAAATTTTTGTAGACTGCCCCACGGACGCAGCACCACAGTTTCTTTAGAAACTACCCCCTTCATTCTTTCTGTAGACACGGGTTTCCAGACGTTGATCTATTTTGAGGATCTCCATTCTCTATTTTCGAATTCCCCATAATACACTTTGTTTGCCCCCCCCCCCCCCCCAAATTTTGCATAAACTATTGTTTTCAAATGCTCTTGGGGACACTGCATATTCCCAAGAGCATTTGAAAACAATGGTTTATGCAAAATTTGGGGGGCAAACAAAATGTATTATGGGGAATTCGAAAATGGAGAATGCCAATGAATGGTAAGCGGTTGTTGGTAGCTGTCTCCATGGTAAACTGAATAGAGAGATGGGCTTCATTTAGGGTAATAAGTAGATCAGTCGTGTCCATGCATCACCCTCCAGACCCACTTCATGCACCATCTGACAGCCCCATACGCAACCTCGTTCCCAGGGTCTATTTGTCGACGAGACCCTGGGAACGAGGTTGCCCCATACGGATCATTTTACCCTATAAAGATCAGAGATCCGCCGACGTGGTTCGCAAACAGCTTTGCAACCTCGGAAGAAAAATCGATCGTGAATTGCAGCCGATTTTTACAAGCAAGAAGATCGTTGATGATTTAAGAGTAACGGAATAGACCAGTTTCGTATTCTAACGGTTGGACTGGATCTAGCATGAAATGGAGGCTAATGCGGGCAAATTAATTTGTATTTGAAAAGATTTGCCCGCATTAGCCTCCATTCCATGCTAGATCCAGTCCAGCCGGGAGAATTCGAAAATGGTCTATCGAAGCCTCCCTTAGTTAAACAGCAGTGTCGTTTATGAATTTAGATGTGATTTGTGCGATACAAATTATATTGGGTACACACGCCGCCATCTGCACCAACGTGTTCAAGTTGAGGAACACAAACATTTCGCAATCGGAAAACATCTTAAGGGCGAACATAATTTGAGACCTTCGAACATCCGTTAGAAATTCAAAGTCCTTAAGAAATGCCGAAGCAAGATTGAGTGTTTAATCTTTGAAATGTTGTTCATCCAAAAGAAATGACCGAAACTGAACTCTCAAGCTGACTCCGTTCGCGTAAAACTTTTTGTTTAAATTCACGCCCGTCATGCTTCATTACATTATGTATTTTTCACACTTCTATTTCCGTATAAATGCTTATGTTAATTTGTTCACATTTCACATTTGATTATGATGACATGAAGTCGTCGAAACGTCATGTAACTTCGCTTTTATCGTTAATTTTCTTACTGAAATATAGCATCCACATTAAAATGATATGGAAACACTTGGAACAAAACGTTTTATTCCCAAGGGGTTTGAATTGGGTACGACATTGAGTTAGCCGATTTGGTCCATCGGTCAATCCTTCATTCAGAATGATTAAATCACTTCAGTACCAGCCATCTCGTCTTATCGAGCCACGTATCGGCTGATTAGTTCGTTTACTTACTTTCAAATAGGAAGTGCGTTGCGGAATAAGGGCTACTTCAGCCAATAGCATCCCAGAACCACAGGATTTCCCTCGTCTGTACATTCCTCTGGAGCTGATCTCGAGTTGGTCTTGAGTTTCTTAGTATGTACTTGTCAACTCCGTATCCCGCCGTAAGGAGTCCGTAATCAAGTCTCTCTTTCGAGTACCTTGGGTCAATACCTAGTTTAAGAGTGAACTTAATCAAAAATAAGACGCAAACAGCGATGACAAACATTATAAACAAACGCATTGTTTGAAATTATTTACGTAACGTTTCGTGTGCTTCGACATACATCTTCAGAAGTGAGCGTTAACTACAAATGTTTGAACATTTATATGTAACACAAGTAACTGATTAATGGTTAAAGAAAATTTATAATAAAAACTAACGATAAAAAGTCACGACGTTTCGACCCCTCGGAGGTCATTTTCAAGTGAGAATAAAAGTTTTAAGAATTAGCATAAATATGTAAAAACTAGATAAAAATGCGGCGAACGCCGAAATGTGATAAAATATGTACAAAAGTGTAAAAAGTGCTAAAAATATATGGAGTAATGAACGGTAGCTAGAGAAAAACAATAGACAAAAAATAATTAATTACAAGAACTGTTCTAAACAAATAATTTGGCGCGGATAGAGTCACACTGTTTGTTTAGCGATGGTTTCAGTTCTTTTATAAAAAACATTTCAAAAACAAGACAATCAAACTTGTTCTGGCACTTTCTCTAACAACATCGCAAAGAGTTTTAGAATCCTGAGAAAGTGCCAGAACAAGTTTGATTGTCTTGTTTTTGAAATGTTTTTTATAAAAGAACTGAAACCATCGCTAAACAAACAGTGTGACTCTATCCGCGCCAAATTATTTGTTTAGAACAGTTCTTGTAATTAATTATTTTTTGTCTATTGTTTTTCTCTAGCTACCGTTCATTACTCCATATATTTTCAGCACTTTTTACACTTTTGTACATATTTTATCACATTTCGGCGTTCGCCGCATTTTTATCTAGTTTTTACATATTTATGCTAATTCTTAAAACTTTTATTCTCACTTGAAAATGACCTCCGAGGGGACGAAACGTCGTGACTTTTTATCGTTAGTTTTTATTACAAAATCTATATCTAAAAGACTTCTGATTAAGAAAATTTATGTGACAAATATGGTAAATAAAAGGACAAAATGCTGACTAATGCTAGTTATTTGCCACATGGCTCGGTTTCCTTTGTTCTCGTAGGGGATTAAGAAACTGTCTGAAAAGCCGGTGGCGGCTTTTGATTATAACAGGGAAGTGCGAGGCTGATTTATTCCCCTGCAGTTATTCCCCTCAAAACATCAAATACGCTACAATATTACTGCACCAAATAACACTTCCATTTTATTGAATCATTTAATAACATTATCTGAATTCATTTTATACAAGTTTCATTTCATGTTAAATACAATTTTGCAGTTAGCCTTGAGTGATGAAATCATCGTCACTGGAGTCCGATTCACTCATACTTCGACATCAGCTGAACTTGATCAAGCCGGTAATCCACAGTGCAAATTACAACACGAGGCAAACTACACTTAAATATTCAACTCAGATCATGACAATTCTGTTTTCGCAATATTTCACGCACATGGATGTAATTTAAATTTAAGTCCCTAGAGACTACATATATTTGTTTCTTTACAAATCTTCATCAAGCTGTTTTGCTGACATCTCAAACAACAGTGCATTTTCTAGAAAATCACACCAATGTGTAAAATAAGCATTCTATCGTTCTTTCACTCGGGGATATCAGATTTATTTACCTCTGGTTCCGCCCGAGGGCGGAACCAGAGGTGAATAAATCGGATACACCCTCGTTTCAGGCAGATAACCCTTACTTAAGTAAACAACTTCAAGCAATGCGTTTGTTTATGTTTGTCACCGCTGTTTGCGACTTATTTTTGCTTAAGATAACATGGACAAAGAAAAATAGTACTTAAGAGTGAACTTGCTACAAGCGGCAGATTATGAACGCAATGGGCCGAGAGTTTCTCACTTTTCTCTGGCACTTTTGAACTAACTCCCGGTGGAGTCAATCTTATGAATGTAGTCTTCCCAGAAGACACTAAGGGCCATTCAAGCATTCTACTATAGCAACCTTCCAAAAAATTATGGGTTTATGAACAGCTGTAGGAAATGTAACCAGTTTACTAAAACAGTGGAGCACCAAGTCTATCTGGATTTCCTGAATTAGCACAAACGCAGTTTTTCACGTTTCCGCTTCTTGCCTACATTAACGCATTGCACTGCTTACAAAAAAAGAAAAGAAGAAAAAAAACCACAACAAACAAACAAACAAAAACAAAATCTCGCCCGACGTGAAGGAATCCGCAATCTGGGATCCAGAAACTGTTAGGCTTGGGAATCCGGAATCCAGAGCATGGAATCCGGAATCAATTGTATGGAATCCAGTATTCTTGGATTTCGATGGAATCCAGGGGCCCGTTTCTCGAAAGTCCCGAAACTTTACGGGCCATTTTCGGGTGTCACAATTCCCTTTGTATCTCAAGAACGGAGAGGATTTAAGTTGTCAAACTTCACAATCATTTTTCTTTTTGTTACCTTGAAAACATGTTAAAAGATCGGCTTTCCAAAACAAGCGGTTGGCAGTTTCACAAATGGTTTTTCGGGCCCGAAAAGTTTTCGGGACTTTTGAGAAACGGGCCCCAGGGCCCGTTTCGGTGGAACCAGTGAGTCTGGAATCCGGTATCCACGACTCGGGATCCGGAATCTCATGGGCTGCGATCTGGAATGATTCTCTTAATACGTAGGGCGACAAAATCGCAAACTTAACGCCACAACAAAGACTACATATAAGCACAGTAGACTAATAGAATACATGACTTGATTATTTTGATAATATTTACATATCCTAACGTTAATTTATGTAAGTCCTTTTATTTTCTCGTGTTTATTGGCTTCGCAGAATTTCGAATTATGGAGTTCGGCACTAAACATCTTGTCGCCCCTTTCTAAACCTAAGCCCACAGACTATTGTCCATCAAGAAAGAAAGAAACCAGTGAAGAAAGATCTGACCTCGTTATCAGTCTAAATACTTACCTTAAAAATCTCCACGACAAAAGGGGTGCTTACCATTTAGCCAAATAATCCGGATGGAATGATCGTTGCGTAAAGGTAAGCGATTTTCCGAATTTAATGACCAACCGGATGAGAATGGCGCTTACCATTTACTACACAGCATTCCATCCCGCATATTTTACTCGATCTTGTGAGAAAGGGCCTGGAAACGGAAAGATTCTCGCAAATGGTAAGAGCATTTCGCGAATTCCGTTCCGGACGGAAAAAGAGGACTACCTCTGGAGGTTGTCCACAATTTCCGAAAAGATTTTCCGGAAAATTGCCTTTCCATTTGACCTCAAACCGAAATTTCCGGATTTTTTGGCTAAATGGTAAGCACCCAAGGAAAAAAAAACATGGAGGAAAGACAAGAAGGAGACTGGGTGGGAGCCGTGCCAATCCTTTCTGGTCGTTACTGTTTGTTGGGGGCTTGAGATTACCTCACTATAATATATTTGTAAAATGGCGGCTGAATCGGACAAATGTTGGATTTTACTCATTTCATTAATTTTCTCGCAATCTACTGGCGTTCATGGCTGGGACTCTATTGACCTTGAATTATTTGACATTGTGGAAGAAGTCAAGGATAATTTCTATAACATTCTAGGGTTAAAACAAGTAAGTTTCTTTAAATTTATTGTTGCGATTTTCGATTAGAGCTTTCAAACAATGGCTTTTTACAGGAAAATCTGCTAAGAGAGAATCAAGGGTCTTAATCGGAGTGGTCAGTTTTATTTAGTCACGTAAGGTTTTATCTATGCCATAAGGGGACATTTTCTTCTGAGTGGTACCCAGCAAACACATAGACAGGGCAATACGAATCGTGGGTTCACAGAGGTAGAGGTCCTATTGAATTGATTCTACGAGTGTTTTAGTTCCCGGAAGAAAACACTCCCGTCCAGATAATAATAAAAAAAAAAATATATATATATATATATATATAGACATATATATATATATGGTTTTTGTGGTCTGTCCCAAGGCCCCATTGCAGTTTTTGTGGTTTATCTCTGAACCCTGTCTCTCACAATCTGTCCCATCTTTTCAGGGCACTGTGCAAAATGTCCAGTCCCTTTCATCTGTTATCCCTCTTGGTTCACTCAAGGCCACATGGCCGAGTGGTGGTTGTGCAAGCTTGAGAATTCAGAGGCCCTGATTTTCAAGTTCCTCATTGGCTACTCGTTTGAGTTCTGATGATATCCTGTTTCAACACCCCCCCCCCATCCTCTCTTTGATGGCTATAAATAGCCATTTATTTTGTCTCAACCTCATTCTACTACAGTTGAAATTCTTATAGTACAATTTTTTTATGTTCAAGGCTGTTGCCTAACAGGAGCCCGGTAGCCTGGGGCTCCCAAAGAATAGCTCTGGGCTCCTTAATTTTTCACAGCAACACCTTTCACTTCATATGTTGGGCTCCTAAGTTCTCAGCGTTTAGCTCTGAGGGCCCCTTTAAAATTTTCTTAGGCAGCAGCCTTGATGTTTGTATTATCCTTGGCATTTGCCTAGAAAAATCCTTCAAAAGATGTTACCAATTGAGTATGAAGGCCTTATAATCAGTTCTGTGGTTTCTAGTATCCCCCTTATGGACTGTCACCTTGCTCTCCTTGTTACCCTGCAGTGGAGGTGTGTTCGTGCAGCCTGACCTTTAACCCTTAAAGGCCTGAGGCAGGGTCCGAAATTCTGTGGGTGCCAACTGGCAACTAAATAAAAACTTTAGGTCGCCAGATGGCAAATTGTGGTTGGCAAAAATTTTCGCCTTTTCTTGTCGCCTGAAAAACGCATGTTTTGGACATGCAGCAACTGCGCAGTCTTTTTGTGTATGTGTCAAGCATTATTTTCCACGTTCATTTTAATGGACTAACTCTTGGAGAGAAAATGTATCCAACCTCAAATGCAAATGTAGAAATCCATCTGCACCTTAGTTCATTTCAAATTTCAAAACCTTCTTTTCTCCATTATGACAGCCATGGAAACACGAGTCACGTTGTGTTGCACACAAGCCACCATGTTTTTCGCGCCAAGCTATAAGTGTGTTACACTTATTTTAGTGTGTTTCCTCACACCAGTGTCTTGAACCTCTTTTCTGAGTCGTTGTTTTTTTGGCCGGCAAAACATATTATTTTTAAGAGAAACCGCAAAAAAGTGTGGCGGCCTGCAACGTTATGGAGGTAGTTAACAGGAAAACTAAATTCATTTTTATTTCAAAAACATTGGCAGGAGAAAAAATAAGACACTTGTTGGCAAACGGCTCTGGACTTTGTTGTCAAAGTAAAAGTTAACAATAGTAATGCAAATAGCAGTGCAATAGTAGGTCACCTGCTAGCGACCAGTTTGTGAAATTCTGGTGGCCAGTACTCAATTTTTAGTCACATTGGCGACCAGGAAGGCACAATTTTCAACCCTGTGAGGGGGCCCTGCATTGACTTGCAAAATCATCTGGTGTTAGAGTAGAATCTATTACAGACCACTGAAAGTTAAAGGTTAAGGGAACTAGCAGCAGCCCCCTTAACCCAACCTTAGTGGGGGTTCCCTCCAATAACCAAAATTTCCTATTCATCAACTCTGGGTTAATCACTTCACAGGATGCCAGCCCAGCAGACATCAGAAGAGCATATCGCAAACTTTCTCTTCAGCTGCACCCTGATAAAAACAAGGAGCCTGATGCAGAGATGAAATTTAGACAGGTATAGTCCAAAATGTTCGCAGTGGAATAATTTTGGTGGAGGTGGGAATGTCAAGGACAAAGAAACTAATAATAATAATGATAATAATAATAATAATAATAATAATAATAATAATAATAATTATAATAATTATAATAATAATAATAATAATAATAATAATAATAATAATAATAATAATGGAACTTTATTTTCACACGGTAATGTTTAAAGCTGAAAAACATGTGGGGTCGTGCACAAATGAAATCAAATCAACTTAATTTACATATCAAATCATATTGGTTTTGAGCAGAGGGGAAAACTGGAGTCCTGGGAGAAAAACCTCTCAGAGCAGAGTAGAGAACCAACAAACTCAACCTACACATTACACTGCATCTGGGAATCAAACCCGTGCCACATTGGTGGGAGGCAACTACTCTCACCACTGCGCCATCCCTGTTCCCCCCCACTAATAGGAAGTAGAGTTAGTATGTTAACCCATTGACTCCTAAACTGCCTCCGTTGATGAGTAAATCGTCTGGCATTAGACAGAGTAAAATCTGTTAAGTGTGACTCCGTGGAGTCAATGGGTTAAGAGAAGTGAGGGTCGCTCTCACGAAGAGTTTTAGTTCATAAGTCCTTTTTTAGCAGTAAGTGTGAATTTTATTTATCATAATGGCTCCTCACAACTTAAACTTGTACTATTTATGGAAGAGGTTGAGTGTTTCAGAAAAGGCTCGTTTTTGGGCTGGCAGCAGGTTCTTCAGAAGAGTCCTGACTTTAGAATGCATCAACAATGTCACAGAAAAATGATACGTTTGACTTTGTAAGTAATTTGGAAAATTTCCTTCAATGTTGCTTGTCGTCATAGCCCTTACTTTTTCATATATGTGGCACTTCAAAACCCTTTTTTAAAATTCATATTGTAACTTTCATCCCCACTGCAAACTCTTGTTTACATTCCCAGCTTGTTGCAGTGTCAGAGGTTCTTAAAGATGAAGAGAAGAGAAAAAGGTATAATTTTGAGTCTTGTGTAATTTAGGTTGAGATAATTATATATGCAGCGACTGTGTAGGGGCGGATGTAGGGGAGGGGTGCACTGAGATGACTTGTGGGTTTCAAAATTAAGTAGTATTGTACAAAAATAAGCCTTCATCTTTGTTGTTCGCTTTGAAAATCTGTTTATGTCGCGTGTCAGTTAAGTCATTTCTTAGGGGTGCACCCCATTCTTACAAAAATCCTGGATCCACCCCTGCTGTGAATTAATTGTCGGCCTGGTTCAGTCTTGTAACAACAGCAGTACAAAACAGTGAAATATTATAACAACAACTGAAACAACAACGTTATTGTTTTGTCGCTAATCGATCTGTGCAGCTGTCTTGTTGATTTAGGTTCACTATATGAAAGTATTATGAAACGTTTTGATTCTCTTTCTCTGATTTAAAAAAGTTAATAAGTACACAATACAAAAAAGCGAGATAACAAACAAGGCTAAATCTGTGATTGTTTTTTCGCAGTGATTCAATTATCCTGTATCATAGTTAGTAATTGCCTGTATACTGTAATTAACTGAAACTGATAGGAATGATTGATGGTTACTCTGAGAATCATTATGACAGTTACGACAACAACGATGATTGCAGTGACACTGATGATGATGATGATGATGATGATGATATTACTGTAGCAGATGATATACGAGTTGGTAATGATGGCTGAGACATGATGCCAAATCTACGAACCCAATTCAGGGTACCGTGAGCTGTTTTGACGCCAAAAACTTGCTCCGTCTCATTATGAGCATTTGTTATAAAGAATACTAATTTCTATGGACTTACATAGACAAGTGCATTTATGAAATTTATTTCTCTGGGTATTTTTGTTGTCACTTGTTTTTCCTTCCTTTTTTTTGCAGATACGACATTATTTTGCGTGATGGCCTTCCTGACTGGCGACAACCGGTGTTTTATTACCGGCGAGTACGCAAGATGGGGCTGATAGAGTTTATGCTTCTTATCTTCCTCATACTAACAATAGGTCACTACATTGTGGCATGGTCCATATACTTGGAAAAGAAATTTGAACTGGTAGGGATTTATTCAGTGAAATACTCGTGCAAACATAGATGATGACGTTTTATGATAAGTCATCCAGTTATGTGAGACTGTTGTGAAAACAGCTACGATTGGCAGGAATTATTATGTTCACTAAAGCGATAGGAAAGTCTCAGATGTTTCATATCAAGTTAAAACACAGGGGTGACAGGTCTTCGATTGGCAATCTGGTCCTATATTAAACATCATCATCATCAAGTCACATCATCTGTAAAAAAAAAAGAAAAGAAAAAAAAAAGTATTTGGAACTTTAGTTATTAAAAATGATCCAAAACTAAAACCAAACATATTGAAAACTTATTAAAACTACTTAAATTACTTCAATCACTTTCATAATTGAATTCACAAAAATCTTAGAAAGTAAAGGTAACCATCTCGTTTTGGAGACCTTTTCCATACTTCCCAGGTTCCCCTGGTTCTCTTGTCTGCCTTGAAAATATTAATGCCGTATCAGCGTATGGGATTCTAAGCTGTTATAACGGAGGTGATGTTAGATGTTAACTGAACCCCGGTGAATGAAATGAAGAGATGTATTATCGCGATGGTGACTCAGGGATACTCGGAAAAAAATGCGAGTGCTTCCTCGCAGGAGTCGAACTTACGATCTTCCGATTACTAGTTCGTATGCCATAGGAGACTCATGGGTGCTAGGACTCGGGGATACTCCGAGAAAAAATCCGAGTTCTTCCGTCTTTGTATGAGTCGAACCAACTCGTGACCTTCTGCTTACTAGTTCGGATGTTATAGGAGACTAGTGGGAGCTTGGACTCGGGGACACTCGGAAAAAATCCAAGTGGTCCTTCGTACGGGTCGAACTAACGACCTAGTGATTACTAGTTAGGATGCTATAGGAGTCTCGCAGGGGATAGGACTCGGGGATAATCGGAAATAATCCGAAGGCTCCTTCGCAGGAGTCGAACTAAGGACCTTTCAAAATTACAAGTCCGGATGCTCTACCATTGAGCTATTGGAGACTCGTAGGAGCAAGGTCATTACAACTCGTTATTTTATTCGCCAGGGTTAACATCCAACATCGTTACAATGGAGGGAAATTGGATGCACTGTGTAAGTTTGGCACCCTTAGCCAAAAATGCTTAGCCCGTGTAATCAATTTGCTGGCAAATGATTCATCAACCTGTAGGCTCTACTTTGTAGTGTAGGGCAATTAGCACAATTATTCTTTTCTCAAGAAAGATACATACTCCCTAATGTTGTGTGGACCTCTATACCGTGATCAATGCCTGTTGCCTTTTCATCTTTCTACCCTACAGG
>NC_090876.1:19953461-19960961 GCF_036669935.1 Montipora foliosa
AATCTAATTCAGAAATTGCAGCAACTGGAAGAAAGACTGCATAGAAAGAAACATACAGCTCAATGGACCCAGAGAAAAAGTACAGGTCTATAGACCCATCCAAAAAAAAACAGAATCTTTCAAATGAAAATGAAAAGTATAGGCCAATGAACTCACATGATAAAGAGCAAAAGTACAAATAACGTGCGCATTAGTATAGTCTACTTAGAGCCTCTTGTTTTGGGGGAACCCTGCGATGGAATATCATTCCGTCCACGGAGGAAGGGGTAGCGTTACTCTCAGTCGTGCTTCTTGAAAAGCTCTGGCCATGTGAACGCCTTATTTCATCTAATGAACGCTTCCCCTCCCCCGAAGCTGTTAAGTTTGTATTAGTCACCCCCCTCCTTCCTTCCCGCGTAACAATTGCCCTATAATTCAATAATAAACGCCCCCTCTATAACCCATAAAGTTTCCCAACTTCGAGGATCTTCCAAGTAAAAAGATCATCGTTCTTCTGTGTAAATTTTACACATCCCCTTAGGTTTCCAAGATTTAATTTGCTTCCACAACCCTCTGCAATAATTTGCTATCTATATAAGAACTTTGCATTAAATTGTCGGAAGCAACCGGGTTTGCTTGAAATAGTCCTTCAATTCACCGATACGGCGGCCATCTTATAGTTTATTGTTCAGAGGGACATAGTATAGGTTGCTCAGGGGGCAAATCCCCAGGCATGTTGAAGACCCTGGGCACGAGGTTGGACAAATGCACTGAGACATGTGCGTATAAATTGGGTCCAAATTTATACTCACAGCGGTAAAGAACTGTCTTTCGGGTATCATTATATATCCATCAAAACAATAGAATCCAAAATGGTTGCTGCGTCGGCCGAAAGGTCTACAGTACCTCTTGATATTTACTTCTTTCGAAAAGCAAGTTCTTTTTTGTAAAAGACCAACTCGGCTAATAACTCAATGTTGTACCCAATTCAGATCTCTCCGGGTCGGGGTTAAGATTCGTTGTGTATTGTATTTGCATTATGATGTAGCATTCATATTGAAATGACGTTCACTCTTAAGGGGACAAGTTGCACGAAACATTTCACAGTGTGACATATCCTGCAACGGCCAAAATCGTTGCGACAAGTTGCAAGAGCCGTTGCCGAACATAGAATTAGGTTCTACTTTTCGTGCAACTTGTCTCGCAACGATTTTGGCCGTTGCAGGGTGTTACACCGTGAAATGTTTCCTGCAACTTTTCCCGCCACGGTGTCGCCAAAACATTGCGAGACAAGTTGCACGAAACATTTCACAGCGTAACAGCACCTTCAGATGCGGAACATGCGTGCATTGCGTGTGTTTTGAGTTAACAGAGATATTTTCCAACTGGATGTGAGTTGAAAACTTTTGCTTACAGTAGCGGGCACCTTTTTGCAGTATTTCGTTTTCGTTTTGTTTTTTTTAAATGCCCTTTTGTTACTTTACTCGCACTAGTTAAATAAAAAACCCTGCATTATTTCATTTCTTCCCCGTGTTTGACCATTGAGTTGCTTTTCATGAAGTTTGCCGCTCAATTAAAACTGCATCATTCATCAACTAAGTGGTTTTCATCATTTAAGGGAAACGTTGGAATAAAGCAAATCTTATTCAATTTCAAGTGTAATAAATGTTATTAGCCTGAGCTTGAGAGTGTATTCATGGGTAACTAGTCCTTTTGGATTGAAAGGAGAATGGATTGGTATGAGCAATTCAAGGTATAACTTTAAGAGACGTTTAAAAAAGATAAAGCTTTCAGCATTTGTCGACTTTCTTTGTGAATAGCCCAGCATGGGAAGATTATAGTTAGCCTCGGGCTAAAATAGCGGAATGTGTTAAGAGCCTTCCGTTGAATGAAACCATTTATTAACAGGTAGTATCAGAGAGAATTGTATTAAGTCTCACTGCTTTAAATATTTGTTTATCTCCGCCGTTCATGTTATTAGAGCTGGTTTAATAATTTATAAATTTGCAATGAGCAACGACAGTTTTTCTTTAGCAGCTGAAATTGCTAGCGCCTGTTTTGATTCCAATGACACAACAATTAAACTTCGTTTTTGAAAGGAAGAAGTCAAGTCGGTTATCTGATTAAACTTATATTAACTAAACTAACAGTGCATAGAGCACGTGGCCAAAAAGATTGACAATTTTCTCGAACACGTCGTGTTTACTGTGTTCTTGGATTATTCACAAAACATTCTTTAAGATAAACTTAACGTGCTTCAGCTAGAGTGACAATTAACGGACTTACTGTTGACTTTGAGAACAATGATGTTCCACGCTACCCTCACGTGGACTTCATACCCGTGAAAAATTGTTCTTGTTCGCCATTTCATATTTGTAGTTATTAATGTAATCTTTAGTTTTATCAGCAGCCAAATGAAAGCGACAAGTTTTCTGATGCCATAAAGTTGCTCTTAATTTGTGTAAAGGTGTCTAGTTACCAATTTGCACCTTTTTAAATTCGAGAGGATACCGTCTCGCTCAAGGTCAACCCAAAATTGGTCATCCAGAAGGTGGTATTTGGTATTAAAACCAGTGTAGTTAAATTACAAAAAGAGCAGAAAATCTTTTTACAGACATCATTGGCCGATATCCAATAGCCAATCAACGGATTTCCATTCCACTAAGCAACAGAAGGGCGTGTAAAAATTATTGAATGTGTCTGAGAGGTTACTTGTTCTTACAGATACGATTTTAAGGTTGTATGGTTCACCGAAGGACCTCGTTGAATTCGAGAGTAATAATGAAGGCGCATTGAATCACATAAAAAGACAAAAACGAGGTTGTTAATTTATATGGGTGAAAAATGTCTGAACAGATGGCCTATAAATTTCCATAACGTAACTCTACGTCAAGTATATAAAAGGGAAAGGATTTAGGTAAAATTTGAGTGAAATATAAATTGTTTCTAGTCATTTTAAAGCTAGTGGTATCTTTCCTGTTTGCTTTGGTTGAGTTATAATATTCCAGACTTTCATAGTAATGCGCCGATACATAGCATCGTCATACAAACAGTAGCTAAGTTAATTGACACCTCGCTCGAAACAATCTGTATGTAATCATTGCAAGCTACTGAAGTGCAGCAATTGTAGATTACCTAATCTACAAGACGTCAGAGACAACTTTCAAAGGGGAGGCATCAGAGGGATTTAAAGCTGATTTATTACGATTTTGACATGCGCCATTCACAGATGTAAGGTTGCCAGCATATGTATCATTGCTACATAACGGTGTAGCAGCATTGGAAAAACTTGAGAAATTTAATAAAGAGAGCATGTGGTGAAAAACCATTTGACAGCTAATATAAATTAAACTGGATTAATCCTTCCTGTGACAAGTGGGGTTTCGATACACTGAAAAATTTGAAAGACCCCTTATCAATTAAAGCAACATTTACGTCTGTCAACGAAGAAACGCTTTCAATATAATGATGATTTAAGTGTGGGGCGCTACTATCTCCCGCTAGGCCTTTTAGATGATGAAACCACGAAAACCATTCCCATTATTTCAACAAAGGTCGCGGTCCTTTGACTTATAAGAAGCGATGCAGAGGATACATAATATTGATTACTGTCAGTTCTTTTTTTGCAGAATGGAGAAAGTCTTGTAGAAAAAGGCATTCTTTTCAAATTCATGGAGTGCTTGCTTGAGTAAAAAACGAAGGAAGTTCTCTCTCTTCTTTAAAGCCTACATTATCCCTACGTAACACTTATAAACTGCTTGATCTAAACGCATCGTTTTGCAAACGAATTAAAATCACATTATATTACGGCCACGTTTTCAGAGAGAATAAATGCTTAATAACATCAGAGAATCTATAAACGTTCTATCAAGAACGGAAGGATTGAGGAGATAACCATCTTTTCAAATTAAATTAAAACAAGTTATAAATGCGATATTGGAAATTACTTAAGTGCTTCTTCATTAAAAGAATGAAAGCAACTTAAGTCGATGCTTTAAAAGTCGATTTTGCGTTGTCTGTGCATATAATGTCGTCTTCGTGTTTATCCATTGACGTCTGAACCATCTCCATCAAAAACAGCATTCCTTAGTCTGCCTCTCATAATTACAGCATCTAGTTGATTTTTCATTTGCTCGGTCTTCTGGATAAAACAAATGTTTCCCCTTGTTGACGGCACTTTCAACTAAGCCATGCTCTTCAGTATCCCAGTCATCTTGTTGCAAAACATTCCAAAGATAACCAATGTACAGAATCGCAAAGCGTAAAGTTTGGATCTTGGAGAGTTTTTTGCCTTTGGGTGCAAGCGATGAAGGGAGACGATATCGCAACTGGAGCATGGCAGCACTGATGCTTCTCATACGGACCCGCTCGCGAGCGTTCGCCTTCTGTCTTTGTTTACTTAGTCCAGTAAGCTTGGGTTTCCTTCTTCGTTTCCGTTTTCTTTCGTGGTCTATAGCGCTCTCAAGTGACTTCTCCACAACAACCATTCTTGCAGCGAGATCTGGGAAGAACAAGTGAACTCTGGATCGCTGATGATCCTCAAGTAGTACTTCTCGTTATTATATGACTAGCTCCGTGAGCGGGCAAGATGAACCAAATCGCGCGCTCTGATTGGCTACCCGAGCGGGCAAGATGGAGCGATACTGCCCGCTCGGGATTTCTCGCTTGGTCCCGCAAGATCAAAGATCATTTTTTGGTGTTTTAAGTCATATAATAAATCCTTTATTGACCAAGATTGTTCGGTCAAGATGACTGGATATTGGCCTCGTTCTTTTTTTGCGTGTTTATGGACCTCGACTTCGTCTCGGTCCATAAACACGCAAAAAAAGAACTTGGCTAATATCCAGTCATCTTGACCTCACGCTTGGTCAATAACCCATACATACTGTAATCTTCTTAAGTCCAAATTCTGGTATCGACGATGAATTGGCTAACGGTCGGTCGAGACACCCAGCACGGACAGTACCAGGAACAAAGAACTGATAGACGCATAAAACAAAGCCAGTGGACAATTGTCGCTTCAACGCACAGGTATTGGATTACAGCTTGGAGGAATCCACTTGTCAACTGCGTAAAATCAAATTATGGTAACAAAATAGGCTTCCGTTTGTAGTAAACTAATTTCCCTTCAAAATAATTGAGCCATTTGGCACAAGCCACAAATTCCGCTTGATTTCTACCTGCTCGTTGGTGGCACCCTTCTTGTAAACAACGGAACAAAGCCACCGCAGGAGAGAAGTTTTTTATATAGGGTATAGCATCAAAGTAGGTGGCCGGAAAACCGGCACTTTTGTTCAAGAGTTCTCGCGTGTACATAACATTATCGTTGAATTCTGACGGAAGCTGACAAAAGATAACTCCTTGACTAATTGTATCCCAGGACTGAATTCTCGACAAAAATAACCAATTCAAATGTCCTACTCAATCGTATGGAAACCTCCATTGCGTATCCTTTTAAATGAGGCACAGTAGTTCGCAGAATCTTTTCGGATAGCTTTGGATTATTTAAAAGCCCTTGAAAAAGACAACAATGCCTCGAAGAAGTATCTCTATTCTCCTTTATGTGACACTTCGGTGAGCATCGAGAACAAATGTTCTAGCTTTTTCTCGCTAATGTATCCCTACGGCTGCCACAGACAATTAGCTGGCAACTTTATCGGGTATTTTTTAAGGAAGCAAAATACTGATTAAGATGTTAAACTGATAGACAATAAAATTTACTATTTTCGAGCATATCTTTATGATAATCACAGTGAAGTATTTTTCAATCCAAACATATACCTACGTATTTATTTATTTATTTAATTTTTTTTTATGGAAAAGATTTTGCAGCCCATTTGTTGGCAGCGTACGATTTTCCTGCCGTGAAAAATATAGAAAGAAAACGCGTATTCTGTCTATTGTGAGAAAGCTTTATTTTTTGAATTATTCGACTGTAAGGTTGAATGAAGTAAATTCTTAAATATTATCTAACGTTTATAGTCTAGGAGTCCTTAGCTTCTACATTCGTAATATGAGTGAACAACTCATCTCGATCTGGTGATCAGTGATCAGGAATTTGCTTGTTGACTCAGTTCTGTTGAAATCGGCAAAGCCGTGTGATTGCCGTTGGACTTTGGGAATCGGTGTAAATGATCATATGCAAATTTTCTTTAAGATTGTAACGAAGCGCTGCATTGATTTTCTGATTGTTCTTGGATTGAAGCAAGTTTCGCGTGGACAATCTGACTATACTTGAGGGATCAGTTTTCCTTCTTGTGAGGATTTAATCGGTGGCTGGTTAGAGATGGTCGTTGAATAACATGCCATTGTTTCAGGAGAACCTTTTAACGATTCGGTCTGACCGGGTTGTCGGTAAATCGAACTAGTCAGAATTGTTTGCACGACTCTTATAGGATAGCCGCTTTCACAGAGCCTTCGGTTCAAAGTGTGGTTTTTCTAATAACTTTCTTTGACTGAGTTCTCGAAAGACGCAGTGCTTCTCCTTTGTTAAAGTACTGTTCTTTTAAGAGCTAAAGTGCGCCGAGATGAGAAGGTGAAGGGCACCCAACGAGAATATAGTTGAAAACCACTTAAACATAGCATTGTTAAACGTATTTTAGAATTAAAACGGTAGATATAGGTATATTTTTATCCCCTAAAAAGTTTTGATCTGTTCGGATTTCCTAGCTGAAAGTCTAGTGAACCGAAAATTATAGGGATCAAAACTTACCTTTTCGAAAATTTCAGCCAGAAAAAAGGTTCCCGAAAATTCTAGGTTACCTTTTTAGGGTAAAAATCCGTTAAAAATGGGCAATTATACCATTTTTCAAATGTTCGAAAATCCTAGAAGAGGCAGGCAAGCAAGAAATTTTACAACAAATGTTCCGAAAATTCTAGATGTCAAATCGTCTACTGAACAGATATTTTCCGAAAATTGACGTTGGGTGCCCCTGGAAGGTCGTATATTGGAAAGCTTCAGTAGCCTTGAAATGCGTCTGTAAATCAGGAATTTTGATAGTTGGGGTCCCAGACTTCATTTTCTAGGAAAACAGCGAGTACGTCAGCATTTTGCTATTTCCGCTGAGCAGAATTTGAAAGATTACTGCAATCACTATCTCCTGTGTGAGAACAACACTGGTCTGGTGCCAAATCCTCACTCTGGTGATAACTTACAACTTTGGATGTCGTCTTCAATCGTAAATGTTCGCCAAAGGTCGTAACAAAATCCGGTAGACTGAAAAGTACATTGTCAACCTTTATGGAACACCCAAGGGAACAGTGGAGGCGGAGCTAAAGCGAGATTCATGAACCCAGTGTGCCTGGATTTATACATATTCATGAGCAAAATGGCTCATTATCTGCTCATTATGTGATACGAAATGAAAGAGCGCAAATTTCCAAGTAAATCCTTTGCCGCTATATTTGACATTTTAACATAATGTCTGAATTTACTCTTTAAAGAAACTTTTGCATGCTACAAGTTCATAAAAAAAGTTGCTCCACAAACAAGAAATTTTAAATAGAAAAAAAGCATTTTTG
>NC_090876.1:19965961-19975961 GCF_036669935.1 Montipora foliosa
TATAATGCATGGTCAACATTTTATTGTACATTTCAGGCTTAAAAATTTTCAGCACCTTTACTACGACACCAACTACGTTACCTCAATGCCAGAGGTAAATAAAATATTTAGCACGCATTTGCTACTTGGGTATGCGCCCCTCGAATCAAAAAACAAAACAAAACAAAAAAACAAGGCAGATGCTATTGAAGTAAAATTCGAACCTTGTCTCAAGAAATTCTCGGTGAATCTGCAAAGAGTGTGATAGGGTGATGGAACAAGGGACTTTAAAGTCGCTTGACAGAGCCACATGCGCGACTTCTAAATCGTAATGAGTATTCGAAAAAGATCTGAAGACATTTGAAGTAGGCTGTACACTAATTTCGCTGGAGACGATGCGATTAGGTCATGATGATGTCCAGTGAATACCAAGAGGAAGAAAAACTTGCTTTGATCTGGATGGACTCCAGCTTGGAGGAGATTAATTGGGAAGGCCGGTACCATCCGCCGATGAACATTCATGAAAGGAAATGGAAGGAATGACGCGCTCATTGCGAAAACGTAGGTCAAAGTTGACATGCACAGGTTTTAGTGGCAAATATTGAAAACAGCTCAACACTCGAACTCCTCTCAATCACTCCAACTCTTCGAGGGGCTGAAGTAAACTACATGGTTCGTACAAGTTAAGGCAAACGAAATTCAAGGACTTTTCAAGGACAAATTACAGTTTTCAAGGACTAAAATTTATTCAATAAACTGACATTTTTGGTCCCACTCATTGGAGTCATTTGCAAATTTTAAATAGGCCAGTCACGGTTGATCACATTATTTTATACTGTAATATTTTGTAATAACACTTTTTAAAACGACAACAGTCACTGGCCATGACTTGAAGTTGCATCTGGGTACAGAAATAGTACTTGAAGATAGAAAAATCATATTGTTCATAAAAGTGCTACTAAGATGATGATGATGTTTCCGCGGTGCAATGTGCATGAAATTGAGGAGAAGATGCAGTTTCGCTTCAAGTACGCCTTCGCGTTTTCTACCTAGATTTTTCTCACCGTAAATCGCTTATGGCTTGTTATTAGTCATAAATGGCTACATTTCTCAGAAAATGATGTGGCATAAACAAATTTTGAATTTCAAGGACTTTTCAAGCCCTAATAAAGAAATCAAGTACTTTTCAAGGACCTCAACAAATTCAAGGACTTTTTAAGACGGGTACTAAAATTCAAGACCTTTTCAAGATTGTGCGAACCATGAAACTAGGAAAGATCGTATCTTTTGTTAACCTTTTGTCTCCAATGATCTAAAAGTTCATTCCTTACTACTTCCATAGATTTCTTCGTTCGCTGGTCATGAGAATTTGGTGTTATATCAGGATCATACCCTTAGACTGATGACAATCTTCATTGTCAATACTTGTATACCTGACAGCGCATTTAAATTGACTGAGAGGTGAATTTACTTCTACTGTACATCTACACATTCCAGCACTCGGCAAAGTCCCTTTTTTGACTTACGGCTGTTTCTGCTTAGGTGGCCTCATACACCGTAAGCCCTTTCAGAGACATCACTGCCAAGCCCGCCACTTCTGCTGGAAAGAACAGGACAGGCACAACATCGGGGACTCCATCCCCTACTCTTTTCGAATAGTGTGTGGGTTCTTTAACGTCCCACAGGGAACTTGTGAACTTAGAAGAAGCTATTTGCGAGACGGAGCCTACAGTTTATGATCCTTATCCGAGAAGACTTGAAAGTCTAACCATTTGCAAATGTCATTATATACAAGGCAGCACTTTCTCGTCAGTTATTTTAAGATCCTGAGTGTTGATCCGGCCGGGGTTCGAACTCGCGACCTCCCGCATGACAGCCCGATGCTCAACCAACTGAGCCACCGGTGCGAGGTAGGCGCGATACGTACTGATCAATCAAAAGCTAGACAGACCCTCCCCTAAAACAAACGAGGTTAGACAAAAATTAGTTGAACAGTCCGAGGGGAAAGCTATTTTAATATTGCTTGTTAACATATTTACAATTTTAACAAATGTACACTGAAAAAAATAAGTTAAAAGAATGCTAGTCCTCAGCTCTGCCATTTTATTCTTCAAACAGGGTCAACAACTTGACGAGACGAGATAGAGCTTTCTGACTTGATCGCGTTGTCAGTGTTTTCATTCGTAGCAATCACGCTTTGTCCTGCAAGTACGTCAATGCTGGACTCATCATTACTTGTTCTGGAAGGAAATGAAGCGACCAAAACTTAGAAGACTGGGGACCCTGAGGTAGATCTTTGCTTTTGAAAATTGATTATCGTAAAGTCGAAATGAAACTAATCATTATTTTGACCAAACACGAAGATCTGTAATGGAGTGTGGGCTCTTTTTTGAAATAGATAGACAAAAGGGATCTTTGATGACGTAATTGTTTACATTTAACATACGAGTTTGCCCACAGATTTACAAATTGACTTAGCTAAAAGAAATTGTTAAACTTAGTTAAATATCCAATTTTAAACCTTTTAGATTGGATAACGAGCCAGTTATTAGCCATCAAAAACTGATAAATTCTTGGCTGGCAAAAGCGCTCATGATCCCATACATTCCTTGTAAAATATTGAATTTTCAAAGCACTGACCATTGCTCAGAGATTATCTGGTATATCGCATTCAAATTTTCAGACTGAGATAGCTAGCTCATTATGCAATCCTCTTCAGTCACTATTTCGTATTTTATTCTTGGGTGACTGATTAGAAAGCGATAACCTTGTGCTAATGAGGCAAAAAACGTAAAGCCAATTTATAAACCATTATAAATTAAAGTTATTGTGACAACCATGACCTCTGCGAGGGATACGCATTTGAGCAAATT
The DNA here is from genome assembly GCF_036669935.1 of Montipora foliosa. Classification (NCBI taxonomy): domain Eukaryota; kingdom Metazoa; phylum Cnidaria; class Anthozoa; order Scleractinia; family Acroporidae; genus Montipora; species Montipora foliosa. Next base: position 19,968,814 of record NC_090876.1, read on the forward strand.
TTCCCGCGCTTTGCGTCGGCTACATGTAATTACTTCGAGTTTTGATTTGTTCACTGGATTGTCTCCGTCCTTTTTGATTGGCCAAAGTAATTACTTTGGTTTTGGTTTTACGACACTCGCTTGAAAACCGCTCTAAATCACCTTTAATTAATACGTTCCATGTAAAAACGAGAGGTGGCAGCCATATGCCCCAGAGAGCCTTTGGACAGTCCCTCGTTTGGTTTCTTGGAGCCAGCAGATGGAACAACTTATGGTCAGGCGAGATTACAGAAATGGAATCAAACAACTTCCTGTAAAGTTATTTAGGTCTTTCTTTGACGTCCCACATAATTTTATGAGGGAGAGTTTTGAGACCTACAGCTATAGTCCTATGAAGGTCGTATGAAGGCCCTATGCAGGGCCCACAGTTATAGTCCGAGGGCGGCCACTTTCAAACTTACCGAGAAGGTTCATCTTCATCCTGTGGCGCGGGTGTTGGACGATCCTCTGTGAATGGAGTGTCTGCATGAAGAGTACAGAAAAGCATAACAAATGCTAAGCAATCACTTCCACACACGCACTACAAATAAACAGGTATATGCAAGAGCCCTTGACCAGGAGTTTCTACTTTGTATATAAGTGTCACGGCGTTTTCATGCACAGTAGACCGGGGGGGGGGGGGGGGGCGGGCGGCGGCTAAGAATAGGCATTTATGCGGACTGAAACACAACTTCTCACGCGGAAAATGTAATCAAGTAATCAAAGAGCCGTCTAAAAATAGCCCGGTCTGTGTAAACGCCGTAACATATTCTAAAACATGTTTAAATATCTCTTGGGTTAGAGCAGTCTCTTGCATCAGAGCCAGACATTTAGGGTGCTGACACTGAAATTGAGTCAGCAAAAGGACCCATTTGTTTAGACTTCATTTGGTATTGTCATGTTTTACTGAGATTTCTTTTAGTATTAAGGTCTTAGAGTGTGTGTTACCTATAGCTCAAATTTTCCAGCAATTAGGAATTCTTCTTATTCTACAGATAGAATTTTAAAATTCAATATATATATATATATATATGAAGTTTGAAGTGACCAAGGCCGGACAACCCCTGAATGACATTTTTCATTGGACACAAACATTTTATGCCCTGAGCGGAATTTAAACCCACGTCCCCCTGATTACCAGTTGGGTGTGATCACCATCACACTATGAGAGCAACCATGCTGACTACATGGCCAATCTGGATAGCGAATGGGGATTTCTACGTGGTCATCCCGGGCCAATGTTTTTCCGCAACTAGATGACACTGGATCGACAGGAACGACGATTCATACGCGGACGAGAGAGAAGACAATTTGTATACAAGTTAAGAGGGTCTCTCAAGCCAACAGCGCATCTCTGTCCCCAGGAGGATCCAACATGCACGTTTGAAGCAATAAAATCAATGTTTGTTTTGTTTGTTATTTTGCAGCAAAAAGGCAAATAACTTTATTAAAAACTATCCCAAACGAAGAGGATGATTCTTTTCTTTTTTTGATCCGATTCAATCCAGTTCTGTTGCACTGCCTTCGTCGTTGCATGCTTAAACTCTCGCACCTGGGAGTTTCCCACCCTTCCCCGCAACTGTTGTTGACCTGAATGACAACTTAATTTGTTTTCCCTTTCTTACCAGCATACGGTCTTTGAGCTTGGGTAAATCGCACGGTCTCCTTAACTCGTCCCGGTGTTTCCTTGAAAATGTATTATAAGAAAAGAGACATTGATCAATGAATACACTTTTGAGAGATTGTGACCAATGGAAGTCATCCAGACACAAATATTCTCTTCATGGTTGTGCTCTAAGCAAAGGGCAGGATTTTGCGCAAACAGTTTCAGCAAAAACATGTTTGGAAAGACTTACTTCACGTACGATTTTGGAATAAGGTCATGTTGGAGTGAAATGAGGTCACCTGGAAGTTTCGTGCCACGAAGACTAAAAATGCAAAGTATGTTCACACTCTTGGATTGAAAATAGGTCTACTAGCACATTTTTAACGGTCATTGGATTCGGTGAGCTTCCAATAATGTATAGTTTTCATTTTACTTTTAAATTTAGTTTAAGTTAGAAAGGCACGTTACTAGCTAAGTGTGAGAGATTTGTAAAAGGTTTGAACAATAATCACATATGGGGACGTTCTTGTCCCGTGTGAGCACAAAAAAACACCAAAATGTGTCAGCTGTTTTCCTTTATGAAAAGGTGGTTTGGTCTCACAGCGGTTGTCCTGAAAAGTGCAGGACGAGTAGGATATTCACTAAAACCTTTATTCCAAATGGTTGATAAATCTCCCCCGACCAGATTACGATTCGGGGACCTTCGTCACCTGCACATACTACTATTCCAAGAAACAGGTTTCGAGGTCAAAACGGTCGTTTTGTGTTTTACTTTAAAAATTTATGAGGATGCCACCCAACGGGCGCGCAGCACTCAGGTCACAGACATAATTCAGTAGATCTTGATACAATTTTTGGCTGTTCTTTAACACGAGGGTACAAGTAGCCTCTCCCTTGGCCGATTTGGGTACGAAAGGTCACTAACTGATGCCGTCCCAAGCAGCAGGGCGATTGAATTTTCGCGAGGGTTACGCAAATCAACCGGAAATCACGCATTCTTCAAACACCGGTCAAGTGCACATAGTTTTACTCAAAAGCAAGAGTTTCAAAACCGTAGCCAATAACTTCCATGTCTACCCTTGTTGTTAGCGTTTTCTAATAGAGCGTCTACGTTCAGAAAGGCTTTCATTTCACGTAACCAGTATTCAGTATGATATCCCAAATGCATATGTTTAAACCAGAAAAATATTGAGCATGCACAAAAAGAAGTTCGCACAAAGAACAAAAAAAATTGGCAAATGAAAAATTCAATGGAATTTTATGCTGGCATGTTCAACTATCCTTTGCAACCCTTAAAAAAAAAGCTTGGTGATACTACATTTAACACTTAAATAAAACGGAGTAATCTCGGACTAAAAACTTACGAGAGTTTTGAGTATCCTTCCTTGTAAAGCGTTTCTATCGCGAGCAAAAACAGCAGGACCATCACTCTAAAAGAAAAGAGGTGCAATGTATATTGTATCTTATGCAAGGTACATAGAGTTAATTTTAACAATATTTCAATCTTTAAAGACTTTTCTAAGAACTAAATTTGATGCAAGAGTCGATCACGCAAGAGTATGATTTGCCCAAATTGGCCGAGTGCCCATCAGCGTCAAAACTGTCTATTTTCAAACCAAGTTTTGCGGGAAAATAAACAACAGACCAAATCGGCCAACTCAATAGGGCCGTTTATACGAGAGAAAATAGCTTAATAATAGCTTACTCTGGTCGCGGCTTACATAAGACGCACACACCCCGTATAAATGGTCAAAATCTATGTTCGCCGCGGCATATCCTGGCCTGGGAGTTTATACTAGTTCCTTTCGCGTATTATGTACGCTGCGGCCAGAGTAAGCCGCGGCTTATTTTCTCTCGTATAAACGGCCCTAAGGTTGCACCCAATTCAAACCCCTTGGGAATAAAAAGTTCTGTCCCAGATATTTCCACATACATACTTACATACTTAATTGACCGCTCCCCATAAGGGCTTTTCAGCGTCAATGAAACACAACGAAACGACGGAAGAGAATAACAACAACAACTGCTAAGACTCCCAACTGGCCGGAGGCCAACCAGCTGGCTATTTACAAGTGTATAGCTGCGAAGTTGAACCAGAGACTACCAGGATCGAATTCAACGAGTGGTTAGAACGGGTCTTGAACACGGAATCTCCGGATCTCAAGGCAAGCGCCCTAACCACTGGGCCACACTGCCTCCCTCCACATAATTTAAATGTGAATGCTACATTACAATGCAAATATAATACACTTTATTCCAAAATGGCCGCCATTTTAGTATTCTTTTGTTTCCATCCAAATTGGCCCTTATGGCCTCGTTCAAGGTTAAATACTCTTTTGAATTTTGCGTTTGAAAGCGAGATTCTTACTCTTGGGTAATAGGACTCTTGTTTGATGCTAAGAGCCTTCACAGCAATCAAAATAATATGCACTTTGCAAATCACCTCCGAATGAACCAATCACGGCGTGTGAAAAGCACTGCTAACTTGTGCGGGATATCTTAAGAACCGACAATCTCAAGAGAAAACGATAGCAAAATGCGCTTGCTATAGCTGCGCACATTTACTATGCACTTGCTATAAAGGCCAACGTCACGCGATTCTAAGTGATTCTAAGTAATTTCGTGGCAAGCAAAATGCTCGAAAAATAGAAGGGAACGCCGCAATAACCAATCAAGACTGTAAAACAACAAAAAATAATAAAACAAAAGCAAATTGATGAGTGGATGGACAAAAACAAGACACGATTGAAACCGATTGCACTTGAATAATCTAGAAAATAGAACGCGACCTATAGATCGAGAAAAAACATGATTTGGAAAGTAGGTCCGACGTTTTTCAATTATCAGACAAGTCGCCTGGCTAAAGGAAGTTCTCTTTTCGAAGCATCTTGTATGTGATGTAAGGATAATTTTATCGGAACAGGAATGTCATATGAATAGTTTCGAGTTCAAAAGTCGTCACTCACTAAAGATTTCTCAGTAACACCTCAAAAGTCTGTGACAGGGAGCCTCTCTCCTTACTACAGAATAAGTTTAAACCGGACGAAATAATGCTTTCAAACAATTTTGTTCGAATTTTTTAAAGTTTGTTTCCTTCATCAGGAAAAATGAATTTTAGAATAACTTATTTTCACTTTCAATTTTCCTGGACGCGGCCACCTTGAATAATTGTGACGTGTTATCTAACACGTCACAATTGCTCAAGATGGCAACGCCCGGGAAATGGGCGATTCAAATAGCGATTCTCTTTATATTTCGAACACAAGAGCTTTCTTTGAAACATTTTTTAAACAAATTTTCCTCTATGCTTCAAAGTCTTTTTCATGTTGGAGCGCAGGTTTCCTTTTAACGAATAGAAAATACAAGGAGTCAGATCCGTGGACAAACCCACAGTTCTACTTCATCAAAACCAAGTTAAAATGGCTCACACAAACAAATCTTAAGGTGAGCGGACACGAGGAGTCCTGTTGCAGCGACAAAAAAACTTGTGTAGTGCACACTGAGGCGACATGTAGCAGGGACAAAATCACAACATGTGCACACACATGAAAATATTGCGGGTACATGTCCCAGGGATATGTTGCAGCGACATATCCCCTCGTATGAACTGATACTTCTATAATAGTGGAACACCAATTTGGGGGTGATTTTGTCCCCGCGACGTGTCCCATGAAGTTCAACTTGTTGAACTCCATGGGACACGTAGCAGGGGCAAAATAACCTAATGCATGTTGCCTCAGTGTGTACTACACACCTTTTTGTCGCTGCAGCATGTCCCTACAACATGACCCCTCGTGCCTGCCCACCTTTAAGATGTTACAAAATGCAGCACTGGATCTGCATGCATCCCTACCGCATACATAACTGCAGCTTGTTGCAGCCGAGCAGCCTGTCTCTGAAGAGACGTCCTCAAGAAGCTCTCATCCTTCAATGCATGTAACCTGATAACAAACGACAAACGGTTTTGACTTTAAGAGCGAAAGGTCATCGGAGATGAGAGCCATTAACTCATGCAGGTGAAAAGTTAGCCTTAAAAACCCCACGCTTAAACGGGACTCGAACCCATTCCAGACCGAGTGATTGCACTGGATTGCTTTGCCATCTGAGCTATCAGGTGCGCATGTGGGAGCTGGGGCCCGTTTCTCAAAAGTCCCGAAACTTTACGGGCCGTTTTCGGGTGTAACAATTCCCTTTGTATCTCAAGAACGGAGAGGATTTAATTCGTCAAACTTCACAGTTATTTTTCTTTTTGTTGTCTTGAATACATGTTAAAAGATCGGCTTTGCAAAACAAGCGGTTGACAATTTTACAAATAGTTTTTCGGGCCCGAAACTTTACGGGCCATTTTCGGGTGTCGCAGTTCCTTTTGTATCTCAAGAACGGAGAGGATTTAAGTCGTCAAACTTCACAGTCCTTTTTCTTTTTTTTCCCTTAAAAGCATTTCAAAAGATGGGCTTTCCAAAACAAGCGGTTGGCAGTTTCACAGATGGCTTTTCGGGCCCGAAAAGCTTTCGGAACTTCCGAGAAACGGGTCCCTGGTCAGTTGTGATTTTGTACGATAGGGAAATTAAGCAAGGACAACGGCAACGGCAACGAAAACGTCACTACAAAATATAACTTAGCGCTAACGCAAATATTTCGAGATTATTCCGTCTTTTTCACGTTTTACTATACGGGCGAACTGTCCTGAAACTGGATGGGGTACGAACGGTTTTGAAGCAAAAATAGAGGATGAATGGTTCATTGTTACATGCTCACGTTTGGTGATTTCTCGTTGTTGTTTGTGGAGTACGGCAAAAAATGCGCGGAAATTCGTGCTGCACGTGCATCACGAATATTTTTCTTTTTTTTAACCAATGATATTCTTGGTTTGTGGCGTTGCCGTTGCCGTTGCCGTAGCCGTAGCCGTAGCCGTCGTCTTTGCTTTAACTCCCTCATATCCAGCGAGAGGTGAATGAACAGTCGTGAAATATTTACAAATTGTTCCATGAGCGTGCGTTTGATATGAGATGGTAAATAGTCAACGAGGCGCGCAGCGCCGCCGAGTTGGCTCTAACCAGTCTCATAGAACAGTTTTCAAATGACTTTCGAAAGTAATTACGGGATTGCAATTGCTACGCTTAGTGATTGGCTTTTAACTTTCGCGCCAGTTTATCAACCAATCGCGACTTGCACGCGCGATTTTTCCCGCGCTTTAGGCAAATTACATGGAATTGCTACGAATTTGGATTGGTTCATTGCGCTGTTTGCACCTGCTGTGATTGGTCGAAGGTTGTTTTACGACACTCAGTTGAAAACCGCTCTATCCAACAAGAGCGAATGGAATAGTTGTTTTTATGAAATCTTCATCAAATTCTGAACGCGTGGACAGTTTCGATATTAGGTCATACGGTATATGAGCTGATAAATATATTTTATAATGCTTTGTATGTTTACTATGTTACATGGTAATTACCAGGTATTTTAGGCGTGCACGTAAGGTGTCTCAAGGGGCTAGTAGGGTATTTAAGGTTTGTTAAAGGGG
>NC_090876.1:19980961-19993461 GCF_036669935.1 Montipora foliosa
GGTGCCTAGCATTCTATCGTTGGACGGTTTGGCAATAGATTTTTAAAGAAAAAAAAAGAGAAATACATTATTCCTTTAACGTGCTTGCCCATGAAGGTTTCTTTGGTGATTTTTTCAGGTAATATCTTCAGTTGCAGCGTATTTCTAGAATTGCACGCAGTAAAATCATGATAAGTTTGGCCGTTAATTTTTTGACAGTGTTTTGATGGAGTACGAACAGTAAGATGGACTCGCGAAGTTACTTTTATTTTTGTACAATTGGTCTCTCTGGAATCCGAAACATGCCATTTTAGTTTCTGGAGTGCGAGTTTTAAGTTAAATCAACTGGAAATATTATGAAGCAATCTTGACTCCAAATTGTGCAAACAGACCGTGTCATGTACAGTAAGTAAATAATGCCGTTTGATACACAGAGGTTCAAAACATGCATTCGTGTAACTTGCGATTTTATCAGCATCTCCTCCTGTTGATATATATGTCCTTTGTCTCATCCAGGAAACCAATATGCATCGGCTTTCATTGCCATTTGAAAGAACCAGCTATTTCGCTTTCAAAACATCAGGGAAGTTTGTGCCAAAGTACTTTCAACCACATGGCCACAGAGCTCGACAACGGAATCGCTAATTTCACCCTTTCCAGAGATTCAAACCCGATTCTGGACAAGTTATGAGATGTTTCGGATGGCATATCTCCATTTATACAAATAAAATCAAGTTGCACCGTCCACGGCATTGTAAGAACAAAAGGCAGCAAAATTTTTCGTACACTTATGGCGGATTAATCTCGAGGACTTCACGAGAGCTTCGCGCAATCACGATGACATTTTCACTTCCGGCGTTTCAACAGCAATTCAGATCACGAATTTGGTCGGCCAAAATTTGGCCGACCGTCCGGAATTCTTGAGAGACTTTTGGTCAGGCCCAATTTTAGCGAGCGACGACATAAGAGAACATATGGGCGAAGCTAAAAATGGGCCTGATCGCAGGTTACAGTAAACGGGAAGTCTTCTCCCATTCTGTGTTTTGTGATCATTTGGATTAGATACAAAGTATTTTTTAATCGTTTCAGTATGATTAGAGTATACTAAAATTTCTTGTCTGTTATCTACAGATGTCGATCAACTTGGGGAAGTTTTATGTTTTCATGACAAGCAGATAGTGTTTGCCGAATGTCGTAAACGCGATACTAAATCTCTCAATTAATCGAAAAACAACTCTCTTCAACAGCAAAGGTTTTCACGTGACGTTACAGTGGACATCCTCTGAGATCAAAGTTCTTTCTCTATTCGCCCTTGTCACGGTGGCCATATTGTCCCGAAAGACCAAAAAAGCTTTGTTTTACCACGCCAAGCCTCACCCCCATGTTTTCCACTGCGAGGCTTGGGGTGGTAAAACAAAGCTTTTTTGGTCTCCCGGGACAATATGGCAGCCGTGTGACAAGGGCGAATTGGAAATGCTTTCGTTTCTCTTTCTGGCCGCTAGTCACGTGAGTAAAATCGCTGTGTTACTTTCGTAGTAACCAATCACAACATCGAACTAAATGAGCCAATTAAGTGTAACGCAACGCTGATTGGTTGAAAATGAACCACGAGATTTTAAAGAAAGCCAATTACCAACCGTAGCGATACGAAAACAAAGCGTTTGCTGTGATTCGCCACTGTAATCACTTTGATTTTACGACATTTTATTGCACAAGTTAATACATGATTATTAATTTATTACTATTATTTTTAAACTTACGTTTGCTTTAAAACGTTCACTTTGATCTCCCATGTACGGTTAACCCTTTCAAGTTCTTTCTTCAACCTGCGCAGAAATATATCTACCATAAATCAGTGATGAAGAGAAGAAAGAGGAGGGTAAAGCTGCACTGTGAGAATGAAAAGATATACACTTCGCGGCCAACAAATTGTTGTAAGGAGCTTTGGTTCGAAAATCCTTGTCTTTTGTAACGATGATCGGCTTATACCTTTTTGTATAATAACAATTAGCCAGTATGAAAAATACCATAATACTCTTTGTTTTTCCCTCCTAAATTTTGTATAAGCATTGTTTTTATTCTCTCTTGGGACTTACAATGGTCCCAAGAGAAACTGGAAACAATGCTTCGGCGAAATTTTGGAGGGATAAACAAAGAGTATTATGGTATTTAGCATACTGGCTAATAGGGCGACCATAATACGTCACAATTATTCAAGATGCCCACCCCCCCTCCCCCAATAAATGTGCCCACCGTCCATTTATTTTGCCGGTAAAAAGGACTTGCTCACAAGAATAGCTACTTAATCACCTCTCGATTTCAGCTTTCTGTTTCTTCTCGAGTTTTTGTAGCTTTTTCAACATGTCAATATTTTCAGATTCTTTCACCTGAGGTTTCACCTAAAAACGTGGGCAAAATTACAAATTATTAATTGACATTTTGCGGCAAACGTCAAGCTAAAATATGCGTTTTGTCCAGAAAATTAATGCAAGTTGCTTGATTTGAGACCCCTTGCTTGATACGAGCAACCAAGTTCTCAAACGATACACATAAGTTGAAAGAGAATTATTATGGTTGTACGAAAAATAGAAGTTTGCTACTAATGCGACCCTTGGTAAAGGGAAATCAGGGTCACTTGACACAAGGTTTATCCGCGAAAACCACAGACCTCAAAAACTCACGTGACCTTACCCCGGTCACGTTATGTGTTCCTCGAAAGTTCCGAAAATTTTCGGGATCCCTTTGGGGTGTCACAATTTCCTCTGTATCTTATGTACGGACGGATTTAAAGCCATCACACTTCACAATCATTTTGCTTTTTGTCATTTTGGAAACATGTCATTGTCAAAACAAGCGAATGGCAGTTTCGTAAATGGCTTTTCGCGCCCGAAAAGTTTTCGGGACATTCGAGAACGGGAACCAGCTGAGCCGGAAAGTTTTTACCTTCTCGCGGAAAATAAATACGGCAGAGATCTTTAATTAGGCAACCGACCATATCTCGATTTGAAAATCTAAGTTCATAATCCGGTCAAAAAAAGAAACAGAGGCCATATATATGTTTCACGTAGTTTTCTAAATTTTGATTAATTTATAATTGCATCAGTCTGCAATCTGCAATGCAATAAACACTGGGTGAAAACGTTTCCGCCTTGTGTAGAGATAAGGAAAGGGACATCGCTGAAATGAAGACCCAGTTTGTTTGTTTGTTTATTTGCTTGAGCAGGTTGAAGTTTTGGCAGCTATTCAGCTGATGGGGACCTGCTATACCCACCCACCCATATACACACAGAGGACAGCCACAACACCAAGAACTTCATCCCCTACTCTTTTCGAATAGTGTGTGGGTTCTTTAACGTCCCACAGGGAACTAATGAACATGGAAGTTATTTGTGACTTATTCGGGACCTCCAGCTTATCATCAGTCGTCAAATCTAACCATTTGCGGATGTAATTCAAAGGCAGCACTTCCTCCTCAGTTATTTTAAGACCCTGAGTGTTGGTCCGGCCGGAGTCGAACTCACGACCTCCCGCATGGCAGCCCGGTGCTCAACCAACTGAGTGCATTACGAACGATAGCGATGACCATCTCACTTATCTGGACAATTTAAGCAATTGTCTCTTATAGACATCTGAAAATTTTCAGGCGGCTTCAACAGGGAATCGAGCCCATGACGGTGCAATGTTGTACCAACTGAGTTGTGAAGTCACTCAGTTGAGAGAAGGTCAATGGAGTGTTTTCGTTCATGTGACCAGCAGCCATATTTGCATACTAAAACAAAAGGAAGAATTTTCATAAGAATGGAGTTCAATTCCCAAAAGAATAAATCACTCCTCCAACATGGCCGCTGTTTCTTTGTTTCCGGCACTCCTCCAACATGGCCGCCGTGACGTCATATGAAAACACTATTGTTGGGCTCATGTGTTCCCGTGAAAGGGAAATTGCTTGAATTGTCCACGTGAGTGCGAGGATCAGTCTATCTTTCGTCTATAACCTGCGCTTCAAAATAATTCTGTAATGATGTTGCTGTCATCTTTCTCAGTTTACGTCCAGTCTGCTTGCTTAACGAACTTGCTTCTTGTTTTCAACTTCAAATTTTCTTAAAAAATGTATATCGTTTTGCACAAAGGGATTTTTGTTAACTTGGACAAGGAAGGCGTTCTATAAATAAATCTACTCGGGAAAGGGTACGGCTGACTTCTTCGCCGAGTATTGGAGATAGAGGCTCTCCTTGATGAGTTCCTGGTTCAAACAACTTTGATTATAAACATTAAACACTTAATGACTGGTCCCGAGGGATACACTTCATTTTATTTCCCGAGAATCTCGATGTTTCCCCCGAGGCGTAGCCGAGGGAAACTGTTTCCCGAGGGACCAGTCATTAAGTGATTTGTTATATAGCACAAAAAGAAAAACGTGCAACGGCAACAGCAACGGCGGTCGTCGGTCAACATTCGCGGGTAACAGTGCACTGTTACCCTCTGACGTCATAGATTTTGCACTGTTGCCCGCTCAGAGACTTTTGGCGGGAAATCGTTTTCTTGTTAGATGTCATGTGAACTCGAAGTAACCAATGAGAGGGCGCGCTGCTAGGGGAAAACTCAGCTATATAACAATATATTTTGTGCTTTGAAGTTATTTTCTTGTTTTCGCAGACGTTCCTTTTCACTCTTTGCCCCTCAAGAGTGCCACTTGGAGATTTTACTCTGTCTAACATCGAACGATTTGACTCGTCAATAGGGAATCCCTTAGGGGCGAAAGGGCTGGAAAGGGAGAGAGAAGCCTTTCGTGCAAGTCAACCCAAAGTAAAAAGAAACTGAAGCTAGGTTGAAGTTTATTAAATCCATCTGGCTTAAGGCAACCAATCACTGGGCAATTTACGGAGCCAGGGATTAATTTTCTCAGATCACTTCCGGGTTGTCGAACCCCCTAAAATTCTGAAATTGGTAATTCTCTTGCCCAACCGATGATTTCCCGAACTTTTATAAGTAGTCTGTATGTACCAAGTATTAAACTTGCTACGACCCAGTTTCATCATGTAGCCTTACCATTTGATAGAGCCTGGGCGCCAACGAGTCTGAGCCATACACTGGGCGCTTGTCAGAGAGCGAGCTTCTGATCACGTTGATGGGTTGAGTGAGTGCACTTCCGGTTGTGGACGATGCAGGAATGGATGACTTTAGGTACAGACACGTATGAAGTATGTAACGAAGTACAGTGCAAAGTGATGGTTAGTGTTAATACAATAAATTGTGAAAGCGTGAAAAGACATCTGCCTCCTGACTGATCTTGTCTCCTTGCTACTTGACGTTTTGCACGTCTTGCGTGCCTATTTCCTTGACTGGCTACTAGTGGACTGGCTGAATGAAGGGCAATTAAATGGCGTCGACGGCTTTTTCCGATTTTTTTCAATCTACTTACCTTCATGTTGCCTCTGATAATAAACTTCAGGACTCGTTGTTCTTTTTGAGAAATTTGCGTGGGTCTCATACATACGTTCATGATTTTAATTTATCGTGAAGACGTAGCTACAATTACACAGGGATCGTTTCAAAGACCAATATCCAGGATCTTAAATTTCTCACACAAAAAAAAGCTTTCACCGCTTGGTAACTTTCACGGGCTATTTTTCTCCCTCGTCCACCTCGCTAACGAATATACAAATACCTTTTTAATACTTTCGACTACCCACAGTCAAATTCCACTATTCGTCCGGCCTTGAAATTGAAGTTTTCATTTTTTTCCCCTTTCTCGGGGCTGATAGCGGAACACGCGCATTTTCACTGAATTCCAGATCTGCGCGAGAATGTGCAAGAGTTGGGAAAATGATTCACTTAATCGTTTTGTTTGAAAGTACGTCCGGGAAGTACTGATAGACCATATTCGTATTCCCAGTATTGGATTGGAACTAGCTTGCATAGGCTAATGCGGGGGAATATATTAAAAACTATTTGCATTTGAAAAGATTTCCCCGCATTAGCCTCCATCGCAAGCTAGTTCCAGTTCAATACTGAGAATACGAATATGGTCTATTGTGGCCTTTGATTTTGTGGTGATTTCGATTGACACGTAGTGCACGTAAGTCAGAGCAGGCGCCCTTTGATCATTTGAGCTTCAGGCAAAGCGAATCATGAACAAAATCACTTTGTAGACAACCATCCAAATAAATCAGTTAACCAAGTTCGATACCTGCATTTATTTTTTGCGATAGTGAACTTTTGTCAAAAACTCTATAACCTGAAATTTAGCACGTTCAGTCGGCAAATAAATCTAAAAAAGTAAGTAGCAGGAACCGACATCGTAATTGAGGAATCACTAAGTTCATAAGTTTTGAGGAACCACACATGCTAAACTACCTGACAAAAATAGAAGACTGGCTAAATGATCTTTCTATTGATGTCTTAAAAACGACTGCCTAAAAATTCACTTTCTAACACATTACACATTGACAAAACAATACCTCTTTCTCCTGCGATTCCATTTGCCTTCTTTTCTCTTCAAGAAGTTGCTGTTCTTTTATCTTTTTGTCATGGGATCGCTGCAGTTCTTCGACTTGTTTTCGCGATGCTGCCATTAACTGTCAGTGAAAATAACAATAATTAGCAACTATTCGCCGAAGTGAAGGTGGCTAGTGGTGATATTTACCAAGCCGCGAAGCGGAGAGGTAAATATCCACCACTCGCCACCGACACTGAGGTGAATAGTTGTTTTAGTATATCTAAAACAGTAAGATAACATAGCACAAAATGACGATTTTAACTCACTTATTACTGCAAAGATTACAACATTTTCGGGCGCAAATTCCGCACGAATTGCTTGAAGGTGAAAAGCAAAGGATATCCGGAGTTTGAGTAGCCAATCAGCGCGCGAGTTCAACGCTATCCACTGTTTGAAATTTAGTGTATACTAAAACAGTGGAAAGCGTTGAAGGCGCGCTCTGATTGGCTACTCAAACTCCGGATATCCTTTGTTATTAAAAACTGAACTACGAATATCAGATTTCCAGCCGGACACAGGCTATCAGTTCACATAACTGCTGTACCTGATATGGTCAATGAAACGCGTCGCGCAAAAAGCGAGCTGAAAACATTTTTACAGCTCTGAGAAACTATGGCCGACAAAAGCCGTTTGGGACCGGAATTGACCGTGGCAGAAATCAATGCTTTAGTCGACAATAGTACCCCCAGGAAGACCAAAGAAGAGTTGTTGATCCTGGAGTTTTTAATAAAACAATTATTCTACTCGGGCTGGCTGGAAATAAAATGATCATAACCAACTCGGCGCTTTATCTATCACTTCATATCCAGCGCGCCCTCGTAGAATAATTGTTCATTGTTATATCCCAAGACTTTCACTCAACGAAACGAGCACTGTGATTGGATGATTCTTGGTCACGTGCTCCTGATCAAATTCAAATGTATCTCGACCGGGATACAATTCCGCAGTTGTTGCCCGCTCCGGATGTTTTGCTGTGATTATTGAAGGAAAAATATATAACAAAGCACTTAATGTCTGGTCTCTCGGGAAACTAGTCAGTTTTGTTTTTCCTCGAGTCTTCATGTTTCCCTCGAATTCGTCTCGGGGAACATCAGGATTCTCGGGAAACAAACTAACTGTTTCCCTCGGGACCATACATTCAGTATACACTATTCACCTCCAAGCAACTCGCGCGCAAATTATCCACCACTAACCACCCACCCACCCTGAGGTGAATAGTTGTTAACTATTTTAAGTGTCAAGTGCTCTAACGCTGACTGGGGACACTATACATAGAAATCAAATCAGTTTAACCGTACCACAGAGCGAGTTTCAATCGAGTGTCTTAAAACCAAAACCAAAGTAATTACTTTGGCCAATCAAAAAGGACGGAGACAATCCGGTAAACCGATCAAAACTCGAAGTAATTACACCTAGCCGACACAAAGCGCGGGAAAATGTGCACGCGCAAGCCACGACTGGTTTCGGTTTCACTTCTGATTGGTTAAAAAAATGGTGCGAGAACTTTGAACCAATCACTGAGTGAAGTAATGCAAAACCAAAGCAATTCGCTGATTACTTTCGACACTCAATTGAAAACCGCTCTATCAAACATCGAGAAGAGCTGAGAAGAGAATCAACAAAATCAACCCATATTTGACGCTGAGTCTGGGAATCGAACCCGGGACACATTGGTGCGATGCGAGTGCTCTCACCACTGCGCCTGCGCTGCTCCCCTGAACAGGCAACCGCTAGTTACAAAATTAACGCACTTTGCAACTCGAAAATGCCCATGAAAGAAGTCGAACTCAACAACTTTTGGCCTGCTGGATATTATCACTGAACAAGACACGTGATAACATTTTCCTGACAAGAACTAGACGTCTACCTGCCCGAAGGCATGACACCGGCTTCATGGACGTTTGAAGGGATCTACCTCTTTTGTAAAGCCAACACAAACTGAGGCTCGCCCTAGAAGAAATGCAATTTTCGCAGACTCAAACGTGACATTGAAAGAACTCAAATCCAATTTCTCCACGTACATTTTTCTTCGTTTCCTGTATTTTGGCATCCATTTCACTCTGAAGTTGAAGTTTCTGTCTTTGCAGCTGTAAGAGTAAAAGAAAAACTAAACTCGTTAGCTTTTTATCATCGAGAGCGATACTTCGTGATTACTCTAGACGATGTCAATTAATTTTGCTCATCAATGGAATAGCTCTTGGAGTTGAAAGTACCCTGGAAGGAACTATTGAGCTACTTTTATCAGAATTATTTCTTATAAGGCCCGGGAAAACGCTTCCAACATCCGTTCTATTCTGTTGAACAGCGACTTTGAAACCCGTTGTTCACCACCTTCAACCGTGTTGAAACATGCTTCAACAACCATTCACATTTTTTTTTTTGCGAATGTTTCAACATTGTTGGGTATGCGCTTGCGCACTAATCGGTCTCCCTATGACGTATACATAGCAACAACCGCGGTTGCAGCCTGGGACTGAATACAAGGCCTCTCGTGAAGCTTTGTTGAATCAAATGTTAATGATGTGTTGAAATCGTTTGCCTACCCCAAAAGTCAATAGACCTTAGTCATAAATGGCGGTCACATTTATAATTCTTTTGTCCAAGTGCAAATTAACCTACCAAGCCTCATTTTCGAGCAAAACTTCTTCTCAATTCACTGTATCGTATCGAGGCTTAGTAGGCTAATTTGCACTTATACAAAAGAATCATAAATTGACCTCCATTTATGAATAAGGTCTATATCGTTCAACATCGTTCAACAAAATCGATTGGATGTTGAAGCAAATGTTGGAGCCGTTTTCTCGGGCCTTTAAGCTTTGTATTGCACGCAGAAATACCTCAACCAGTTTCTATGACCCCGAAGATCCCACGATGGTATGATCCCATGCCGTGTAAGAGGGAATCAATTAATCAATTCGGGAGAAAAAAGATTAAAAAAAGAAATTAAATACAACTTTCAAAATTTATTTTAGTGCTTCTATATTTGTTTTGTTTAACATTCCACGCTCAAATGAGGTTTCGTATAGTCAATGGAAACGGAGGAGTTTTTTTTATCTTCTCATATTTTAAAAAAAACTTACGTGTTATTAGTCGTAATACCCTGCGAGCAGAGTCTCTTTCGATCTTCCTAGATAAGTCGGGAAGAGGAAAGAAGACTCTGCAAGCCGCCTCCACATTTCGTATTGAGCATACGTTAAAAAATCAAACCCTTCGGGAGTCAGTCACGCGTGACTAGTAACCGCAAAACCACAAAAAAAGAAACAAACAAACAAACACAAAATAGCTTTCTCAATTCTGGCAAACTAGTTTCTGTAACCGACATACGGAGGAAATGCTCATGGGAATTTAGACAGTTAAAAATCGTCACGCTGTTTAAATTTAAAAATATAGATTACGCGTGGCGATTGATCACGCGCACCAATTAAAAAACAGGTTTGACAAGTCGAAACTGGATTGACTCATCAATTTCTTTGGATGAGCGGCCAATCAAAGAAAGTCATCCCGACTTATCTAGGAAGATCGAAAGAGATTCTGCTCGCAGGATATAGTCGTAAAAGCATGTTAACTGGTTGAATTTTGTTTAAGGACCTTTACATCATTTTAAATTACTTGTTTTATTTGTTTTAAAATCTTTTAAAATAAGTATTGCCTTCAAGGCTACAATTGTAGCCTTGGTGAGTTGAAAAGAATGAAAAGTCCTTGTCCTTTCCAAAACAGATTTGTACATGGAGAGTCCACGACGCTTCGAGATTGAAACAAAGCACAAAGCAACACAGAATTGCCTTACCCTTTCTTGTAACAAAAAACCCTTCACAATAGACCAATTTCGTTATATTGAAATTCAGTCCTGAACAAAAGGCATCATCTCGAGACTCGGGGGAATAAATATAAGGATTAGTATGAGCTTATTCCACAGAGCCTCGAGATGATGCCAATTGTTTAGGACTGAATTTTAATACATCGAAATTGGGCTATTCCATTAATTTACAACCAGCCATTCAAACTAGTGTTTTACTGCAAATAAAGATCCCAGTCTGAGTGTCGGAGTATGCTTTAGTACAGTTTATGTGGCAGGTTAAAATTCTTACAAGAACAAGGACAGTATTGTGATCCACTTTTTCGCGATCTTCCGACATGAAGTGTGTAGATTCTTCATCAAAAGGTATTATATTCTGAGGATAAGAAGCTTAAAATGGTTAACATTTTACTTGACATCATTAGGTTGATGTATGACTCTAAAAGGAGCACTATGATTTAAGAATTTATCCGCAAGAACTACTTGCCCTAGGACAATTCTTAGACATAGAGAGGGACAAATCACGGCAAAGCGGTTTTCAAAAAAAAAGTTAACAATTTACTTCCCGTTTAGTTTAAAAAATTAAAAATAAATTCTTGCAGAATTCCAATTTTATTAACAACACCAATGACTTACGTTTAAGCGATAAAAACAAGAAAGAAATAAGAGTGCAAACAAGTCTTTGTCATTCCCTTTTATCTACATGACAGGAGGGCCACCAACGGAGAAGACGCGCGCGAACACGGCAAATTCGTATAATTTTCCCTTTCGCTTAAGGCCAGTGCCTATCCGGCTTGCTTAGAAGAATACGACTGCTCCGCAAGTTAAAAAAGAAACTCGTCGGTGCAAAAATTTCTCAAAATTCAAACTTTTGCGCCACTTAACACATGGCATGCAATTAAACGGAAAACAGCATGTTAAAACGAGAAATGGAAGAGGAGAGGATCATCGCAATTAGATTAGAAACTCAAACGTAATATTAATTTAAACACGAAGAGGCACTACAAAAGGCGTGGTGCCTCAGGCATATGCGGATGATTCGTCAATCCACCGCGCGCGCACAAAGAGCTCTGTGATAACTTGTGTAAGGGCCGATTTACACGATACGATTTTGATAATGAACAAAACAAAGGACCAAACCTCCTGAGTATTATCACACGATCTGTATTGGGAAAACAAAATGTACAAGCGAAAAAGGTCTATTCATGTCACCCTCTCTAGTTCTTTTTGCTACTTCAAGAATTTCCTAGATTTTTCTAAAGTTTCTACTGTAAGGCTCACGATGGAGTACACGTCCACCGAAAAGAGTTCAGTTTTACAAGTTACAAGTTTCATCAAAGTAGCAGTTTTAACAAAGATTGCAAGTTTTATCAAGGTCGTACACCCAAGCAACAATCTTCAACCAGAAAGGATTCTAGTTTCAGTGCAAGGAGCAGAACTGAGTTTTTACTATTATAGTTCCAGTGACTTTAAAACGGTTTCCAAATTGGTGTTTGTAATCAAGGAAGAAGAATAAATTTACAAACTGTTACAGCAGTTTGAAAACCGTTTTAAAGTCACTGGAACTATAACTTCTTAGATTGTGCGTCTTCGTGTTTAAGCGGGATTCGAACTCATGATCGTATGATTTAAACTTGAAGTGCCAGTTGACCAACTCTCAGCTAACTTGATAGCTCAGTTGGGTAGAGCAAATACAAGGCAATCGCACAGTCACTTATCTAACTACGATGATTTTGCTAATTTTTATTTCATGTATTCCGCATTTATGAACAAAATATAAATATATTTGATTCAAGCTTAAAGCACAAGAGTCTTAACAAACCTCAGCTTTGAAGTTGTTCCTCTCTTGTTCAACAGTTAACAGGGCATCAGAAAGATCTTTCTTTAACTAGGAAAGGAAAAATATCAATGCTATCATTATCTGTCGACTGCCGTCGAGAACTTAGTCGCACTGAATAAGTGTAACCTTTATTTTGTCATTGCGAGCCCGAGTCTAAGAAGCGAAGCTAAGGCCCGTTTCAAACGTCGAACTTTACATGTGCCGAATCTAATGCAAAAGAGCGAATACAATAGATTTTTCTCATTTGCATTAGATTCAGCACATATAAAGTTCGACGTTTGAAACAGGCCTAAGTGACTGCGACTAAAATGTTTGAATACCGCGTTGCTTATTTCCGGCTGACGGTAGCTTCTGAAGAATGAAGTCTGAGATATTTTTACTCAGCTCTG
>NC_090876.1:20013461-20050961 GCF_036669935.1 Montipora foliosa
ATTATGTGAAAAATGTAAAATAAAACAATTATTGAATTCAGTTTTCGCATGATATCATGAATTATCAAAACCTCGTGTCTGTGTTATCTGCCTCAACCTTCGGCTTCGGCAGATAACACAGACCTCGGTTTTGATAACTCATGATATCATGCTCAACCTCATCCAATAATTGTTTAATATATCAATTTAAATATCCATGTACATATAAAAATAATACACAGATCTTTAAGTCATCAGTAGTAATCAACTTTTGGGTGGCTGCCCTGGCCAATTTTTTTTTACTTTAATAGCACTCTCAAAGAATTTGTAAGTTGTTATTTGATTTTATCATATGGCCCGTATGGCCCTGCGTGCATTTTCATAGCAAAACTAAGGCGAGCAGGGCCGGAAAAAGCTGTACGGCCCTACTAGGAACACGTACTGCTCTGTGCAATGCAATTTTAGAGGATTTCGTCGCTTTTAAACATCCAAGTAATTTACAGCCAGAAAAGCAAATGCAAACAACATGTTAGGTAAATTTTCTGTGCAGATTTTTGTTTTTTATTTTGTTCTAACTTCATCCTCTGACTGCTCATAAATAGTGTAAAGAGCCCATATGATAAAATATTTATTGACTGAGTTTAGGTCGGGCCAGACGGGAAAATAGTTGGCACTCGGTCCGTACGCCGTGACCTCGGACCAAATATTTTCCCGTCCGGCCCTCCCACTCAGTAAATAAGTACATAGACTGTATGCTCTTAATCAATCAGATTCATTAGTCTAATAGTGAGTACAAGTAACAATGGGTTTAGTACTTAGCGAAATAATCTGCGCCTTGTAGTCAGAAAAAAAAAAATACATGCAGTTAATTTCAGTGCTCCAAGTACTGACCGAAACAAGATTTTGCAGCACTTCTGTCATCTCCTTGAGCTGAGCTATCTCTGAGATGTTTGTCTGTGCAGACCTGTCCTGACTGAAGAATCCAACACGAACTTGATCTGCTAAGGATGGTCTACAATGTAGAACAAAATTCACTAAAAGCATTAAAGACAGCTATATGCACAACAAGGGATTTGACTGCCGAGATAGTGAATCCCTTGGAAAACAACTGGTGAGTTTCGGAAACACAACACGTACATAGTTGTAAGAAGGTTCAGGATTCTATTAATATAACTAATAAAGTTCAGAGTATAAATAAGTATTTAAAACCAGTGTTGTCTAGCAACTATAAAAAGGAAATTATTATACTGTTTTTTTCTTTACAGTGTGAGGGATCAAAATTTAACATTGACTAATGTCCCACGTCTTGTTTTTAATTATTTTTCATTTTTCCTGTTTTTATCTTGAGTCCATTTCAATATCTAGCTTTTTTAACCTTTACAAATCGGTTTACATTTCATACAGCTTGCTGGCTTGTAGGTTCTCATTTTGATGATGGACCTACACTTAAATCCAACTTTAAACAATGAACATGATCTCAAAGCTATGGGGATAAAAATGAGGATTTGCACATGTATGAGTTTGTTCCCTGGAGCCTTGAGATTCCCAATAATTTTGTCTAAGACTGAATTTTTAATGTACATATCGAAATTGGACTATTTACTGGGTATTACAATAATATTTCAATCTATATCGTAAATAACAAAATGCATTTATGCAAAATGTAATTGGTGAATCGATGTTCAAAGTGTTGACAAGGCATCAGCATAATCAACCTTGTTGCCAAAGACTGGCACAAGCATAAATTTGTGAATTTTGTTTCCAAAAGATTTTTGTCTCAAAGCCTACTGTACACTATGGGTATTTCAGGGTGCAAGCAAATCGTACCGTACCGTAAATAAGTACCGTAAATAAGTTGAAAACTCAGTCTTGATTTAAGCATAACAAAATGTTATAAGAATTATTTTAAGTGTATGAATATTCTGCAAAAAAAGGATAAATTATTTTGAAGTCAAGACAAAGATTGCTGTTAGCAACACCCTGTATTACAAACTAGTGGATATGTTTCTGCATGAGTCAAATAAAAAAATTATGCCACCGACAGATTACTTTATCAAAAGAACTAAAAAAAAATTACATGG
Organism: Montipora foliosa; assembly: GCF_036669935.1. Classification (NCBI taxonomy): domain Eukaryota; kingdom Metazoa; phylum Cnidaria; class Anthozoa; order Scleractinia; family Acroporidae; genus Montipora; species Montipora foliosa. Next base: position 20,015,522 of record NC_090876.1, read on the forward strand.
TCCTAACCTCACAACATGTTTTTCATGGAAAATCTTGTTATTAAGTGAGAATAGGAGGTTTTTGTACATATGCTTGTGAAAAATAACAAATTCACTGTAAATATTGTAAAACGAAAAAATGACTGAACAGGAATAAAGGATAGTCAACTGCAGATGTGCTCACTAAACCAAGCATAAATAATTCATTAAAATGTTCAATTTAATTTAAGTTAGAATGGTTTTGATGCTTCTGTGGTTTGTAAATATTCAGAGGGGTTACAAAGATATTGACTACACTATTAACATAACCGTGAAAATTGATTGTTCCATGCACATAAATTATGAGTTATTTTGCACCAAAAAAAAAATCATTATATGCATACATGTATATATAGAGAGAAAGCTAACAATAAACTATCGCATCACATTTTCAGTGGTTGCAATCGAGACGAGAACCAAAGCAACAGACAGTAAAAAATGTTAAAACGTCAAGGCACAGGGCAGGTGTCAGAACACTGGAAACTGGGAATTTGCCACATTCATATCAATCGGAGATCTCTTGGTTTGTCTGCTTTCCTGTTTCTTGTTTCGTTTACTTCGATTGGATGCAAAAATAAGTAAAAAAATAGAATGCGAGCTTGCCATACGCTTTAATAAGGTCATACGACTTTTCGCGCATATCAAAATAAAATTGGAGCTTCAGCTTTCAGAACATGTACACGAAAAATTTTAAAGTAATTATGTATAAGAAATCAAACCACAGAAGTCAAAAGCTAACATGCTTACCTGTATTCGTCAAGTTCCATCAATGTTGGCGAGAAAGGAGTCCGTGCAGGAGAAATAGAACCGGGTCTCGACACTTTCCCGGACATAGCTGAGATAGATCGAGCCAATTTATCGGCAGATTTGACGGTCTCCATGTCTGCCGCCATATGCTTTGTTTTCGTTGATCTTGCCTTGGTAACCGCGTTTAGCCCGTTTTCAAAGGTTACTCTCCAGGGAGGGGTAGAAAGTTGATTGATTTGGTGAGAGTAGGGTGGCCCACGAGAGTCCGACTGGGCATTATTTCACAACACATTTCGAATTATTAAGTGATTATTAAGTACACAAATTATGCACAACACATTCCAAATTCATCGAAACACATTTTGAATTCACTACAAATTCTGAAATCTTCGCAACGCATTTCAAACTCTTGCAACACATTTCGAAATCTTCGAAACTCATTTCGAAATCTTCACAACACATTCGCCCCAGGACCCCAAGTGTTGGCAGAGAAAAAGATACGGTTACGCCATGTTTTGTTCCACGTGTGGGACAACCACAAGAAAGTTTTGTTTTTTGCCCGAAATGTGGGTTGGAGCTTGCCGCAAATGTGGCCCAAAGAAGCTGCGACGTTGACTGCCAGCATATTATCGAAATATACTTTTTGGCTGGTTTTGAGTACCACACCATTGTTAGCCGGCTTCCTTGAAAAGTTTCACGGTATTCACATTTCGCTATCAACAACATTAAAGCGGAGACTAAGGGACTACGGGTTAAAGAGGAGAAACTCGGCAGATCTGAAATAGAACGAGGTGAGAAAGATAATCAGAGAAGAATTGGATGGTCCAAGCTCGATGTCTGGGTACCAGGCTAAGTGGCATACACTTCGCCTCAAATGTAGCTTTTGTATTCCCAGAAGTAAAGTGCAAAGTCTCATGATTGAAGGAACTGGACCCCATCTTCCTCGAAAACACTTGACCTTTGCTCTTTTTATACGCTTTACATGCACTTGTTCTACAACGATCTCTTCATTATTTTCTTCACCTGAAAGGGTCGATTCTGGCTTTGATTAAATGAACCTTTCTAAAGTTGTTTGAGAAAATTCTTTTGCTTCACACAGAAAGAAGTTCAACCTGTGATAAGGTTTTCCACATTCGTTCTTGTATTTGTACGGGACAAACGATTCTGATGTTCCTTAAGAGTTTTTACCTCAGTGCAATCTTCATAAAGCAACACATAATTAAATTGTTGTTTTATGACATCTTTCGAGTGTGCTTTGTGCTTCTCCGCCCCAGCCTCGAGAAGTATCTCGCATCTTTCTTTCTTTGTTATTTGCGAGATCCTTCCCGCATTTAAGACAAGATTTGAACGAAACTTGCAAAGACTCTCTACACGTGGAATAAAACATGGCGTCGAAGGAAGGAGGAGTAGGTGCGTAACCGTACCTTTTTCTCTGCCAACACTTGGGGTCCTGGGGCAAATGTGTTGTGAAGATTTCGAAATATGTTGCGAAGATTTTGAAATGTGTTGCGGAGATTTCAGAATTTGTAGTTCATTCAAAATGAATGAGTTGGAATGAGTTGTGCATAATTTGAAATGGGTACTTAATAATTCGAAATATCATAGGCAGCCCAAGCTCGCGTCACTACACTACATAATTTAAACGCGTTGTATGACTTTGTATGGGAAATAAAATACAGTCGATTATGAAGCCTAAAAAATGCTCAATTTAACGTTCATTCAATAAAATGAATCAAAATGACTTGTCAGCTCAGAGGCGGTTTGCGACTCGAAAATCCATCCCAGCCAAGATTTTTTCACGCAAAGCCAAAGCCACATCATTTGCGAACCTCCGTGAATGTTTCGTAACCATGGAGCTGTTCGAGAAGTCGCTGTGGGGATGGGGTAAGTGTTGTAATGACTGTACCTCATCGGGTGGACTTTAATTTGACCTCGAACCCAAGCTCCGTGTCTAGTGCGGTGATCAGCAGCAGTTAAATTCATCAGCTATCGTGGAAATCGAAGCAGAAAATGCTCATTTCCAGCCAAGTGTGTGAGGTTTTTTGACGACGAAACATTCACGGAGGTTCGAAAATGATGTGGCTTTAGCTTTGCGTGAAAAAATCTTGGCTGGGATGGATTTTCGGGTCGCAAACCGCCTCTGAGCTGACAACGGTCGAAATCTTAGTGTGCAGCCTTGACTTCGTCTTAGAACATTGAAAACACGGACTTCCCGAAACTGTAAAATAAACTCCAAAAGGCACAAGAATACACCAGAGGTGAGTCATTTTGATTCATTTTATTGAATGAACGTTGAATTGAGCATTTTTTAGGCTTCATAATCGACTGTATTTTATTTCCCATACAAAGTCATACAACGCGTTTAAATTCTCAGCGGCTGTCTGTAGTGACGCGAGCTTGGGCTGCCTATGCACACCCAATGCCGTATTGTACACCTGATGTCGATCTAAACATCCAATCTCAATCTGTTCACCTAATGACGATCTGAACACCTAATGACGACCTGTACACCGAATGACGATCTGGGATCTGTTTTTCGTTTAGGCACTCATACAATGGTCTTAGTAGTAAAAAAATTAAATACTCAAGCAGCCTTAATACATCCGCGGCCAGTTTCGGGAATTGTGCAATTTGTTGTTTATTAAAGTACTATATGTCAAGTGAAGCTATGATGTTCGCAGTTATGAGAGCAATTTTTACAATTGCGTAGAGAAGCCTGAAAAATTCAGGACTTCAACGGGGTTTGAACCGGTGACCTCGCGATTCCGGTGCGACGCTCTAACCAACTGAGATATGAAGCCACTGACGTTGGGAGCTGGTCATTTGTGGGTTCCAATGGTCCCGTGAGGAATGAATCAATGATGAAATGGTATATGAAATGAATCATATATGAACTGCGGATATGAAGTCCTGAATTTTTCAGGCTTCTCTACGCAATTGCAAAAATTGCTCTCATAACTGCGAAGATCATAGCTTCACTTGATTTCATATCCGCAGTTCATCTTCTTTTTTTCCTCCAGTTTTTCTTTTATAAATGTTTTTATTTTCGTTTTTTGTCTTAATTTTTGTTAATATTTTTCTTCATTTGTTCCTTTTAATTTTCTTTGAAGTGAAGTGTGTAGTCGACCATTATAAATGGCATCGACCGTTTCAAATGGCAACGACCGTTACGAAAGGGAAAATTGCCATGCCGTCCCGTCGCTGTCCGAACGAACAGTGTCGTATTCCGGGGGGGGGGGGGGGGGGACGCCCATATGAAACCGACGGGAATGCTCGTCGGAAATTTTGAATTTAACCCCTAAAGGAGACCAATCTAGGCGTGGCTTAAGCAAACTTACCCCTAAAAGAGACCGTTTAAAAACACAAAAATACGACACGCAATGAGTTTTAATGATAAAAAGGCATAATCATCGAATGCTTTTATCTAAAAAGAAAATTTAAAAGGAAATTTGACTTCTGTTTCTCTTCGCGTAATTCTGTGTTACTTCGCGGAACCCTAAACGAGACCTTGGTGGCATAAAATATTAGCGCTTTGCCCGGAACACCCTAAGCGAGACCAAAATCCAAAATTTACACCCCTAAGCGAGACGACGAGCATCCCCGTCTGTTTCATATGGAAATCTCCCCCCCAGGGTCGGATTACAGTTCCCGGAAACGGTTTATGAGAATTATGGCTCGTCGGACGTGCTACCACGTTTGTTGAGTGTCGTGGATGCCGAAAAGCTTAGTACTGTTCGGCTGACTTTTAAGGATCGGGCTTCATGCGATGATCTGATCTCGTCTGGCCTTGTTTGCGGTGATGTTCAAGTACGTGTTGTCCGTGCAGATTTTATTTTCCGTTCCATGTATGTTCGGGATTTGCCTTCCGACGTTTCAGATGACGATGTTGAAACTTTTTTCGAGTCTTAAGGAGAAGTTCTGTCAGTCCAGCGCAGTGCCTTGGCCAACTTTCCTGCACTCTACAATGGTAACCACGTCGTTGAGATGACCTTAGACCTTGACATTCCTTACTACGTTACGATCAGTGATTACAATTGTCGTGTTTGGTACGCCCGCCAGCCTGTCCGTTGTGTTATTTGCCGCAAAACTGGTCATCGTGGTTCTTCCTGCCCTCTCTCTGATCTCTGCCGGCGATGTCTTCAGCCCGGTCAAATGGCTCGAGAGTGTAGAAAGTCCTGGGGTGCTATTTACCCAGGAACATGAAGACTTCAGGATACTAGCAGGAGTAGGTGGCTTCGTCATTAAATCAGGGCGCATCTTATCATCTTTTATCCCGCTCCATCCGTTACCTACAGGAGAAGGTAGATCTTATTTTGGTACCAGAGCCTTCTCCATACGTATACTTGATATGTTGTAAGAGACTATCAGAAGTTGGTGGTAGCATCAGGTTGTTCTGTGCTTTTCAAAACAGAACTGAGATAATGGACCTTTTCGGCAGAAGCTGGGATCCTATTTCCAGAGGTATATAAACTGCAGATAAAAACTGCAGCCTTCTTTGCCGTCTCTGTTGACATCAGGGAATTGTCCCACACAAACTGAACTTTCTTGGTGCTCATTCTTCTTGAAGATGCTCTTCCATGCCTTTTTCTTGCCCTAGATAGGGCACTTGTACAATCACAAAATGAAAGACAGGGAGAGCCTTGCATATCAGTGGACCAGGAGCAATTGCAATCTTATGGCCTGGAATTTATTGTACAAAATATTTGACTCCTGTACGAAACCACAACTCATCACATCGACGTCATCACAATTGCAACACAAAGAAGTAATACATCAGTATCCAGTTTGCGGGTTTTTCATGATCAAGGCAAGGACGGCTTCATTATGCCAACAGGGCGATCCGGCAAATGTTCGTTTTTGCATGGAAAAGAAATAAGTGATGTGAAAAAATGAGTGGCAGTTTGAACTAAAACGTTCTTTGAAAGGCTGGTTTGCACTGACGGTTCCTCAAGAATCTTTCTTACTTGTGTCGCCGTTGGTAACTAGGTGTGGTAAATAACTGCTTTGTGACCCGTGAATTTCTTGATAAATGAGGTCATTTTTGTTTCCTGTGTAAAAGGTGATTTTGGTAAAGTTGTTCGCTTTTACCGCTAACTAGTTCCCAGTCCATTTTGGAAAAAAAAAACCAGTACACCATGGATTCAAGGAGCTAGTGACTACGGACCGCACAAACCGCTATAACTTATTCATTGCGCTTCGCCCATTTACAAGTTAAAAATGAGGTAGTCAAAGCTAGAATCCCATTCAGCTATGGCCTCATGTGACTCTTACTTAAGCCTCCCTCGTGCTTGGGAACCTTCCACGAGTATCCATAACTCGATATACGAAAGCAAAGCATGAACCAGTTCTTAATTGTCATTATTGTTCGAAAGCAACCTCGGTACTTATAAAATAAACAAATAATTTCACTCTTTCGCTACGTTCACTCGATCGTTTGCGATTCTTTACAACGAGTGAATAAAAATCGTACGCGTTAGCCACCCAAGAAGAAATTAATCTCTATTTACCCTTTGATTTCACGAGATATGGAGAGGGAAGAAAGGTATCTGCACACGTTATAATGCAAAATAAACACCGTGCTGATGGCTGGGGACGGGGGAGGGACAATCAGCGTTAAAATGAAAACAATGGAGCGGTCATATGTCGGAAAATTGAAATAAGAAGAAAAAACAAACAAAAATAGAGAAGGATCGTGGGATACTCATTATTATGCAACGCTTAACCTTTCTTTCCGGTACCAAAGATACAAAGCCAATAAAGAATTTCGTTGTTTAATTCTTGCTCATTTTGTGACCGAGTGAAATTCGGGACGACCTATCCTTCCTGTGCAAAATCTATTCCTTTTTAACGCGCGTCTACACGACAGATTTGAGTGGAAAAGTTCGATCGGACAGAATGAAGACCCTATCAATGAACATTCAACCGTTTACACGGAAAATATTATGGAACGACTCTAAGAAAAAAATACCCGGCACCTAAGCGACAGCGGAACGCCAAGGTAGAGAAATGCGCATGTGCGGACAAAATAAAACAAAACAAAACAATGCTGGCTCAAAAAATAACTTAAACGGATACGTCTGCGTTTACACGGTGCTCAAAACCTATGAAAATGAAAACGGTGCAATTTTTTTCAGGTTAGTTCCGCATGCATGGGGGCCCATGATCTCGTCACGGTACGACACAAGTGAAAAATCAGGTACATAGTTCCCTTTTTTTCCTGTCGTGTAAACGCGTCTGAAGTGCCAACTCGCAGAGTGAAACAATGAAACTTCACAGAAACGAGTGCTTAATTAACAAATTACAAAATATTAATATGCGAGAATTCGGCAACGTCTAATGTTGAAATAGTTGCCTTCAGTTGTTGGCTGTGGTTGGTTGTGCAGGTGTTGCTTTTCTTGTCAGTGACTACCTGTAAAAATGAAACAGTTAATTACAAGAAGTGCAAATTTCACAGCTCTCAAAGACATCATATGTCCAAGCATGATATATATTGATAATTAGTGCGAAAAACGTTAGATTTGTAATTTAGACAGGGTCCTGAATCATACAAGTTCCGTTTTTTAAAAACAGTCGTTCATTGTAACTTGACTCTCCATTCTTTATAATCACATTTCGGAACGATGATGATAAGTCAGACAGACTGCAGGCTTCATGTCGCCTTGTTTTTCTCCCTCATCAGGAAATTCTAAGTGAACATTATAATTATCATAACTCAAAAAATGAAAAAATGAAACCTGGCAATTGTTTACTTACATCACGGGAAATTCTGTCTGATACATTTTCTAGATAATTATTAATCTGTTAGCTTGGTCCTTCACACTATATGGTGGGGGATTTGTGCAGGTGCTAGTCCTGTAATGGTTAACCTCCCTCCCCACAAGCGGAAGAACAGGGGGACCCCATTCCTCCCCGAATCAGACCAACCTCCATCTGGGAGTTTTATTGGAAGTTTTAAGTCGCCTGCCGTGGACATGCAGTTTTTTTTCCTTTTTTCTTTCTTTACCTCAATAACCTTATGGCAGTGGGTTTCTGCAGGGAGATGAAGTGGCGCTTTTTCCCTCAGTTTGATCTTGCTTTCTCCACACCATTTTCGATAATCAACAACCCTTGTAAACTAAGACTGACAGAAATGATTTGTAGTACGGGTTTCTTTTAAACACCGGCAGACTCTTGTTTGAATAATGCCTTCAAAGAAGCTTTGGAAAGTATTGCCTAACCAGTAATCCTGTCTCCTTCCAAAAAGACAAGATTGGTCTATAAAGGAAGGTGCCTACTATTGTTATTGCGCGTACGTTCTGCGCATCTCCAGATACTCGGGTTTCCTATCGGTGATGCTTTCTAATGTAGGGATACTTTTGCACGGTTTAAAATTATGCAGAGAAAGTAGATCTTCGTAAGTACTCTTGGTATCCAAAAAGAAAATTGGGGGTAACAATGCATTCTTTAGAGATAATTAAGCTTCAATTTGAGAAAGGACGCCATACATTACTTTGTATTTTAGAGCTTTGTACTAATGTTGTTCATGAATTATCTTTGAAAAATGCGTGGTTACCCTCAATTTCTTTTTGCATTTCAATATATAACAGTTGCTAAGATCTACCTTTCCTGCATAATTATAAACCGGGGCAAAAATACTTTTGAATTAGTAGGCACCGTCCTTAAGTGAGCTAAGGAGCTCTTTGCGTGAGAAAAGTAGTATGGCTCCTGGTATCGGAAATTATTGTACAAATTAATAGGGACCTTAAGATCTACAAGAGCGATGTCGACGAAAACGTCTCCTCAAAATATCACTTTGCTTTATCGTAAGTCTTTCGCTGCTATTCTATCTCGTTCACTTCTTACAATTTGAACGAAGTATCCTAAAAATAAATTGGTACGAGCAGTTACAAAGTGAAAATAGAGAATGAAAGATTCTCTGTTGCATGCTCACGTTGTAGTCAAAACCTCAAATTTGGTAATTTTGCGTCGTCGTTATGCAGAGTACCGCAAGAAAACGTGCTAAAATCCGTGCTGCACGTGCAGCGCGATTATGTGTGCTCTCTTAACCAATGATATCATTGTTTTGCGGCGTTGTTGTTGCCGTCACCGTCGTAAAATCTTAAGCTCCCTAATATTTTTACAAACCTTAGTTGCAGGGCGCGTTGTAAGCGCATTGATCTGTCTTGTCGTTATACTTCAGTCCGGCTGGGCAGGGCCTGTTATAACGGTAGCCATTTGAACAGGTAATGTAGCCAAAGCAATTGTCTGGATCCCTGTAGTTACCATTCGCTTTGCCTTGACAGCTGAAAACACCTAAAATCGTGAAAACCTGTTAAATATCCATCAGTGCGACTGTCAAGAAAATTTAAACAATAGTAATAATAAGTAATTTACTACATATAATATAATAATACGAAACAAGCCGTGTAAAAATGTGCCCTAGCAATGCAAAGTGTGTCCTAGTATATCGCACGTTTTAAAGCTTGCAAGATCCCTTATCTCACATATTTGATTGCTCAAGGTCGTCTCGCTTAGGGGTGTAAATTTCGGATATTGGTCTCAGTGAGGGTGTTCTGGGCAAAACGCTATCATATGTAGCCGTGAAGATCCCTATAGGGTTGCACGCGAAGAAATTAATATAAAACTATCCATTTAATATGTTTTAAATATGGTCTCTCTAGTGGTCAAAAATTAAAAGCATGGCCAACATTGGTCTCCTTTAGGAGTTTAAGAGCAGTTCTCTGAGTAGGTCAAGCAACTGAGTTGGACATAAAAAGCTTGAACTTCCCCTTCATTTTTTATTAGAGCCTTTGTTAGCACAATAGACACAATAGTTGGATGTGGTTACTTGTGCAGGTGCTGCTTTTCTTGTCAGTGACTGCCTGTAAAAATGAACCGGCTATTTACGAGAAGTGCAAATTTCACAGCTCTGAACGTGATCTTAAACCAGCGTTAAACGAAAACGTTGGCAGTGAAAAACTGTGGCTTGGTCAGTTTTCACTGCTATCTATTTATATTACTATTTTTATCTTATTTTTTCTAGTTACCAGTCTTCTTAATTTTATATATATCATATCTGAATTTGTTCAACCGTCACTTCTGAAGATGTATGTTGTAGCCTACGAAACGTCAAGTCAAAAGTAAAATGCGCTTTATCATTATGTTTGTAGCCACTGATTGTTTCATGTTTTTGATTAAGTTGAAATGGCCAAAGAGCAAGAATATTTATGATCTTCCTTTCTCCACACCATTTTCGATAATCAATAACCCTTATAAACTAGAACTGGCAAAAATGACTTGGAGCACGGTTTTCTTTTAAGCACTGGCTGACCTTTGTTTAAGTAATGGCTCCAAAGAAGCTTTGGAAAGCATTGGATAACTAGTAATCCGGTTTCTTCCCAAAAAAGACAATACTGGTCTATAAGCCTTTTAAGTAACGTTTTTTGCGTGGGAAGAGTACTATATGGGAGATTCTTATACTAATCATAAATATTACAAGTTTCCTCGATTTTGATTGGTTTAAAAAACTCCAATTTACCACTAATTCATTTGCCAAGTTGTTATCGGACAGTTCAATAAGCCAATCACATCCAATGTTGTAGTGTAAATCAACCAATTACATTCAAAATTGTAGTTTAATCAACCAAAATTTGGGCTTTCTATGTTTCTATTAGACGGCATAACTATTCCGGGGGTAGGGGGTAGGGGTAAGGGGTAGAGGGTGGGGGTAGGGGGTGAAGGGTACCTTAGTTGAAACAATCCCAAACCTTTACAAAAATGCTAACCTTAGCCCAAAACGTTATCTAAAGCTCGTGATAAACTTATCAGACTCCCGCAGCGCGGTCGTCCCATTTTGTTATCACTTGTACGATTACAGACCCGCGAATTCGACGCCACTCAGTCCTATTACCACTACAAATCAAAATTTTTGAATACCTCTGGGGCAGGGCGCGTTGTGAACGCATTGATCCTTCGCCTCGTTATACATCAAGCTGTCTGGGCAGTCCATTTTATAAGCGATGCCGTTTGAACAGGAAATAAACCCATAGCAATTGTCTGGATCCGCGTAGTTCCCATCCGGTTTGCCTCGACAGCTAAAACGACCTAAAAATCATGAAAAAAAAACTGTAAAATATGTGTCAATAACCGTCACTTGGGGTATGACGTCTCTCGAAGAGAAAAATCAGTGACATTTTTTTACAGGAGGTAAGCGTTTATAAGTTTTATGTACGAGAAGCCAATTCTCAATGCTATTAAAGATTGCTTACCACTACAAGGGTTAAAGTTTCGAAACATTTCCATTAAAAAAAATAAACTTTAAAATTAAATTTGTGGTAGGCAATACGAACTAGTCAGGAAAAGGTCATAGGTCACGATAGGCAAAGATGCTTGTCGGAAATGTTGAATTAAACCACTTAAGGAGACCAATCCAGCTGGGCGTGGCCCAGGCCTTTTTAACTCCCAAAAGAGAGCATATTAAATAGGTATGCTTATATTTCTTCGCAAGACCTTCACGGCTATTGATGATGGTGGTTTTTGTCCAGAGCATCCTAAGTGAAACCAAAGTCCGAAATCTACAACCTAAGCGATAAGACGAACATCCCCGCCCCTTTCAAATGTGAGTCCTCCCGGAGGGTTTTTTCCCCAAGGATGGGGGGGGAAGGGAGAGGGGTTCCCCGAGCATGTTCGAGTTAAAAAATGCACAGCTTAGTATTGAATATTTGCTGGGGTTAACATATACCGTCGTCTACGCCTGCGAGAATGCCACACTTTAACAATTTTCAGTTCTGGCAGTAAAGCAGTCCTGACTCCTAATAGTATCCTATAGTTTAGGGGCAGAGCATTTGAGCCAGAAAAACACCTCTTCATCTAAGTGAAAAACACTTCTTCATCTAAGTGAAGTATTTATTTATTTATCCACTTTCACCACAACTGTGGTGGAGGTCGCACAACAGGGCGAGGCTCCAAATTAAGTGCGCCCTTTTACCCTTCCAACCATGATATACCACAGAAGACAGACTACAACACCGGGAACTACATGCCCTACTCTTTGCGACAGGTGTGCGGGTTCTTTTACGTCCCACAGGATTATGAACATTGAAGGGTTGTGAGACGGGACCTCCGGCTTATCGTCCTTATCCGAGAAGACTAGAAATTCTAACCATTTGCAGATGTAATTACAAAGGCAGCACTTTCTCCTCAGTTATTTGAAGACTCTGAGTGTTGCTTCGGCCGGAGTTGAACTCACGACCTCCCGCGTGACAGCCCGGTGCTCAACCAACTGAGCCACCTGTGCGCGGTAAACAAAAGTAAGATTAAGAGTAAGAGTTCGTTGTAGCTGTCCCGAGTCTTCTGCTACTCAACAGTGTCTGAAAAAGGCAAAACAGATCCACAGTCAGGTGGTTGACAAGAAGAGGGCGCTAATCTTCCTTTACATGGACTGTGTTTTCCCGTTTAACGTCAAGTTCCTTGTGTTCTTAGAAGAGTTTAAAGTCTACCTCACGCTACGTTTCGCATCAGCTGTAGTTTTTTGTTTCAAATATCAGCGTCATTTGAGTGTAAGGAAGTTATGTCCATGTTTCAGCAAACTTTTGAGTGCATGGAATGGCATTTTTCGAACTATTGTAGTAGTTTGACTTATACTTATACTATCATGTCAGTTCACGCAATTTTTTAGTAGCTTTCAATTCAGGCATGAAACAACAAGCATTCTTGCAAGTTACATTATTCTCCCAAAAAGCGGGCCCCTCTCACAGGTTCAAAATGTAATCTCGTCCCCATGGTGTCTACTGTAAAATGGGTTTATTTTATTTCTTCTGGAATGGGACAAAAAAGAACTACATACTACTCTAAACGGCAATATTCCTTGAGGTAACAAATGGGGCTTACCTTTAACCGGCTCTGCAAATACCAAAAGAAAACTGCACATGATCGAGCCAAGACAAATTGTACCAAACATCATCTTGTCCTCTATTAGTCACCAGTAAGTACCTGTGAGTTTTGAAATTAGAAAACCTCAGCAAACTGTAGGTTTTAACGATAATAATCGAATTAGTGTAATCTGTGCTGAAATCACCAATGTCAAATAGAAAATTAAATAGTAAGTTAAATAAATAGACTCACAATACATACATACATACTTAATTGACCTCTCCCCATTGGGGCTTTTCAGGGCCATTGAATCAACGAAACAACAGAACACAACTGGCCGGAGGCAAACCAGTTGGCTATTTACAAGTGCAACTGAAAAGTTGAACTAGGGACTACCATGATCAAATTCAACGAATGGTCAGAGCGGGTCTTGAACCCGGGATCTCCGGATCTCAAGGCAAGCGCCCTAACCACTGGGCCACACTGCCTCAATGTCAGCACGAGGTAACTGCTTTTGGGACACGAATCATTTGGTATGCTTACTTAGCAACACTTATTCCTGCCTGCATTTAAAGGCTGGTTTGCACGTACGACGCAAGCATAAGCATAAGAAGCATACGGAGGTGCATTATGCGTATGGTTCTTGTGCTTTTACTTGTGTCGCACCAGCCCTAAACTTAACACTAGTGATCACATGCAACTGAGTTTTCCGAGCCTATCTAGATCTCCTTGCAGAAAACAATGACCTCTCTGGCTCTGGTGGTTATCTATTGGCAATATTTTCTTTTAATAGCAAAACGGATGGTTCATTAAAAATGACCTCAAATTAATCCTCCAGTCGTTATAATGGCTTTGCCGTTTAAGTTCTTAGACTTTAATTTAACAAGATCACGATAAAGCAACTCGAAAGAGCATTTGACCTCATATTTGTCAATGTCTTTAGTTGGCTTTTGAAAATGTATGTTGACTAGCATACGAAACGTCAAGTTTTATAAAAAGTGCGTTGGAATACAATGTTTATCACCGCTGTTTGTGTTATTTTCTACTATTCGTGTTTTTGAAGATTCCACATGTTCATTTTTCACCGCTTGTGTTGTTTATCGAATTGTCCTTCCATTCTTGAGCTTTATAAGGGTATATTTTGTTAAAGATCCACTAAAGCGTTACATCGACTTCGACGTCATTGCAAGTTAATTGTATATTCTAATGTTCTACTGGATAATATCTACGCATTTCTACTACCCCCTGAAACCAACCAAAAATGCGCGCCCAAGCCTCTAGACACAAGGCAATACTTAGCAGGGAAGTGACACGAAAGACCCTATTGCACAACTTTTCCGATATCCGACACAGGAAAAAAAAGGACCCAGTAATAAATATATGCATGCTCGATTTGGGCAGGCTGGTCTCTGATTGGTGGAGATAAACAATGGCTCACCGTGGTCACTTGGGTGGTTGGTTGGCCACATCGTAGATATGCTTTAATGTGACTGCGTGATGCAGTTATGAGCTATGCTGCCGTTATTTGACTCTGTAGCTGCGTGATACAGCGCGAGTCAAAGACCCACATTTCGACCTTGCTCGCCATAGAGTCTCCAGTAGCTCAGTGGTTAGAGCATCCGACTAGATCACGGAGGGTCGTGGGTTCAAATCCCATCTGGGGCTCGGATTTTTCCGAGTTTCCAGTGGGTTCCATTGTCACCATTTCATTTACTGTGTATATCATTCTCAAATTTGATATTTCATTTAACATATTTATTTGTATATATTAGCATTTTAACTATTTATATGTATTTTTTAATCTGATTTTTAATTTGATATTTGTCTCTTCTGGATACGAAAGTCTTAATAAAGAGTAATAAAGTAGAAGTAGAAGTAGACAGAGATGCAACTTCAGTAAACATAAAAAGATGCATTCAAGGTGTAAGGAACTTCATTTTTACTTAAATGTCTACTCGTTTAGGGCTGGAGCACTGACTGGGGACACCGTAAACTGTAACTAACAATTAACGCAAATCAAGTCAAAATGTTGGTTTTCGAGGAGAGGAAAAAACCGGAGTACCCAGGGAAAAACCTCTCGGAGCAAGGTAGAGAACCAACAAACTCAGCCCACATATGAGACCGAGTCTAGGAATCGAACCTGTGCCACATTGGTGGGAGGCGAGTGCTCTCACCACAGAGCAATCCTTTGCACCCCAAAGGCGTACGATTCCTTCAATGAGTTTCTTAAACCCATTTAGGCTCAGTGTTGTACACAACAGCGCAGTCAGTATAAGTATTAGAAACACAGCTCACTTCGATACAGAGATGCAATTGTTGTCGAAGTCCATTTCTCGTCGGAGTAAGATTCCAGATATTTGTTTTTCACCGCCTGTCTTGTTTATCCAATTGACGTTACATTCTTGAGCTCCATAAGGGTTTATGTTGTTGAAAGATCCACTAAAACGCCATTCGTGTTACAATGACTTCGACGCCATTGCAGGTTAATTAAATATTCTACCTTGTTCACCGGATAAAACCTTCGCATTTCTACTACCCCTTGAAACCTGCCAAAGATACGCGCAGAAGCCTCTACACACAAAGACAATACTTAGCAGGGGAGTGACAGAAAAGGCCTATTGCGCAACTTTTCCATTTTCTTGACACAGAAAAAAACAATAAAACGGAGAATTTTCATTCACTCAACCCAGGCTCCGTGTTATATAATGGATTGCATTTATAAAATCGAGCTAAATTTGTCCAACATCAGGGATCCGCTGCAATTTGGCACGTGGCTTAAATAGCCGTATTTTTCAGCATCGTGCAATGGAAACGAGCACGGTGACCCCCCTTCCCAATTTTTCTAGCTTTTTTTCACTGATCGCCTTGACGTCATAAAACAATGTGCGACGTTTCATTGGAAATCAATGACAAGTTCTATTTTAGCGAATCACGTTGAGTGTTTCATCATCATTTTTTTGTGACTTGATAATTTTTCCATAATTCGCAAAGTTGCAAATGTTTCCTCCAACATAAAGTCCGCATGAAATTGAAGACAGAGAGTTGACTCAAAGAGTTAACCTTGTTGGTAGTGCAACCAAACTCTAGTTTACAAGCTACGTAGATAGGCTGTTAGTAAACTATCAAAGCTGGTAGGTAGGTAGGTAGGTAGGTAGAGTCTGCAAACGAGCCAAGTGGCCCATCATGCCGGAGCTTATCCCGGTTTCCATGGCATGAAGCGACTAGGAGTATTTCTACTTCCCCCAGTCTATCGCAGGGGTTACCCCAGCATTTTGCCGCTACCCATTTATACACCTGGGTGGAGAGAGACACCGTGGGAGTAAAGTGTCTTGCCCAAGAACACAACACGATGTCCCCGGGCAGGACTCGAACCCGGATCATTCGCTCCGGAGTCGAGCACACTAACCATGAGGCCACCGCGCCTCCCACGCCTATCAACTATCAAAGCTGTGTAACGCAAAAACTGAGCTTCAGGTAATGTTAAATTTGAGTGAATAGATCGGAATGTTGATCAATTTGCAAGTAATTTCCGTAATCGTGACCTGTGAAGATCTCTCACATCGTCGACGCCTTGAATTTCGACATCGAGGATTAAAAAATATGTGTAATTTTGAATTCGGTGGTTTTCATCAGCTTGAATGCTGATTGCACAAAATTGTCTTACATTCAGTGAGACTTCACTGCTGAAAACTTTACTCAACCTTCAAGTTGGATGATCCGTTGCTCTGCCGATTAGTAAGTGATGGGATCCTCTCAATTAATCAGGCTTTTACAGGGTTTCAAGTATTCTCTGAAACCATTGACCCTATGCCACTCCACATGTCTCACTTAACAATTAAGCTGTCTTACATTGCTTTTCTGGCTGCAATGTTAGTCGACCTGTCCCAAATTGGGAAGATATAAGATCCAGAACTTTGGCAGGCATTTGCTAGATTGATACACCGCCAAAAGCAAGTTAATGAAACAAATAACAGTAACTTCTCTTGGATTTTCCAGCGGCACGAATGGGTGTTTTTTTTTTTTTTGTTTTTTCAGATTTTTTATCCGATTTAATTTTCTTTCAGTTCTTCTTCCTATTTTGGGGATGGTTGAGGTTGGGCAATTATGAGTGTCAGCCGCGAGCACATTCTGCGACGATACTCCTCCCATTTGTCAAATATTAGCCCATGCACTTACTTATGCTCCATGCATGGCCACGCACTGCCAATGAATTAGTTCGATTACGGTTTTTAACACTCTGTTTTGGTAGTTTTATCTGCAGTTTTCGGTTCTCGGTGACTCTTTATGCGATTTGCGTATGGTTAGAGTCCCCAATGCCTCTTCATCAAATGAAAGCGTTATAAAAAAAAAAAAAAGGAAAAGAAAAGAAAAGAAAGAACAATTATCAAACTTCTCTGCAAAGCTGGCGCTCCACTCGGTGGGGTTAGCTGCTGTTGCGGGGTTGTTTCTGTTGCAATTTTAAAACACGAAGAAATTTGTGCTTTCGTTATAGACCACGTTCGATATATGTGAAAATTCAGCTTAAAACAAAAACTTGATCTTGAGATTGAGGGGAAGAAAATGAGGATTTGTATGAGTTTGCTCCTCGAAGCCTCATGGTGATGTCTTTTGAATGATTTTTAATATATCGAGATTAGCTTCTTGCTAAACGTGTCTCAATTAATTCACTTGCATTGTCTTATAACGTCATGGATGATGACTTCAAAATAGCTGTTAACGAGATGGCACCATATCTCGAACTCAAAGAATCTTCGAAATCTAAATTTCAAAAACAGCAAATGTCTGCCCCTGGCTGAGCTTAAATTTTTCAGTAAAACAATTTTGTTTGCTTACAGTGAACGGGAAGGGTCGAGATTTGATAGGAGTACATAAATTTGCCCAATTGCAAGGTGTTTATGTTTATGTTCAATATGCACTCAGATGAATTGAGGGAACTTGTTTGGAGCCTAAATTAAACCTCGAGAAAAAATAGGGTCAGGTTAGGATTAGTTTTGGTTATTAAAAATCCTTGTCAATTCTGACTTATCAGTATAAAAAAGTAAATAATGAAAAGAACTGCGTTGAGTTCATCATGTTTGTCGCTTAAGTGTAGCGGTGAAGACACAGGACGATAGATCTCGAGTCACAGTACAGTTCTTTATTCCCAAATAATTTTGCAATGTTGAAACTGAATGGCTAAATGTATGAAAAACCGATAACAGATTAGAAAGTTGCCTCGATGTTGCGGCAGCACTGAAAGGACTTTAGTTTTATGATATGCGTGGACAGGTATCGCCATGGCTATGACTTTCTTTACATCGGAGGCCATCTTGAAAGTCGCCTGTAGATAGTCACTATGAACAATGTATTTAAGTTCTAGCTTTGTAAGTACTTTCTGTCGTGTACCTCAAGGATGCTCCTTGGAACAACTCCCTTTGATTCACTCATTTCTCCTTTCCTAACCTATGACCGTGACACACTTGCCTGGGGTAGTAGATATTTCAACACACTTCATTCCTTCGGTTGTTAAATGTTAAATTTTTCACTCAAGTAACGGAAATTTACAAATAGAATACCAGAAGTGCAGCAGATAAGTAAAAAATTACGGTTATTAAACATTCCTATTTAAAATAACATAAAATCATGTTTCTTGAAGAAATTTTAAGTGTTTAAAATGATCTTCGAAGTAAATACTAAAATTTGAACAATTTTTCTTATTCAATTAATTTTCTTATGATTTATTTATTGCAACAAGGATCAAATTGATTTACCTATTCTAGGTTAGTTGCAGATAGGCTCTTTGTGCTTGACGTGTGGGTCTCTCTAAGTGCAACGGGGCTTTGCTTTGGCACCCTTTCCCTTTTGGGCCGTAGAGTTATTTTTAAGGCGGCCAACACCTATTGTATCTTTTCGTTTTTCTTTTCATTGCTTAAATATGCTAAGGATTCAAAGTTTCTTTTGTGGGATGAATCTCAAGTCATTGCGGTGACAAATTCCAACACGTACAGGGATACATTAATTCAATGGGTGTCAGTGAAGAGGTCACTACGGTGTGTGAACAATCATGATATCGACTTCCAACATAAAACGGTTGGAAGAAAGGAAAACAAATCCTGTTTCGTATTTTCCAACAATTCTCGATAATAGTTGTCCCTTTTATTCAACGAAGACTATAGCCTGCGAGCAGGCTCTCGGTGATTCGAGGTGCACGAAGGGCCTTTGTTGTCAGCTGAGGTATCACAGTTAGTGGCCACGTCATCCTAATCTAATAACACAACGATTGTTCTTTCACTAATATAGATTTTTAAAGACTAAAAACAGTGAGGATAAAATTTGTTCCACCAAAACAGCAGACAGAAAATTATAAAACAGAAAAAAAAAATAGAGCTTATCTGCTGAATACTCCGCCACTTATTTGCATAATAATAACATCTATTGTATTCTGGCTCGTTCTGAAAGTCGCTTATAGTAATGAAGTCGGAACGAAGATTCAAGTTTTTCATCAAATAGAATCATGTTTTAAAACTGAATTTGTTTTTTCTATTCTTGTACAGAAGACAGGAGAGGTGATTCATTCATTTCCTTTAATTGGATAAAGAATTGGACTGAGAATTGTTTGTTGGAATTTCTTTCATGACCACTAAACAAAGAGCGTGCAATAAACCATAATACTACACTTTACTAAAAACCTACCTACCTCCTTTGCTCCGGGATTTTCAATGGGTGCTTTGTTTTTGAAGGAATGAACTACGCGGTATTAATAGCGCTTTGTCGACTTCGTCCCAATAGTCTTTAAATCATGATGTGGGCGGAACATTCTTTTACTTTGACAGATCACGTGTTTCTGCGTTAAGGGCTTTTGTACTGCTATACCCTCTCGACAGGAGCTCATTAAGAGGAGCCTCTATCTCCCATACTTGGCCTCGGAGTCAACCTTTTCCCAAGTAGTTTTATTTATAGAACACCTCCCTTGGGAGATTCAGTACGCTCACTGTTTTAAAAGCCAATCAAAACAGAGCTCTCTCAGCGTCAACGGAATTATGATACTTTTCGCGGGAACAACTTGTTCTCAAAATTAAGTTTACTCGGGAAAGGGTTGACTCAAGCAATTAGAGGAGATGGAGGCTCCTCTTAATGAGCTCCTGCTTTCGATCATTCTCGACGAATTTAAAGTACGTTTTATCAACGATTTACTGTACATGTATGTGTGTACAGTAGATTTTTTTCGATCGGGTTTTGGCACCCTATACCTCCTAGATAAATAGGAAGAGGTGGCCACTGACTGTGAAACCGCATCTCACAACACCTTTTCGCCTTTGTTTAGCCTGCGCGTCTGAGCAGTCGAGCATGCTCTTCACGTACTTCGAACCACTGGGAGCGTAGGCTAGTCTTCGTAGAATTAAACTGTCAACAACCGTTTATCAATTGTTGCAAAAAAAGAAACCCGGTTTTTTTCCTTTCCTCCACTCTTTGTACATTGGAAATCGATCAGGTTGTTCACAAAACCCAGTCACCTCTTTACTGACACCCATTGAATTAATTGAATTAAGGGTGGACCATTCCTGCACTTTAAGAGATCACGAAATAGTGGCATAGCTTCTTTTTAAAAGAACTCCAGCAACAGAGAGGGCAAAGAAAGGTAATACAGTTTTGTCAAACTCTTACTGCGAAACTCGGAGATCGTAAACACTGGTATGATTACATATAGTATCCTATTGTGGGTTTTAATTTACTTAATCAATAAGGCCACGTCATCCTAATCTAATAAAAAAAAGAAAACGATTGCTCTTTCACAAATATAGAATTTTAAGGGGTAAGAACAGTGATGATAATTTGTTCCTCCAAAAGAGCATACAGAAAAGTATAAAATAGAAAAAAAAAAAAAATAGAGCTTATCTGCTGAATACTCCGCCACTTATTTGCATAATTGCCAATGAGCAAGCGGAGCGAAGACGCAAGGCTTGCGAGGCGGCCAGCTTAATGCCGTGCGAAGTGTTGCAGCAGGCAGAAAAATTCTCGATCGTGCTGAGAAAAGTGTAATGTAAGGCTACGTAGTGTAATTTAAGATTCCCTGGAGATTTAGTGGGGACCAATAAAAACGCGTGTTTTGATGTGTGACATCAATAGCCAAACTTGCATGACGCGCGCCACTAATGATGATCTTGTGTTCGGAGGTGAGTGAAAACAATTTTTTCCCATTTCCCTGACCTTTGGTTGTGTACACTTGCTTTGAGTGTTCTTCATTGTTTATTTTCGAACCATCGTGTTCTATATTGAGTGAACGATCTCAAAACTAAACCGGCGTACGTGTCCTTATCGGCTGCTGTTATCAATGTAGAGCAGTTTGTTTTTCGTTTTGTAACCATTGAGTCAGGAACAATTTAATTTAATTTTCAAAGAAAATATGTTGTTTGCAAAGTACACAATTAAGCGATCAATTTGACTTGTGATTCATGGCCGTATCTTGCAAAATAAAAATTCTACAAGTTAATAAACAACTTTCATGTCCGAGAGAGTTTGATTCCCTGTTACATGTTCCACACTGAAAAGTCTGAAAACGCTTTGGCGATTTTATACATGGAATTGATTTTATTCAAGTTAATTGTTGGGCTAAACTTCAGAATACCCCGCCACTTATTTGCATTTCATTGAATAAGAATAAGCTCTATTGTATTAAGTCTCGTTCTTCAAAAGATGCCGCATAGGGGAAACAATAGTGGTTAGCTGTGGCGTGGTATTCTGAAGTTGTTCCAATTATTGTATATTCCTGTTAAAATTACGGCCGTTCAAAAATTACTGCAGTACTTTCCATATTATTGCAAAACACGTCGACATCTACATTGTTGTTGGAGATACAAAGTGTGCAATTTCTATTATTGTATTATTGCTAACAAGATAACTTGAGTTGCAGTACTTTCGAAAAAAAAATTACAACTACTGTTGGGTATTTTAAAACTCTGATACAAATCTGAAAACTATGTATTATCTTGACTCTTTCGTTGGCACTTAGCGATAGCTACTACTAGTAATAACATCTATTGCATTCTGACTCGTTCTGAAAGTCGCTTATAGTATTGAAGTCGGAACGAAGATTCAAGTTTTTCATCAAATAGAATCATGTTTTAAGACTGAATTTTGTTTTTTCTATTATTTTACAAGTGCGCGCGGAGCCAGGCGAGGTGATTCATTCATTTCCTTTAATTGGATAAAGAATTGGACTGAGAATTGTTTGTTGGGATTTTTTTCATGACCACTAAACAAAAAGCGTGCAATAAACCATAATACTACCCTTTACTAACAACCTACCTATCTCCTTTGCTCCAGGATTTTCAATGGGTGCTTTGTTTTTGAAGGAATGAGCTACGCGGTATTAATAGCGCTTGTCGACTTCGTCCCAATAGTCTTTAAATCATGATGTGGGCGGAACATTCTTTTACTTTGACAGATCACGTGTTTCTGCGTTAAGGGGTTTTGTACTGCTATACCCTCTCGATCATTCTCGACGAATTTAAAGTACGTTTTATCAACGATTTACTGTACATGTATGTATGTAGAGTAGATTTTTTCGATCGGGTTTTGGCACCCCATACCTCCTAGATAAATAGGAAGAGGTGGCCACTGACTGTGAAACCGCATCTGACAACACCTTTTCGCCTTTGTTTAGCCTGCGCATCTGAGCAGTCGAGCATGCTCTTCATGTACTTCGAACCACTGGGAGCCTGCTCGTAGGCTAGTTTTCGTAGAATTAAACTGACAACAACCGTTTATCAATTGTTGCAAAGAAAGAAACACGGTTTTTTTCCTTTCCTCCACTCTTTGTACATTGGAAATCGATCAGGTTGTTCACAAAACCCAGTCACTTCTTTACTGACACCCACTGAATTAATTGAATTAAGGGTGGACCATTCCTGCACTTTGAGAGATCGCGAAATAGTGGCATAACTTCTTTTTAAAAGAACTCCAGCAACAGAAAGGGCAAAGAAAGGTAATACAGGTTTGTCAAACTCTTACTGCGAAACTCGGAGATCGTAAATACTGGTATGATTACTTGTAGTATCCAATTGTGGGTTTTAATTTACTTAATCACTAAGGCCACGTCATCCTAATCTAATTTAAAAGAAACGATTGTTCTTTCACAAATATAGATTTTTAAAGACGATAAACAGTGAGGATAAAATTTTTTCACCAAAACAGCAGACAGAAAAGTATAAAATAGAAAAAAAATAGAGCTTATCAGCTGAATACTCCGCCACTTATTTGCATAATAATAACATCTATTGTATTCTGGCTCGTTCTGAAAGTCGCTTATAGTAATGAAGTCGGAACGAAGATTCAAGTTTTTCATCAAATAGAATCATGTTTTAAAACTAAATTTGTTTTTTCGATTCTTGTACAGAAGACAGGAGAGGGGATTCATTCATTTCCTTTAATTGGATAAAGAATTTGACTGAGAATTGTTTGTTGGAATTTTTTTCATGACCACTAAACAAAAAGCGTGCAATAAACCATAATACTACCCTTTACTAACAACCTACCTATCTCCTTTGCTCCGGGATTTTCAATGGGTGCTTTGTTTTTGAAGGAATGAACTACGCGGTATTAATAGCGCTTGTCGACTTCGTCCCAATAGTCTTTAAATCATGATGTGGGCGGAACATTCTTTTACTTTGACAGATCACGTGTTTCCGCGTTAAGGGCTTTTGTACTGCTGTACCCTCTCGATCATTCTCGACGAATTTAAAGAACGTTTTATCTCCGATTTACTGTACATGTATGTGTGTAGAGTAGATTTTTTCGATCGGGTTTTGGCACCCTATACCTCCTAGATAAATAGGAAGAGGTGGCCACTGACTGTGAAACCGCATGTGACAACACCTTTTCGCCTTTGTTTAGCCTGCGCATCTGAGCAGTCGAGCATGCTCTTCATGTACTTCGAACCACTGGCAGCCTGCTCGCAGGCTAGTCTTCATAGAATAAAACTGTCAACAACCGTTTATCAATTGTTGCAAAGAAAGAAACACGGTTTTTTTTCCTTTCCTCCACTCTTTGTACATTGGAAATCGATCAGGTTGTTCACAAAACCCAGTCACTTCTTTACTGACACCCATTGAATTAAGTGAATTAAGGGTGGACCATTCCTGCACTTTGAGAGATCGCGAAATAGTGGCATAACGTCTTTTTAAAAGGACTCCAGCAACAGAGAGAGCAAAGAAAGGTAATACAGTTTTGTCAAACTCTTACTGCGAAACTCGGAGATCGTAAACACCGGTATGATTACTTATAGTATCCTATTGTGGGTTTTAATTTACTTAATCACTAAGGCTACGTCATCCTAATCTAATAAAAAAGAAACGATTGCTCTTTCACAAATATAGATTTTTAAAGACTAAAAACAGTGAGGATAAAATTTGTTCCACAAAAACATCAGACAGAAAAGTATAAAATAGAAAAAAAAGTGGAGCTTATCTGCTGAATACTCCGCCACTTATTTGCATAATAATAACATCTATTGTATTCTGGCTCGTTCTGAAAGTCGCTTATAGTAATGAAGTCGGAACGAAAATTCAAGTTTTTCATCAAATAGAATCATGTTTTAAAACTGAATTTGTTTTTTCTATTCTTGTACAGAAGACAGGAGAGGTGATTCATTCATTTCCTTTAATTGGATAAAGAATTTGACTGAGAATTGTTTGTTGGAATTTTTTTCATGACCACTAAACAAAAAGCGTGCAATAAACCATAATACTACCCTTTACTAACAACCTACCTATCTCCTTTGCTCCGGGATTTTCAATGGGTGCTTTGTTTTTGAAGGAATGAACTACGCGGTATTAATAGCGCTTGTCGACTTCGTCCCAATAGTCTTTAAATCATGATGTGGGCGGAACATTCTTTTACTTTGACAGATCACGTGTTTCTGCGTTAAGGGCTTTTGTACTGCTATAACCTCTCGATCATTCTCGACGAATTTAAAGTACGTTTTATCAACGATTTACTGTACATGTGTGTAGAGTAGATTTTTTCGATCGGGTTTTGGCACCCTATACCTCCTAGATAAATAGGAAGAGGTGGCCACTGACTGTGAAACCGCATGTGACAACACCTTTTCGCCTTTGTTTAGCCTGCGCATCTGAGCAGTCGAGCATGCTCTTCATGTACTTCGAACCACTGGCAGCCTGCTCGCAGGCTAGTCTTCGTAGAATAAAACTGTCAACAACCGTTTATCAATTGTTGCAAAGAAAGAAACACGGTTTTTTTTCCTTTCCTCCACTCTTTGTACATTGGAAATCGATCAGGTTGTTCACAAAACCCAGTCACTTCTTTACTGACACCCATTGAATTAAGTGAATTAAGGGTGGACCATTCCTGCACTTTGAGAGATCGCGAAATAGTGGCATAACGTCTTTTTAAAAGGACTCCAGCAACAGAGAGAGCAAAGAAAGGTAATACAGTTTTGTCAAACTCTTACTGCGAAACTCGGAGATCGTAAACACTGGTATGATTACTTATAGTATCCTATTGTGGGTTTTAATTTACTTAATCACTAAGGCTACGTCATCCTAATCTAATAAAAAAAAAAACGATTGCTCTTTCACAAATATAGATTTTTAAAGACTAAAAACAGTGAGGATAAAATTTGTTCCACAAAAACATCAGACAGAAAAGTATAAAATAGAAAAAAAAGTGGAGCTTATCTGCTGAATACTCCGCCACTTATTTGCATAATAATAACATTTATTGTATTCCTGCTCGTTCTGAAAGTCGCTTATAGTAATGAAGTCGGAACGAAGATTCAAGTTTTTCATCAAATAGAATCATGTTTTAAAACTGAATTTGTTTTTTCTATTCTTGTACAGAAGACAGGAGAGGTGATTCATTCATTTCCTTTAATTGGATAAAGAATTTGACTGAGAATTGTTTGTTGGAATTTTTTTCATGACCACTAAACAAAAAGCGTGCAATAAACCATAATACTACCCTTTACTAACAACCTACCTATCTCCTTTGCTCCAGGATTTTCAATGGGTGCTTTGTTTTTGAAGGAATGAACTACGCGGTATTAATAGCGCTTGTCGACTTCGTCCCAATAGTCTTTAAATCATGATGTGGGCGGAACATTCTTTTACTTTGACAGATCACGTGTTTCTGCGTTAAGGGCTTTTGTACTGCTATAACCTCTCGATCATTCTCGACGAATTTAAAGAACGTTTTATCAACGATTTACTGTACATATATGTGTGTAGAGTAGATTTTTTCGATCGCGTTTTTGCACCCTATATCTCCTAGATAAATAGGAAGAGGTGGCCACTGAATGTGAAACCGCATGTGACAACACCTTTTCGCCTTAGTTTAGCCTGCGCATCTGAGCAGTCGAGCAAGCTCTTCATGTACTTCGAACCACTGGGAGCCTGATCGTAGGCTAGTCTTCGTAAAATAAAACTGTCAACAACCGTTTATCAATTGTTGCAAAGAAAGAAACACGGTTTTTTTTCCTTTCCTCCACTCTTTGTACATTGGAAATCGATCAGGTTGTTCACAAAACCCAGTCACTTCTTTACTGACACCCATTGAATTAAGTGAATTAAGGGTGGACCATTCCTGCACTTTGAGAGATCCCGAAATACTGGCATAACTTCCTTTTAAAAGAACTCCAGCAACAGAGAGGGCAAAGAAAGGTAATACAGGTTTGTCAAACTCTTACTGCGAAACTCGGAGATCGTAAACACTGGTATGATTACTTATAGTATCCAATTGTGGGTTTTAATTTACTTAATCACGAAGGCCACGTCATCCTAATCTAATTTAAAAGAAACGATTGTTCTTTCACAAATATAGATTTTTAAAGACGATAAACAGTGAGGATAAAATTTTTTTCACCAAAACAGCAGACAGAAAAGTATAAAATAGAAAAAAAAATAGAGCTTATCAGCTGAATACTCCGCCACTTATTTGCATAATAATAACATCTATTGTATTCTGGCTCGTTCTGAAAGTCGCTTATAGTAATGAAGTCGGAACGAAGATTCAAGTTTTTCATCAAATAGAATCATGTTTTAAAACTGAATTTGTTTTTTCGATTCTTGTACAGAAGACAGGAGAGGGGATTCATTCATTTCCTTTAATTGGATAAAGAATTGGACTGAGAATTGTTTGTTGGAATTTTTTTCATGACCACTAAACAAAAAGCGTGCAATAAACCATAATACTACCCTTTACTAACAACCTACCTATCTCCTTTGCTCCAGGATTTTCAATGGGTGCTTTGTTTTTGAAGGAATGAACTACGCGGTATTAATAGCGCTTGTCGACTTCATCCCAATAGTCTTTAAATCATGATGTGGGCGGAACATTCTTTTACTTTGGCAGATCACGTGTTTCTGCGTTAAGGGCTTTTGTACTGCTATACCCTCTCGATCATTCTCGACGAATTTAAAGTACGTTTTATCAACGATTTACTGTACATGTATGTGTGTAGAGTAGATTTTTTCGATCGGGTTTTGGCACCCTATACCTCCTAGATAAATAGGAAGAGGTGGCCACTGACTGTGAAACCGCATGTGACAACACCTTTTCGCTTTTGTTTAGCCTGCGCATCTGAGCAGTCGAGCATGCTCTTCATGTACTTCGAACCACTGGCAGCCTGCTCGCAGGCTAGTCTTCGTAGAATAAAACTGTCAACAACAGTTTATCAATTGTTGCAAAGAAAGAAACACGGTTTTTTTTCCTTTCCTCCACTCTTTGTACATTGGAAATCGATCAGGTTGTTCACAAAACCCAGTCACTTCTTTACTGACACCCATTGAATTAAGTGAATTAAGGGTGGACCATTCCTGCACTTTGAGAGATCACGAAATAGTGGCATAACTTCTTTTTAAAAGAACTCCAGCAACAGAGAGGGCAAAGAAAGGTAATACAGTTTTGTCAAACTCTTACTGAGAAACTCGGAGATCGTAAACACTGGTATGATTACTTATAGTATCCAATTGTGGGTTTTAATTTACTTAATCACTAAGGCTACGTCATCCTAATCTAATTTTAAAAAAAACGATTGCTCTTTCACAAACATAGATTTTTAAAGACGAAAAACTGTGAGGATAAAATTTTTTTCACCAAAATAGCAGACAGAAAAGTATAAAATAGAAAAAAAAATAGAGCTTATCTGCTGAATACTCCGCCACTTATTTGCATAATTGCCAATGAGCAAGCCGAGCGAAGATGCGAGGCTTGCGAGGCGGCCAGCTTAATGCCGCGCGAAGTATTGCTGCAGGGAGAAAAATTCTCGATCTTACTGAGAAAAGTGTAATGTAAGGCTACGTAATGTAATGTAATGTAATGTAAGATGTAATTGTAGTTATTGCCCATTTCTGCCTGGAACGCTTGTGCTAGATAAATTTATGGGAAAGGCGGCGCTTACGTTCGTCCTTTCCTCCTTTTTTCTACTAATTAAGTCTGTTATGTAATAATCAGAAATCGCCATTTTCTCTGTAAATTTGCCGTGTAGTTTAATTCTAGATATTGCCACTCGTTCCTTGTAATTTTTTTAACTTGTCGTACCCCGCTCGTGCTAGTCTGATGTTGACAAACCTGTAAGATCTCGTCGAGACGAACGACTTCCTTTGTTGTGGAAAAAATATTGTTAATGTGCTGACGCGCAGGCGTAGTGCGTCTTGCAGGCGTAATTTTCACGTGTGATTGACACTTGATTGTTCAGTCAGATTGGGAACATATAAAAAGCTGTATACCTAACAAATAGAGAGTTAAGCAGGACTAGTTGAGCGAGAGCTGTAAGATCGACCCGAGAACACCGCATAAAGAAGTTAAACATCAGGGGTGTTGAGGAGTCTTTCCTCCCCCAAAGATTTCCTTCAACATAATGAAATAAGGAAACTTCGCAAAGAAATGCAGCAGTGTATGAAACAAATGGAGAACTAAAGAATGAAAGACCAGAAGTCTTGATGAACAAAGATAAAATGTTAAAAAAGAGAAGGGATAGAGAAGTTAGGTTGTCAGACGAGAAGGTGGACCATCGGCAGGTTAGGGAGCGGTCATTATTTAGCGGGGGGGAGGGCTACTAGGATGAGGAAAAGAGTCGGCCAAAAAGTTCCTTCTGAGAGTTTTAAAACCTCCGACCCTCCCCTTAGTCCATTAATAAAATTGTGACCCTCCCCAAGGACAAAATAGTCGAACGGTTGTTAACAAATAACATTCTATGTTTCTTTTTGCACGTCAAACTTTAATCAATAATAGAGATATTTTGCTTTCCATGTCCTGCACGTTCTACCAGATTTGGTTGTACACAAGATGTCACTGATGATGTCTGCAGCGTTTCTGTACTGCACAAACCAGGAGAGGCATCTTCGTCAGATATTGAAGATTATGGTCCATATTGGAATAATTTCTCAGAGTCCATGCCATACCTCGATCATCTTTCAGACTAAATTTCGAATATTTACGTTTTTCCTGGTTCCTTTTGCTTGGTTTTCTTTTCTTTTCTTCAGGCTTTAGCTTGACTGTATCCTTTGTTTTTAAACCGCCTTTGATATCAAAATGTTTAATAGGCAAGAAAATGCTCCGAAAAAAACTGACAACAACGTCGTTATCTTTTAGTGACAGTGTACATGTTTAAATGTTTCTATCAGTGCTGTTTACTGATGACTTTCTCTCATGTTCTGTTTTAAAATTGTAAGAACTTTGCACTGGGAAAAAATTCAGTTGTTATGTGTTTTAGGAAACAGATATGCTTTATAGAGACTTTTTGTAAAACAGTGCTCCATGTTTACATGTGTAATTACATATTAAAACAGATACAGTTGGCTGAAATAAAGAGAATTCTGAGTTTGAAGACTTGAGGTAAATACTTGAGCTAAAAAAATGGTAGCCCTCCCCTCAAAGGCATTTTTAAAAAAATGGCCCTCCCCAAAGTGAGGCTAAAAAAATTGTGGCCCTCCCCCCAAACATAGTAGCCCTCCCCCCTCCCCCGCTAAATAATGACCGGTCCCTTACAAGAGCTGAAGAGCAGGCTGCAATATCAGCCAGGATGCTGTGCAAGCTTCAAATATCCTACTTCGACATTGCAACGGGATTTCGTGAAAATGACGGAAAATTACAAAACAGTTATTACTTAATTATCGACTTTTAAAAAATAAGATTTCTAGTATATCGCACGACCGCAATGTTGAGAAGTAGAATAGATTCCATATTGCTTTGCGTTAATTCAATAAAGGAATAAATCTTTAATAATGAGGTGATTTGTGCGTCTGTTTGATCATACGCATCAAGGACTCGTTCACAAATGGCGTAATATTCAGTTTATTTTATAAAATACAACAATAGAATACAAGATGTAACGAAATCATTACTCTATAAGAGCAAGTGTAAATGAACCAAAAGGCGTGTGTTTCAGGCGTCCACCAGGAGATGTAATTCTCTTGCAATGTAATTCTCTTTAAAACCCTTAACCGGCCTAAACTGGCCATACTTAGTATCTGTCTAACGCAAGACGATTTTACTCGTCAATGGGGAACCCCTGGGAGTAAATGGGTTAACCTTAGGGCGAGTTTTTTTTATCCACAATTCTGGGTCCGGTTTTATTCAAAAGCCGATTAACGCTAACCACAGATTAAGAATTAACCAAGGAGTTTATTTCTCTACTCCCAAATGCTGTTCGACGCTGATATTCGGCAAAAAGGTACATTGGAGGAAGTCAATATTGAAAAACAAAAAACGGCAAACGAAACTTTCACCAAAAAGTGGAAAACATGAAACAAAGTTTACGCTAACCCTGGATTATGTTAATCGGCTTTCGAACAACCGGGCCCTGGAATAAGAATGGTTAGTACGGAATGCTAGGAATAATTCGGATTGTCTGCATAAAAAAAACGCCAGTCGAGATGTGCGGTCCTGGCACGAGTAAACACTGCGTAACAAATATGGCGGCAGACGAAGAGAAGAGACTGATATTGCAACCGTTATCACATCAATTTTCCCTGTAAATAACGAGGAGGAAGAAAATAGGGAGACTATTTTCGATTTGCCGAATGTTTTGGGAGTCCTATATACAAAGGAGAGGAGACACATCCCTCGAATCACGGGCTATGCAGACAATGTTGTTGTTGTACGAAACATCACTGGAAAAAAAACTCGTACTTTTGGTACAATGAAATTAGAAGCAATGTTTCATTGTGTCCAAAAGGTTAACCTGATTTTTTTCTCCGGTAGAGACGTATTTGAATCCGCACCGCTCATCTTGCCGTCCGCCATCTTGGATTTTCATTCGCAACATTCTGTTCATTCTGCCCATGGGAGCAGAATGGATGCAATGGCGCTCTATCGGTTCCGGAAGAGGAATGCGGAATAGAAAAACGCGCGCATTTCACATTCTGGCCATTCTCATTCCAGAGTTGTGGATAAAAAAACGCGCCCTTAGAGAACTACGATGGAATGCTCCTAGCAACTTGGTTTGTACTTTAATTATTGTGGAAGTGGAAGTAGCTTTAGTCTCTACTTACAACAGTTAGAATTCAATCAAACTACTCATTTTGTGGAATGAAACTTCATACAATCGTTTCACGATAAAAGAGTAGCATTTTGGAAGAAAGTGATCCCTGTTTCGCAAATGGCTTTACAGGATCTATGCACAATAAAATTGCGTGTTGCATTCATAAAATTCCTTGAAACACTTTCAAGTGAAGGCGCTTCACAACTGAACGCAATGTAATTTCTACCCTCTAAGCAAGGGGCTATGTTTTTACAATGATTTTTCTGTTTTCTGATTAAAAAAAAAAAAAAGAACAGAAACAATTCCCGATTACCTCACATTACTTGTGCATAAAATATTCAGTTCTGCCAATGTGAAATAGGACGTGCGAGTAATTTTTATATAGTACATTTTTTGCCAAAATTTCATCGGAAGACATTGGATAGACTCCGTGCAGCGATAGGGTCTCAGATATCTTTTGACAAACATCATCATAACTTTACGTCTGCATTGAAATAAAGACATCCTTTAACAATCTTCAGTGAAGTCAATATATCGTGACATAGCCCCTTTAGTTTTCAAAAATTATGCCACCTATGTTATGATACTGAAAACTCCATCGAACCGTTAAAGGAGATAGTAGCGAGCTAATAGCAACCGCAAATTACTGAATACATTTCCTACATCTCTCCAGTCTCTCCAGATCTGTTCATTAAGGAAATATTGAATTTCTCCACCTCTGACACCTTTTTCTTTTTTAATGTAATATATCAGTCTTGCCCATGCAGACTCAACCTCTTGGGTGTGTATTCCTGTTAAAGGATCTACAAAATTGTCCCGGTGAACTACCGCCCTATGGACAGAAACGTTGGCAAAGTGTAGTTGCAAGTTTCGGTAGGAGGCCCAATCATCAGTGTGCACCTCGGTACCTGGAAGCAGAATTCTTTGTAAGATCTGACAAAGTGTCAGTGCTCAATCTCGTCGTTGCACCACCTGAAAATATCCCCTCCAAGGGATGTATTCACTCAAGAAGACGATTTCTTGCGCCGTCGTAAGGATGTATAAACCAACTTGATGTGATTTCAATTCCAGCTTATATTTATACAAGCCGGTGGGGAGCACAACTCTACTGGGAGAAGTGTGCTCAGGAAGGGAGGTTTGTGGCCCCACTCTTAAGATCCATTTCAAGAATGGAAAGAAAATTTACATGCGGCAAACGATTGGTAAGCTTCACTAGGAAATGGGATAATCTTTTAGGTAATGTAAATTTTATGTCTCGTTAATCAATCTGGGTTTGCATAAGCCTAGTGGCATTGGGAGCGACTTCAGAATATCCGGCCACGATTGAGTGACATGGCACGCTTGCTCCCGTAGTCCCGCGGTCGTGTTGTAATCATTAAATTTTAAAAAATTATATTATGGCTCAATGAACGTAAGGCTAGTGAAAATATCGTTACCGCAGTCCCGCACTCCCGCAGTGGAAAAAAAAAGAATATTAAATGGGTTCAGAACTAGTGCTCCCGCAGTCCCACAGTCCGGCAGTGGAAAAAAATTAGGCCTAATTATCTTGGAAGAAAAGTATCTTTAACATTCATAACAGCTAACCTTAGGCCTAATTAAGTCTAAAGAAAAGTTTTTAGGCCTTAGGTTAGCTATTATTAATGTTTAGGATGTTTCTTAAGTATTTTTCTTTTGACTGCGGGACTACGGGAGCAGGCATTTAATGTCACGCAATCGGGTATTCTGAAGTTTAAGCCTGGCATGTCTCCAACTTTTGCACGATTCTTTTGCATTTGTTACATGAAAAATACTTAATGTGTTTTTACAATCTGCCATTTCATGCATAGAAGTTGGATTCTTCATGATACCTATTTAACTGGTCAGTTTTTGATTTCCCTTTCGCCTTCTCTTGGAACGTTTGTCACTAGTCATGTACGTTAAAAATCATTTGATGATAACATATTACAGGTGATTAAAATTCCCAAAATATATCCAAGATGTCTAATGCAGTTTTATTTTAATTTAAGCCGCTGGAGACCAAAACGACCAAAGGGACGAGCAAGGTATCGTGGAACGCCGTTTTTACCTCCGTCACGATTTACAAATTCTGAGACTCCTATTCTTTTCGAAGATTCGTGATTTATCCATTCCTTTGAAGGCGCGCAAACTAAGCTATAACATTAATAACTTAAAAGAGCGTTGTTTTCCAGGACGCAAGTGGACTCTCCTCTGGGGCTTTCAAATCACCAACGCGCGAAGTGGGGATTCCAGAGGTTATTTCTTTCGGGGTGCTGTCGAAATATAACAAGTGAAGCGCTCTCGAAATTTATATTCTCCTGGAGTTTCTTCGCGGGTCGTATTACGAGAAGCGTAACCTCTGGCGGCCAGGGTAGCCCCGTAAAACCTCCAAATGTAAAGTGTTTCCTGCAGAGTTTGGCAGCTCAATTAAACAAAATGGTCCGTTACCTTATCTATCTTATTGCATAGTTCCGAACCCAGTCCCCTTCGGCTCGAAATCAGGCAATGCGAGGAGTTATGCGAGGACGAGGCTAGCTGGGCGCTATTGAAGCACTGTAGCTAAAACATGGTCGAATGGTTTCAGCCGACGCTGGCGGGATATCGCCTGTTATCGTATGCGATTATTTTTAAATTCTCTCATGAGTCTTTTCACTTTATACAAGACTTATTCAATGCATCTGTTGTTGTTGTTTGGCAGATCAATCGGAAGAAGGAACTGACTCGCAAGGGATTGCTCTAGGAAATCGAGATCAAGGTGGATCTACTTATTTATTTAAACTGTTTAAAATGTATGTACTTTGTTAATTGCTAAATCGTTTACATCTATTGGCAGATAGTATAAGGTGACACGCTTATCCTAAGACTTGTCAAATTTATTACGGTCAGTCAAACATTCTCCCCCTCCTCCACAGCTAAGCCAATGTGGTAGAAAAATTTTTGCGGGAAGCTTTTTATTCATTAAAATATTTTTGCCTTGATTATCCTCACACGAAGTTCAATGTCGTGGAGTTACATTGTTACACTGCATTTCACTCGATTCGTTTTTCTTAACAGCAACTTCGACAATGTTTATTAATATTATAGCAATTTATGATTATACTTCCCCGGGGGCAGTTAGGACGCGGCTCTTTATGTGATCAATAACCTTGTTTTTCCACCAAAATAAAAGAAAACGTTTGCACTGATGACAGTAGAGCTCAATTCACGGATGATTAGTTAAGGACACCAAGATGGCTACCGTTCCTTTGTTAAGGGACAACAACATGACCGCCGTGACGTCACGTGAAAACACTTTATAACCTCTAACGTTATTGGATCACTTTAGTACGAAACTCTATCGTATTTTACGTCATAGTCTATTGTTTATTTTGTATTGTTCGTTGTGTCCATTGTTATCTGAACCAATCCATAGAGTTGTTCCTTGGGCTGCGCGGCGACCCCCCCCCCCCCCCCCCTTCCCTCCCGCGGGAGCGTGGAACTCACAGAACCACCGGGTGGGGATGATAGTCGGATATTAAACTATTTTTAGACCTCTGAAAGAAACCAAATTGAGCGTGGCAGATCAATATCACAAAACTCAATGTTTTTTCGCGATTACCCGTTAAAGCTATCGGGGCACGATTTTAAAACCGACGAGCATCCCGCCCTTTCGTTATGGGAGTGCCCACCTAAAGGAAAGATTGAACTTTATGACCGTTTATCGAATGCTTTGTTAAATTAAAAAATATAATAAAGTAGGGAGGATTTAATCGATACGAGAGAAATTTCGCCAAAGAAAGAAACGCATTGGAGTTAAATCTTCAGGCACTTTGGATCATTTACTTCTATTTGTACAGTTATACACTCTGGAGGGTGGCTGCAATTTGTGTTTGCCTCAATGAAGGCTCCTTCCTTTAAATGGGCGACGTCATCTTGTTGAAATGCTTTCCTTCTCCCATCTCTGGTTTTTATGATAAAGCTGTTGGCAAAAAAAAGAAGAAGAAATTTCATTATCTCCTCGCTTAAGTTTAGTCACTTATACTTAACAAATTTTTTAACAAATCAACCTATTTTTCTTGTGGGACCTCTTGCCGGAGCCACTTCGACACTGTTATTATGGAATTCAGAGGACAAACGCACAAAAAAAAATGACGTCAATTTGTTATTCATAGTAACAACCCCCCTCCCCCCCCAAAAAAAAAATGGGGCAAAAGTGGCTCCATTTCGTCGAGAAGGGCGCTGGATACGTTGAACGTTTTATCGCCGAAACTCTTTTAGACGAAGTGGCCGCGAACCGATCAGGGCGCAATAATTGTGACAATCATGTAAAAAAAGGTCGCATAATCGTCCCATTTTATTTGGAAAAACTGA
>NC_090876.1:20053461-20068461 GCF_036669935.1 Montipora foliosa
GTTTCTCGCTTTTCTTTTATTTGTTATTCTTCAGAGACTGGAATACTGTATTTCAATACCACACAATTCAGTGCCTTCTGATTTTCTGTAGCACGTACCACAGGCGACCCAGTGTATGCTTCACAGAAGCATCTCGTTTGCCCGAAATGTGGGTTGGAGCTTGCCGCAAATGTGGCCCAAAGAAGCTGCGACGTTGACTGCCAGCATATTATCGAATTATACTTTTTGGCTGGTTTTGAGTACGACACCATTGTTAGCCGGCTTCCTTGAAAAGTTCCACGGTATTCACATTTCGCTGTCAACAATAAAGCGGAGACTAAGGGACTACGGCTTAAAGAGGAGAAACTCGGCAGATCTGAAATAGAACGAGGTGAGAAAGATAATCAGAGAAGAATTGGATGGTCCAAGCTCCATGTCTGGGTACCGGGCTATGTGGCATACACTTCGCCTCAAATGTAGCCTTTGTCTTCCCAGAAGTAAAGTGCAAAGTCTCATGATTGAAGGAACTGGACCCCGTCTTCCTCGAAAACACTTGACCTTTGCTCTTTTTATACGCTTTACATGCACTTGTTCTACAATGATCTCTTCATTATTTTCTTCACCTGAAAGGGTCGATTCTGGGTTTGATTCAATGAATCTTTCTAAAGTTGTTTGAGAAAATTCTTTTGCTTCACACAGAAAGAAGTTCAACCTGTGATAAGGTTTTCCACATTCGTTCTTGTATTTGTACGGGACAAACGATTCTGGTGTTCCTTAAGAGTTTTTACCTCAGTGCAATCTTCATAAAGCAACACATAATTAAATTGTTGTTTTATGACATCTTTCGAGTTAGCCTGCACGCAGGCGGTTGGATGGTCGAAAACCCGGAATTCGTAATGAGGTCGCCATCTTGGATTCGCGCGAGTCGGTCTGGGCCGGGTTGAGGGTCGACAAAGCGAGCAAGGGGAGGGGGGCTCTTCCCACTCCCCACCCCGTCGTTTTGTCACGGGGCCCAGACCTATCCCACGCTCTTCCAATATGGCGTCTGATAGTGTTTCGTGGCGACACAACAACTACCGCCTGCAAGCAGGCTACTTTCGAGTGTGCTTTGTGCTTCTCCGCCCCAGCCTCGAGAAGTATCTCGCATCTTTCCTTCTTTGTTATTTGCGAGATCCTTCCCGCATTTAAGACAAGATTTGAACGAAACTTGCAAAGACTCTCCACACGTGGAATAAAACATGGCGTCGAAGGAAGGAGGAGGAGGTCCTTTTTCTCTGCCAACACTTGGGGTCCTGGGGCGAATGTGTTGTGAAGATTTCGAAATATGTTGCGAAGATTTTGAAATGTGTTGCGGAGATTTCAGAATTTGTAGTTCATTCAAAATGTGTGTTTCGAAGAATTTGGAATGAGTTGTGCATAATTTGAAATGTGTACTTAATAATTCGAAATATCATAGGCAGCCTAAGCTCGCATCACTACAGACAGCCGTTGATAATTTAAACGCGTTGTATGACTTTGTATGGGAAATAAAATACAGTCGATTGTGAAGCCTAAAAAATGCTCAATTTAATGTTCATTCAATAAAATGAATCAAAATGACTTGTCAGCTCAGAGGCGGTTTGCGACTCGAAAATCCATCCCAGCCAAGATTTTTTCACGCAAAGCTAAAGCCACATCATTTGCGAACCTCCGTGAATGTTTCGTAACCATGGAGCTGTTCGAGAAGTTGCTGTGGGGATGGGGTAAGCGTTGTAATGACTGTACCTCATCGGGTGGAGTTTAATTTGACGCCGGGCCCAAGCTCCGTGTCTAGTGCGGTGATCAGCAGCAGTTAAATTCATCAGCTATCGTGGAAATCGAAGCAGAAAATGCTCATTTCCAGCCAAGTGTGTGGGGTTTTTTGACGAAGAAACATTCACGGAGGTTCGAAAATGATGTGGCTTTAGCTTTGCGTGAAAAAATCTTGGCTGGGATGGATTTTCGAGTCGCAAAGCGCCTCTGAGCTGACAACGGTCGAAATCTTAGTGTGCAGCCTTGACTTCGTCTTACAACATTGAAAACACCGACTTCCCGAAACTGTAAAATAAACTCCAAAAGGCACAAGAATACACCAGAGGTGAGTCATTTTGATTCATTTTATTGAATGAACGTTAAATTGAGCATTTTTTAGGCTTCATAATCGACTGTATTTTATTTCCCATACAAAGTCATACAACGCGTTTAAATTCTCAACGGCTGTCTGTAGTGACGCGAGCTTGGGCTGCCTATGCACACCCAATGCCGTATTGTACACCTGATGTCGATCTAAACATCCAATCTCAATCTGTTCACCTAATGACGATCTGAACACCTAATGACGACCTGTACACCGAATGACGATCTGAGATCTGTTTTTCGTTTTAGGCACTCATACAATGGTCTTAGTAGTAAAAAAATTAAATACTCAAGCAGCCTTAATACATCCGCGGCCAGTTTCGGCGATTGTGCAATTTGTTGTTTATTAAAGTACTATATGTATCGCTTAAGTAGTTGTTGTCGTAATCAGACAGAAGCAATTATTTGTTAAGGTTTGAACCGTACGTTTTTTATCGAAATCTCTATATTTTGCTGTGCGAACTTAGAAAGAAAACTTAAACTTAAATATTATCCCATCGTCGATCTATGTCTGAAACATCCTTATCCATCCCTAACCGTACTTGAGCATCTTTAATCATCCTTAGGCGTACTAGAGTTTGCTTAATTAAATTATAATCATCCCTAGCTTCACCTACCGTACCCGGTAACTATCCTTATAAAATCCTAAAAGTACTCAAGCGTCCTTAAACTTCCCTAGCCATACTTTAGCTTCCTAACCGTACTTCATTTGATTCACACAGTTTAATTGTTGACAAAAATTTAAATTTAAATTTGAGCAGGCTTGGAATAATTCATTATTTGTTAGGTCGGTCGTCCAACCAAGACGTCCATTGCTGATGAGGCCCAAAAGGCCGTAACAGCTGTCCATGGCTGTTAATTGACCGGGTGAAATGGTTGTGCCCATGCGTGATGTGTTGGCTACACCGGGTTGGTGTTAGCGCGTGTTACCTTGCTTTTATTATTGTTGTTTTTAATTACGTGATACACCGATCTCTTAATGTGATCCACCTTCCCACACGCTTGCCGGGGGAGAACAGTTTTGCTGTTCCCAACCCAACTTACCACATCTATGGCATGTGAAGCTGCCAGTTAAAAGGGTGCTAAAGACACCGCCTGGTGGGTTAGCTACGCAATGCCGATGAGGCCCAAAAGCCTGAAACAGCTGTGTGGTTGTGACAAATTGGTATTTTTGTTTATATTTTGGGTCCTGTCCTAAGTACCTGCCGGGAGGGAACGGCGTGGACCCAACCCTAAATTGTGTTCGCCATGCCGTCGCTTATTTTCCTTTCGTAAACGGTCGTTGCCATTTGAAACGGTCGATGCCATTTTTTAGCTCTGAATTACACTCATTAGGTCTAAGAACTCAAAGGGTTGCGGTGACTAGGAGTTGTGTCTCGCTGGTCATATGAGTTAAGGTTCGGGTTAGGGTTCTGTTTAGGGTGAGGGCTAAGAATCCGAGTTCGAGTCTTGAAATTTTCGGACTCTTTTTTTCCTCCAGTTTTTCTTTTATAAATGTTTTTTATTTTCCCTTTTTTCTTAATTTTTGTTAATATTTTTCTTCATTTGTTCCTTTTAATTTTCTTTGAAGTGAAGTGTGTAGTCGACCGTTATAAATGGCATCGACCGTTTGAAATGGCAACGACCGTTCTGAGAAATGGTAACGACCGTTTGAAATGGCAACGACCGTTTACGAAAGGGAAATTTGCCATGCCGTCCCGTCGCTGTCCGAACGAACAGTGTCGTATTCCCGGGGGGGGGGGGGGGGACTCCCATATGAAACAGACGGGGATGCTCGTCGGAAATTTTGAATTTAACCCCTAAAGGAGACCAATCTAGGCGTGGCTTAAGCAAATTTTGACCCCTAAAAGAGACCGTTTAAAAACACAAAAATACGACACGCAATGCGTTTTAATGATAAAAAGGCATAATCATTGAATGCTTTTGTCTAAAAAGAAAATTTAAAAGGAAATTTGACTTCTGTTTCTCTTCGCGTAATGCTGTGTTACTTCGCGGAACCCTAAACGAGACCTTGGTGGCATAAAATATTGGCGCTTTGCCCGGAACACCCTAAGCGAGACCAAAATTTACACCCCTAAGCGAGACGACGAGCATCCCCGTCTGTTTCATACGGAAGTCTTACCCCCTCCCCCCCCGGGTCGTATTACAGTTCCCGGAAACGGTTTATGAGAATTATGGCTCGTCGGACGTGCTACCACGTTCGTTGAGTGTCGTGGATGCCGAAAAGCTTACTACTGTTCAGTTTTTGCGGGGCGGCCGTGTTCGGCTGACTTTTAAGAATCGGGCTTCATGCGATGATCTGATCTCGTCTGGCCTTGTTTACAGTGATGTTCAAGTACGTGTTGTCCGTGCAGATTTTAGTTTCCGTTCTGTGTATGTTCGGGATTTGCCTTCCGACGTTTCAGATGACGAGGTATCTGCACACGTTATAATGCAAAATAAACACCGCGCTGATGGCTAGGGACGGGGGGGGGGGGGGGGGGGCAATCAGCGTTAAAATGAAAACAAGGGAGCGGTCATATGTCGGAAAATTGAAATAAGAAGAAAAACAAACAAAAATAGAAAAGGATCGTGGGATACTCATTATTATGCAACGCTTAACTTTTCTTTCCGGTACCAAAGATACAAAGCCAATAAAGAATTTCGTTGTTTAATTCTTGCTCATTTTGTGACCGAGTGAAATTCGGGACGACCTATCCTTTCTGTCCAAAATCTATTCCTTTTTAACGCGCGTCTACACGACAGATTAGAGTGCAACGGTTCGATCGGACAGAATGAAGACCCTATCAATGAACATTCAACCGTTTACACGGAAAATATTATGGAACGACTCTAAGAAAAAAATACCCGGCACCTAAGCGACAGCGGAACGGCAAGGTAGAGAAATGCGCATGTGCGGACAAAATAAAACAAATCAAAACAATGCTGGCTCAAAAAATAACTTAAACGGATACGTCTGCGTTTACACGGTGCTCAAAACCTATGAAAATGAAAACGGTGCAATTTTTTTCCGGTTAGTTCCGCATCATGGGGGCCCATGATCTCCTCACGGTACGACACAAATGAAAAATCAGGTACATAGTTTACTCGAAAGAAATTTGCCGAGCAGTTCCATTTTTTTCCTGTCGTGTAAACGCGTCTTAAGTGCCAACTCGCAGAGTGAAACAATGAAACTTCACAGAAACGAGTGCTTAACAAATTACAAAATATTAATATTCGAGAATTCGGCAACGTCTAATGTTGAAATAGTTGCCTTCAGTTGTTGGCTGTGGTTTGTTGTGCAGGTGTTGCTTTTCTTGTCAGTGACTACCTGTAAAAATGAAACAGTTAATTACAAGAAGTGCAAATTTCACAGCTCTCAAAGACATCATATGTCCAAGCGTGATATATATTGATAATTAGTGCGAAAAACGTTAGATTTGTAATTTAGACAGGGTCCTGAATCATCCAAGTTCCGTTTTTTAAAAACAGTCGTTCATTGTAACTTGACTCTCCATTCTTTATAATCACATTTCGGAACGATGATGATAAGTCAGACAGACTGCAGGCTTCATGTCGCCTTGTTATTCTCCCTCATCAGGAAATTCTAAGTGAACATTATCATAACTCAAAAAATGAAAAAATGAAACCTGGCAATTGTTTACTTACATCACGGGAAATTCTGTCTGATACATTTTCTAGATAATTATTAATCTGTTAGCTTGGTCCTTCACACTATATGGTGGGGGATTTGTGCAGGTGCGAGTCCTGTAATGGTTAACCTCCCTCCCCACAAGCGGAAGAACAGGGGGACCCCATTCCTCCCTCAATCAGACCAACCTCCATCTGGGAGTTTTACTGGAAGTTTTAAGTCGCCTGCCGTGGACATGCATTTTTTTTCCTTTTTTCTTTCTTTACCTCAATAACTTTATGGCAGTGGGTTTCTGCAGGGAGATGAAGTGGCGCTTTTTCCCTCAGTTTGATCTTGCTTTCTCCACACCATTTTCGATAATCAACAACCCTTGTAAACTAAGACTGACAAAAATGATTTGTAGTACGGGTTTCTTTTAAACACCGGCAGACTCTTGTTTGAATAATGCTCTCAAGGAAGCTTTGGAAAGTATTGCCTAACCAGTAATCCTGTCTCCTTCAAAAAAGACAAGATTGGTCTATAAAGGAAGGTGCCTACTATTGTTATTGCGCGTACGTTCTGCGTATCTCCAGATACTCGGGTTTCCTATCGGTGATGCTTACTAATGTAGGGATACTTTTGCACGGTTTAAAATCATGCAGAGAAAGTAGATCTTCGTAAGTACTCTTGGTATCCAAAAAGAAAATTGGGGGTAACAATGCATTCTTTAGAGATAATTAAGCTTCAATTTGAGAAAGGACGCCATACATTACTTTGTATTTTAGAGCTTTGTACTAATGTTGTTCATGAATTATCTTTGAAAAATGCGTGGTTACCCTCAATTTCTTTTTGCATTTCAACATATAACAGTTGCTAAGATCTACCTTTCCTGCATAATTATAAACCGGGGCAAAAATACCAGTTTGAATTAGTAGGCACCGTCCTTAAGTGAGCTAAGGAGCTCTTCGCGTGAGAAAAGTAGTATGGCTCCTGGTATGGGAAATTATTGTACAAATTAATAGGGATCTTAAGATCTACGAGAGCGATGTCGACGAAAACGTCTCCTCAAAATATCACTTTGCTTTATCGTAAGTCTTTCGCTGCTATTCTATCTCGTTCACTTCTTACAATTTGAACGAAGTATCCTAAAAATAAATTGGTACGAGCAGTTACAAAGTGAAAATAGAGAAAGAAAGATTCTCTGTTGCATGCTCACGTTGTAGTCAAAACCTCAAATTTGGGAATTTTGCGTCGTCGTTATGCAGAGTACCGCAAGAAAACGTGCTAAAATCTGTGCTTCACGTGCAGCGCGATTATGTGTGCTCTCTTAACCAATGATATCATTGTTTTGCGGCGTTGTTGTTGCCGTCAGCGTCGTAAAATCTTAAGCTCCCTAGTATCTTTACAAACCTTAGTCGCAGGGCGCGTTGAAAGCGCATCGATCTGTCTTCTCGTTATACTTCAGTCCGGCTGGGCAGGGCATGTTATAACGGTAGCCATTTGAACAGGCAATGTATCCAAAGCAATTGTCTGGATCCCTGTAGTTACCATTCGCTTTGCCTTGACAGCTGAAAACACCTAAAAATCGTGAAAACCTGTTAAATATCCATCAGTGCGACTGTCAAGGAAATTTAAACAATAGTAATAATAAGTAATTTACTACATATAATATAATAATACGAGACAAGCCGTGTAAAAGTGTGCCCTAGCAATGCAAAGTGTGTCCTAGTATATCGCACGTTTTAAAGCTTGCAAGATCCCTTATCTCACATATTTGATTTGACAGTTGGTTCCAAGCCATTGCACAAGGTCGTCTCGCTTAGGGGTGTAAATTTCGGATATTGGTCTCAGTGAGGGTGTTCTGGGCAAAACGCTATCATATGTAGCCGTGAAGATCCCTATAGGGTTGCACGCGAAGAAATTCATATAAAACTATCCATTTAATATGTTTTAAATATGGTCTCTCTAGTGGTCAAAAATTAAAAGCATGGCCAACATTGGTCTCCTTTAGGAATTTAAGAGCAGTTCTCTGTGAAGGTCAAGCAACTGAGTTGGACATAAAAAGCTTGAACTTCCCCTTCATTTTTTATTAGTGCCTTTGTTAGCACAATAGACACTAATTAACAACAACTAACTAACTGCGCTTGCGTGTGTTACTTGTGCTTATGCTTGCGTCTCTAGTGAAAACCAGGCTTTAGCGAGAAATATTTCAAGTAAATAGAATTAACTTCATTTTACACTCGAATGACTGAACAGATCTTTTTATGACGTTAAAAACTATGGCTACCTATTAATCATTTGCCAGAAAGAACATGGCTACAAATTCCTGTCATCTTCATGAGGAAACCTCTCGAGTTTTAAATGCAAATTAGTTAAGCTCGAATATTACGCCACACGATGAATCCACAACGGCCGAAAGATCTCCCAAAAACCTTTTCCAGGGAAACGTTGATTCAAACAAACAAAATATTTGCTATTAGAGGCAAAAAAAACCTTCCTATTGCAATTGCGTGCCTGCAAACAAGAAATACAATCCGTGTCAAAAACCAAATGCAATTAAATAAATTCCTCCCAGTTCAGGATCAAACCTTTTTCTGAAGAACCTTTTCCTTGTATAATGATGCACAAAATAGACAAGTTTTTTTTCAAATAATTCTTCAGTGTCACATTTGCACTATTTTTTTTTTTTACCTGAAGACTGTGCAGAATTGAGTACAAAATAAACGTAAATAGCCAGACAACAGATATGCGACTTCAGTAAACACAGATGCATTCGAGGGGTTCGATTCCTTCAATGAGCTTGTTAAACCCATACAGAATTTGTCATTTGCTTTCAGCGTTGTACATAACAGCACAGTGAGTAAAATA
Source organism: Montipora foliosa (assembly GCF_036669935.1). Lineage (NCBI taxonomy): Eukaryota > Metazoa > Cnidaria > Anthozoa > Scleractinia > Acroporidae > Montipora > Montipora foliosa. Next base: position 20,062,073 of record NC_090876.1, read on the forward strand.
TTAGAAATACAGCTCACTTTGATACAGAAATGCAATTGTTGTCAAAGTCCATTACTCGTTGCTTTTAAGATTCCAAATATTTATTTTTCACCGCCTGTCTTGTTTATCCAATTGACGTTCCATTCTTGATCAGCTCCATAAGAGTACATTTTGTTTATAGATCTACTAAAACGCCATTCGCGCCAATGACTTGGACGCCATTGCAGGTTAATTAAATATTTTATTGTGTTCACCGTATAAAATCTACGCATTTCTATTACCCCCTGAAACTACCAAAATTCGTGCAGTAGACTCGGTACGGACTAAGACAATACTTAGAAGGGGAGTTACAGGAAAGAAAATGATCAAACTAAACGGATCTAAAGCGTCATAAGTCGATGATACTTTACAGATAGGATAGTTAAAATACTGTCGCAGCTTAAACACGCTCTCTAAACCAGATCGGAGCGAAAAAATGTAAGCCTAAACTTGGGTCAATGTTCCAAATATTTCTAATTTTCATCAAATTTGTTCATCACGTATGACCAAACTAGAATTTTGCCCAAACTAGTTTTCCAATATTTAAGGATTATGATAGTTGTGTTAGCTCTGCTGCAAATGTGGTGACCGGGAAAAGAATACTTTGCGAGAAAAAGCGAAAACAGTTGCCCTCGTTTTTGCGGTTTTTCACAATGGTCGACAGGTAACATAATACAGCCAGTATTTTCTTCAAGTTTGTAGAAGTGAAAATACTTTCAGAGCATCTTTTAGTAATTAGAAGCATAGTCCTACTGTCTGGTGGAATCTCATTAGAATTGGCTCTCATCTATCTGAGAAGTGGACACATATATGTTAAATACTTGATAGTAAAATTCCTAATCAAAGAGTGTCATGATCAATGACGATTACTATGGCAACGGTACATAATATGGCTGTTTTCGTTCATCCCTCCAGACAACTTACATCCACATAGAAAGTAAAGAGAGTTTAAAAATTTATGTTTAACTTTGCTTGGCTTTCTCAGAGAACTGCTCTTAAGTCTCAGACCTCCTTCAATAAATATCTGTTAATCAGCAACATCATAAACAAGTCTTTTTCCTTTTTACCACTGACACAATCTTTGTCTAATACATCACCTCCCACAAAAGCCTCGAGGCTTTTTCTCAGGTAAATGAAAACGGGCAAAAAATAGTCTGTGTCGTTCAGGAAAGGAACTTTTAACGCTGACATTTTTTGTTTGTTGATAAGTATTGTTTTGTTTTGTTTGTTTTTAATGCATATCGTACCTGGTGTTGTTATCCGTGGTGATGTTGTGGTGAATGCTGAAATAATAAGGAAGGTTGTCAGTGTTTGATAAACTAAAATGGATGGTACAGTTTGCGTGGGCCTAAAAAGATTGAAAAAGCAACAAAACCGATAAAAAGTGTGTCCTTAATGGGCCGATCAACTCGAAACTTCAACATCCCCCCCCCCCCCCCCTTCCCAAGGCAAAGCCCGGGCATGTTGAATTTGAAAATATTAATATTCGAGAATTTTGCAACGTCTAATGTTGAAATAGTTGGATGTGGTTACTTGTGCAGTTGCTGCTTTTCTTGTCAGTGACTGCCTGTAAAAATGAACCGGCTATTTACGAGAAGTGCAAATTTCACAACTCTGAACGTGATCTTAACCCAGCGTTAAACGAAAACGTTGGCAGTGAAAAACTGTGGCTTGGTCAGTTTTCACTGCTATCTATTTATCTTAGTATTTTTATCTTATTCTTTCTAGTTACCAGTCTTCTTAATTTTATATATATCATATCTGAATTTGTTCAACCGTCACTTCTGAAGATGTATGTTGTAGCCTACGAAACGTCAAATCAAAAGTAAAATGCGCTTTATCATTATGTTTGTAGCCACTGATGATTGTTTCATGTTTTTGATTAAGTTGAAATGGCCAAAGAGCAAGAATATTTATGATCTTCCTTTCTCCACACCATTTTCGATAATCAATGACCCTTATAAACTAGGACTGGCAAAAATGACTTGGAGCACGGTTTTCTTTTAAGCACTGGCTGACCTTTGTTTAAGTAATGGCTCCAAAGAAGCTTTGGAAAGCATTGGATAACTAGTAATCCGGTTTCTTCCCAAAAAAAGACAATACTGGCCTATAAGCCTTTTAAGTAACGTTTTTGCGTTGGAAGAGTACTATGGGAGATTATTATACTAATCATAAATATTACAAGTTTCCTCGATTTTGATTGGTTTAAAAAACTCCAATTTTCCACTAATTCATTTGCCAAGTTGTTATCGGACAGTTCAATAAGCCAATCACATCCAATGTTGTAGTGTAAATCAACCAATTACATTCAAAGTTGTAGTTTAATCAACCAATCACAACCTTGGCTTCAATCACCATAGAAACAGTGTACAGACTCCTAAATTTGGGCTTTCTTTGTTTCTATTAGACGGCATGACTATTCCGGGGGTAGGGGGTAGGGGGTAGGGGTAAGGGTAAGGGGTAGAGGGTGGGGGTAGGGGGTGAATGGTACCTTAGTTGAAACAATCCCAAACCTTTACAAAAATGGTAACCTTAGCCCAAAACGTTATCTAAAGCTCGTGATAAACTTATCAGACTCCCGCAGCGCGGTCGTCCCATTTTGTTATCACTTGTACGATTACAGACCCGCGAATTCGACGCCACTCAGTCCTATTACCACTACAAATTAAAATTTTTGAATACCTCTGGGGCAGGGCGCGTTGTGAACGCATTGATCCTTCGCCTCGTTATACATCAAGCTGTCTGGGCAGTCCATTTTATAAGCGATGCCGTTTGAACAGGAAATAAACCCATAGCAATTGTCTGGATCCGCGTAGTTCCCATCCGGTTTGCCTTGACAGCTAAAACCACCTAAAAATCGTGAAAAGCTGTTAAATACCTGTCAGTGCGGGAAAGCGGCCCTGACATGACGCCACGTCGGGTATGACACCTTTCTAAGAGAAAAATCGGTGACATGTTTTTTGTTCAGGAAGTAAGCGTTGGACTTAGAAGATTCAAGTACGTGAAGCAAAAGGGCTAGGGTCTCGAAACATTTTCGGCTCATAAATTAAAAGTAAATTAACTTTGTGGAAGATAATCTGGGGGGGGGGGAGCGGGAGGGGAGGAGGTACTCGCATATGAAAGGGGCGATGCTCATCGTCTCGCTTAGGGGTGTAAATTTAGAATTTTTGTCTCAGTTAGTGTGTTCTGGGCAAAACGCCATCATATGTAGCCGGTATGTGGCCTTGAAGTTTCCGTTTAGGGTTGCAAATAGGCCTGCCCCGATTGCGCTGGGCACTTTTGCGGCACTATTTTACATTCCCAGCACTCTTGAGCACATAATTAACTTTTGAGGAGAATTTGAGCATTTTTTCGCTTTTTGGGAAACATTTCAGCACATTTTTCACAATTTTTCATATGTTAAATGCAATATTTTGTCTTTCAAACGTTTTCAGTATAAAGCCGAGCAATTCTATTATCATGAATTATGAATAATTCCACCTTGTCGCCTGACTGGCTGACTGTTGTCATGGAAATGCACGAGCTATGCTCCTTTTAACCGAGGGAAGAGTCGATTTTGATTGGTTCGTGACTTCGTGTTTCTCAGAACTTTTAGTGGTCTTTTGTGTTCAGCAACCGCTGAACGAGTTTTCAGTCTTCTTTCCAGCACCTTTAACGCCCAGCAAGACAGTGTTCTACAAGATTATATTAAAGCTTCTGTGATGCTTCGATACAATGGATCGAAGGGAGACTAATAACAGTTGTAGCTATATAAGGTTGATTGCATACAGTTCTGTGATGCTGTGTTCTTTGAAAACTATGCATGACTGATAATAAAGAGTTTTTGTTCGACAAACGTTGTTATAGCGGAGCTCCGCGCGCGCCGAAGGCGCGCGCGCGCGGAGCACCATAGCTAAGAAAATATGGTAACCCATCGATGTGAGAAAATTTGGTTTTATAGGCATGACGTCATCAACGTCCGTACGTACAACGTACGTACGTACAACGTACGTACCAGGGCGCTTATACATAGGGCGGTGAAACGGGCACTCCGCTCTTGGTCCAATGTGTGATGCGGAGAAGGACTGGCACGAGCGCTCCTTCCGCGCTTCCGGTGCAATTAATGGCTGCCAAAAATATCCTCTCGACAAACCAGAAATCACGTTTTCTTTCTTTATTTTTGGGCCACCAGCAGTGTATTATTTGCAGGCTTTTTTGATATTTTTGACCCAAAACTCAATACTATTTTGTCTGTTGGAATATAACTCAAGTATTTTCGTCGGAAGCTGCTTAAATTTGAGTGAAGTAAGACAGTGTCGAATGCAGGTATGTCCCGCGTATCGTGACCAAGCCGTGTTCCGCTCCTTCTTTTACGAGTACTCCACATTTCTCCACTCTAAATTTTACTTATGTTTAAGATCGATAGCTTTTACAAAACATAGTAAAAAACCAGCTGGATATATTTGGATATAGCAGCGTTTCAGAACTTCAAACTTGCTCACTTAAAATCGCTCGCGACGAATCGCCCGCCGCAGTCAATGTTACCGACAATAAAAAACTATTTTCAAGATTTCGCCCGCTTGGGAAAATCAACAAACAACAAATACGGTTTAATCAAGGCGCTTGTAAGTTCATCTTGATAATTTAAATAAAATACGAGAAAAGCTTGCTGTTAATACTCTGTCCGAAAAAGTTTGCAAAGACATGATGGCTTTGCACAACACCACAGAAAAGACACAAGAATTTATGAATATGTGAAATGCTTTGGAATGTCTTCAACGATAACAGTCCACTGCAGTCAATAACAGATCAACCTGTTACCACCTTAAAGCAAGTACTTAATTACTTCAAAGCCTGGAAACAAGAGCTTCAACAAACATTCCACAGAAGGACTGATGCGCCAGAACACTTCATAACATGGCAAACAATGTTTGATCTCGAGGTAATAATTGTAGACCAGACTTAAAATGGATCACAGCAAAACAATGCAAAACTGATAAGTTATTGTAAATACCATGTCCTTGCCCCCTTAGGGATAACTATGCAAAAAAGCCATACTATTCCATGGCAACTCCTTCATATTTTGTAACAACTGAGGACAAAGCAATGATTACAGTTCCTTGTAGAATATCATCCCGTGAGGAAAAGCAATTTGTAGCCTATCACTACTGCTACGTTTAAGACTGACCCCATCCTCTCCCAAACCCCAGATTGTTTTCTTTGCCTTTGTGCAGTTTGGACACAAACAAATAAGCTAACCTGTGGCTGATCAATATGATCAAATTTTTGTTCCACTGTGTGAAACATAAATAAAATAATTACAAGCATAAGCCCTGGAACATCCCTTAAAAAATAACAATGACTGTATTTATTGTTTAAGGCTTGACTAGCAACACCGCACAGAGAACTTAAAAAATATAGCATAACTATTTCACACTCAAGGATCACAGGCATCTATTTTGGGGGTCTGAGGGCTTATGTGTGGCTGATCTAGCCCTTTTACTCAACCAATTAGTACAAATCAATACAGTAAATCTCTGTTTCATATTGTTTTCAAGGTGTCGGTGTCATATTCCAGCACTCGGCAAGGTCTCTTTTTGACTTGTGGCTGTTTCTGCTTAGGTGGCCTCATACACCACGAGCCTTTTTGGAGACATCACCGCCAAGCCGGCCACTTCTGCTGAATAATTTTCATGGTCAAATATTTGTTAATCCCTCCTACGTGATTGAGTTTTTCGTACATGTACTATCTGGCTGTTTCTGTGATTCAAGTTTTTAATTTCACGCAGAGTTTGTTTCATTTGTTAACCTTATTTTGGGGTTGAGAGTTTGCTTTGTAAATTTCTCCCCCTCATTCTACAGACTAACCCTAACTTTTGTCTATGATTTTTCCTCAACTCACCATTCACACACACAATATTACCCTCAAACTACCTGCTAATTGGTGAATATGTTTTAGTTAGTGGAGAGAAACCCTTCTTGTAAAGAGGATTCTTCTATCAACACCAATTAAGAAAGCTACAAAGGCTGCTAGGTTAACGGCTGCTTGATGTATTACTGTTAAATAACCAAACTTAATTTAACTTAGACAGTTCATCTTTAATTCAATATGGCTCCTTCTTGGGGGACCAGACAAATGGTAACATAATTATTGTTTAACCACTGTTTGCAAGACATTATATTTTGGTGCGATACTGTTTCTTGTCGCCTGTTTCCATTATTTTATGTCATCTGTATTTCGTACACAAAGTAGAGGTTTTTGCCATACATTCAGACTCCCCTCACAGGGTTTGTGATTCAAATGCTTAACCACTCTGCAAAATTCCAGTCTTATTGATTGGGTTATGGAGCCTATAATCCAAAAAAAATACATTTATCACCCTTTTGTAAAG
>NC_090876.1:20073461-20083461 GCF_036669935.1 Montipora foliosa
TTTTCCAGCCAAACATTTTATTGAAACAAATGATATGGAGGCAAAAACTTGCCATTTCATTGCGTGCGATCAAACAAGCAAAACAAACCGTGTCAAAAAGCACACGAAGCTAAATAAATTTCCTGAAATTTCCTACCAGTGTTCGGGATCAAACTCTTCAATGAAGAACCATTTCTTTCAATAATATTTCTTCCAATAAGGTTTCTTTCAAATCCGGCTCTTGACGCACAAGAATTAGTCAAATTTAAAATTGTCTTTTTTTTTTTACCTGAAGACTGTGCAGAGTTGAGCACAAATAAAAAAATATATATAAATACCCAGAAAATTGTAAACACAGATCCTCTCAAGGTGTTTGATTCCTTCTCCGATATCCAACCCGTATATAATATCACAATTTGTAAAATATTAACGCGAATTCGACGAAGGAGTAAATGCGACTAAATTTCTTGGGTGTGTTGCGATATTTATTTTAAACTTTCCATGCAAATGTTTGACAGAGAATACTAAGGCCAGTTTCAAACGTCGAACTAAATTCAGGAATTAATTCGACGTTGGCACGGCAGTAGCGCGACGTTTGAAACCATTAAGAACGGCAACTTGAATTTAGTTCGACACGACAATTAAATTTGACAGGGTCTGTCGTGCTACACGGCATACTGGCTTGGCATGGTTTCAAACGTTGCACTACTGCCGTGCCGAACATAAATTATTTTAATGTAGTTTTGATTATTCTGCAATTTCTACGCATGCGTTCCACTTGTATACTCAAAACAAAATGGCGTCGTACAAAAAGTTTGAGCAATTCGATTGCGACTCCAGCTATACTCGAGAATGTCGATGACGAAAAAAAAGTCGAAGAAAATTGCCAGTTTCTGTGATAAATATTTGACATCATCTGGTAGATGTTCAACGGATATACGTTCGAGAGAATCAGAGGAGGAACAACCAAAAAGTTGCCTTTCGGAAGCGATTCGACACGGCAGTAGCGCGACGTTTGAAACTGGCCTAAATTACAAAAACATTTCCACTAAAAGATCATTAAAAAATCTTTATTTTTGAGCGTTCATTTGGACAAAAAGATGCAACACTTAAGCCTGGTTTTCGTTAGCGACGCAAGCATAAGTACAAGAAGCGTACGCAAACTCAGTAGCTTGTCTTTTGTTAGAGCCTTTTGCTACAACAATACACACTAATTAACAACAACTAACTGCGCTTGCGTGTCTTACTTGTGCTTATGTTTGCGTCGCTAGTAAAAACCAGCGACAGATTCCTGTTATATTTATGAGGAAACCTCTCGCGTATTGAATGCAAATTAGTTAAGCTCGAATATCACGCAACACGATGAATCCACAACGGCCGAAAGATCTCACAAAAACCTTTTCCAGCGAAACGTTTATTCAAACAAACAACATATTTGCTATTAGAGGCAAAAAACCCTTCCTATTGCAATTGCGTGCGTGCAAACAAGAAATACAATCCGTGTCAAAACCCATATGCAATTAAATAAATTCCTCACAGTTCAGGATCAAACCATTTTCTGAAGAAACTTTTCCTTGCATAATGATGCACAAGATATTCAAATTCAGATTATCAAACTAAACGGATCTAAAGCGTCATAAGTCGATGGCACTTTAAAGATAGGTAAAGTCTCCGCTTACGAGCCAGAAGGCTCATCAGGCCGGCGCTTATCTCCGGTTTCAGTAGCATGAAGCGACTAGGAGTATTTATACTCCCCCCTGGATGGGATGCTAGTCCATCGCAGGGTTACCCCCAGCTTTACGCCGGTACCCATTTATACACCTGGGTGGAGAGAGGCACCGTGAGAGTAAAGTGTCTTGCCCAAGAACACAACACAATGTCCCCTGCCAGGCCCCGAACCCGGACCACTCGATCCGGAGTCGAGCGCACTAACCATGAGGCCACCGCGCCTCCGACTTTAAAGATAGGATAGTTAAAATACTGTCGGAGCTTAAACACGCTCTTCAAACCAGTTCGGAGCAAAAAGATGTAGCCTAAACTTGGTCAATGTTCCAAATATTTCTAATTTTCATCAAATTTGTTCATCACGTATGACCAAACTAGAATTTTCCCCAAACTAGTTTTCCAATATTTAAGGATTACGATAGCTGTATAGACCTTATTCATAAATGGCGGTCAATTTATAATTCTTTTGTCAAAGTGCAAATTAGCCTACCAAGCCTCGATACCATACAGTGAATTGAAAAGAATTCTTGCTCTAAAATGAGGCTTGGTAGGCTAATTTGCACGTGGACAAAAGAATTATAAATGTGACCGCCATTTATGAATAAGGTCTATTAGCTCTGCTGCAAATGTGGTGACCGGGAAAAGAATACTTTGCGAGAAAAAGCGAAAACAGTTGTCCTCGTTTTTGCGGTTTTTCAAAATGGCCGACAGGTAACATAATACAGCCAGTATTTTTTTCAAGTTTGTAGAAGAGAAAATACTTTTAGAGCATCCTTTAGTAATTAAAAGCATAGTCCTACTGTCTGGTGGAATCTCATTAGAATTGGCTCTCATCTATCTGAGAAGTGGACACATATATGTTACATACTTGATAGTAAAATTCCTAACCAAAGACAACCTACATCCACATAGAAAGTAAAGAGAGTTTAAAAATTCAAGTTTAACTTTGCTTGGCTTTCTGAGAGAACTGCTCTTAAGTCTCAGACCTCCTTCAATAAATATCTGTTAATCAGCAACATCATTAACAAGTCCTTTTCCTTTTTACAACTCTCAGGTAAATGAAACCGGGCAAAAAATAGTCTGTGTCGTTCAGGAAAGGAACTTTTGACGCTGACATTTTTTGTTTGTTGATAAGTATTGTTTTCTTTTGTTTGTTTTTAATGCATATCGTACCTGGTGTTGTTATCGGTGGTGATGTTGTGGTGAATGCTGAAATAATAAGGAAAGTTGTCAGTGTTTGATAAACTAAAATGGATGATGCACTTCCCGTGGGCCTTAAAAGATTGAAAAAGCAACAGAACCGATAAAAAGTGTGTCCTTAATTAAATCAAGCAAAACGTCTTGAATAAAGTCGTCTACATTTTAATGCATATCGTACCTGGTGTTGTTATCGGTGGTGTTGTTGCGGTCAATTCGGCTGAAATAATAAAGAAGGTTGTGAGTGTTTGATAAACTAAAATGGATGATACAGTTCCCGTGGGTCTAAAACGATTGAAAAAGCAACAGAACCGATGTTTAAGATGAATTCCGTATAATTATGAAAAACGCAGTAAAACAGAATTTTGAAGAGGGAAATTTGACCTCCTCTCCTACCCAATTATTGCAAAGAATAGAGCTCTGATTTTTTTCATCGTTAAAACATTGGAATGGATGGGGAGGTAGGCGGCGAGGAAGCTGTTTTCCCGCCAAAAAATTATTGCGTTACGTGCCTGTCAGGATAAGTCGCAATTACTTCGTTTGGTCATCAGTGAGGTATTATTTCAACAGTTCTGTACAAAAAAAAACTGCAGAATTACAAAGTTTCGGAACTTTGCAATTCTGTAACTCGGTAATGTTAAGTGCTTTCTCTCACGTATGTAACGTTTTAGGACTATTAGCAATGTAAGTAGCGCTAGTATTGTAATGTACTTGTTAGTACTGTAATGTACTTGTATTAGTTTTCTGTTTTGTTGTTTTTGTAAATAATAAAATTTAAGTTATAAAAAAAATAAATAAATAACAAAAAAACCAGAACCGATAAAAAGTGTGTTCTTAATTAAAACAAGCAACACGTCTTGAATAAAGTCGTCTATCATATTTTTTGAGCTTAAGACAGCAAAAGCTCATTCGATACCTCGAACTTAAGTCACAGACCTACTTCCGGCAATAAATAATGGAATAATTTTTATCTGTTAATCAGCAACGACCATAAACAAGTCCTTTTCGTTGTTCTACTGACGCAATCGTTGTCTCACATCACCGCCCAAAAAATCGTATCAATTTTGTTTTCAAATACATAAAACACAAATCCTACACACCATTTCTGTCACCACAGTAACGCAAGTTACAAGCTGGAGGCTGTACCAATTGGTACACGAAATAACTACCACAGTTCCGGATCTTGATGTTGCTCTTGAAATAACAACAGTCTGCAGTCCATCCTGGACTGTTAAGTGGGCGTCATTAAGTCATCCTGGAGCATTTGTACCACATCTATCGATGGGAACACATCGCTCTGGATTCTGATCGCCACTGTCCCCTGTCATGTGATACCAGTCGTGTGACACGATTTTGTTTGGACCCCATGTATGGCAAACGTAGCGTGTGACGTTCCTTAAGGAATGCAGTGGGATTCACTTTACAGCGTCACCATAGTGCTGATCGTTTGCAGGACTCTGGCTAAAAGTATTTTAAATTACATTTTGTTTTGAACCGTATCTCCTTACAGCAGTATCGGAGCCAACATAGTGGAGGCTTTTGCAGCTCATAGACGTAAAATGCTCCACAATTTTTCACTTTGATGCTGTTCTGCCATCTACAGTCGTTTCTCCACCAGAAATAACAAACCATTCTAATCACTTCACCATCGGCTACGGCAGGGTTGCTACCATTGATCCAACCTGGGGCCTGGGTACCACAGAGATGGGTGCTTAGTGGACGTGTGTTTGGTATCTTATCTCCAGCATCACCAGTGAAACGATACCACCCTGGGATGAGATCATCCCTATCACACTTCACCGAGCATTGATAAGCGTTTCCAACGAGGCGGTCAGAGGAAGTGATAGTCTGGTAATTGCCACTCGTGCATGAATCAGGCGCTGTAGCAAAATAAACCAATGCGATACAATTACTCCCCTTCATATTGTCATTGGTTAATTTAACGTAAGACAACTTATCTTTAATTTGAAAAATATAGCCGACTTCCTGGAATCCTCAAGGGGGCGAAATGCACATGCGCTCGCGAATTTGCGAGGATATGCGTCTCCTAGCAATTTCGCGCGCACGTGTGTATTTTGCCCGCCCATCAATCCATCGCCGAAATTAGAAACTACTCGCAGTCTACTGGCGTTTTTGGTTTGTTGATCAATGTTATTGCCTTTCATTTGTTTGTAATGCTTATCGTCCCTGGGGCGCGTTTCTCGAAAGTCTCCAAACTTTAAGGGCCATTTTTGGGCGTCACAATTCCCTTTGTATCTTAAGAAAGGAGAGGATTTAAGTCTTAAAACGTCGCCGTTATTTTTCTTTTTGTTTGTATATAATCAGACTGCGAACACTATAAAAAGGAATTGTAAACCGTGATCCCCTGTAATTGATGAAGGTCGTATGACCGAAACGTTTTAAACCACATTAAAGTTTCATTTTTTAGCCACCAGAAGTTGTCCGTCCATTGGCCTTTTTAAACCATTTTTTTACAAATCTACATGCCGTGGTTTGGACTTTGTATCTCTCTGGGATCCTTCTGTTGGCCAAGCATCTTCGTTGGCTCAGGAAGCCCTCTCATACTGCTGCCATATGTATTTAGTAAATTTTCAGCTGCGACTATTGCATTTCTAGCTTTTTGATTGGCTAAAAAACTCCGACTATGAGGCAATAGTCGAAGTTTTACGTCATATGGAAAATAGTGCGCCAAGATGCTCTTTCCGGACGCTTTGTAAAATTGTGGAAATAAAAATCGGCGGCAAAACCCGGTTTGAGAATTTACTAAAACAATTATTCCATTCGCCCTTGTTGGATATGAAGTGATTATAACCAACTCGCGCTACGCGCTCGTTGGTTATTTTATCACTTCATATCCAACTCGGGCTCATGGAATAATTGTTATATATATATTCACTAAAAATACTCACTGGGCGTGGTCTAATGTCACTTTTAATGGAGTGTCATACAAAAAACGTCATGCAAGGAAACAATAGGACAATGAACACTCTTTCTTTTCTCTCTCAGGCGATCAATACTTAATTTAAACAAAGTTGCAAACTTGTAACGTAACGGTATAGCATACGTAAGATTGTGTAAAAGTACTGTGCAATAAACTGTCCTCTGGTCTTCTACGGTATACAGTACTGTACGTATTTCAATGACTTACAGTTCAAAACAAAATATCTCATGCCGTCATTTCATAGTTGTCACGTTCAATGTGCAGTTATAACGGAAATGTTGCTAATTAAAAAGTAGCACTATAGACAGTACGACTGTTCAAGTTAAATTAATAGAGCAAAAATTACGGTGACTTGAAAATGTCGGACACGTACGTCTGGTGCTTTGGCATTTCAAAATTTTTGTTTGTAGAGCAAGTCGTTAACTGTCGTACATCTGGAAAGCGTTATCGATGCTAAACGACCGATTATCAGCTTATAGTAGCTTTCTACATGTTATTTCTTTAAAGTGATGATGGATGGCATTTTAAACAATAAAATACCGCATTAAATGGCATGTCGCTTAGTTTCCATTCAAGGGTGGCCGCTTAAAACAGGTAAAAATAGCAAAGATAGACAAACATAGGACTGCTACAGGGTGGTCGCGGCCGCTTAATTAATAGAGGTGACCGCCTAACACAGGTAACAACTACAGCGTTTGCATGAGCGAAAAATCGGGTCTTCGAAAACTGGCCGATTACTAGAGGGTGGCCGCTTAATACAGGACCGTTATATACAGGTTCCGGACTGTATATATGCTCGGAATCAAAAAACATAATTGTTTTGTGACCTGCAAAATGGTCTCTTACAACTTAATACTGATTTTTGTCTTGTCCTTTCGCTGTTGCATTTTGAGTTACTTTCTCAGAAAACCTTGATATAGTTAACAACATAATAGATAGCTTCACCAGACGATAATGTGTTCTTTACTTATTCGTAGGCAATTTATGCTTCTCTGAACCGATGTTTTGCTGAGCCGTGGAATGCACCTTCGCCATTGGCCCTCCAGTCAAAATAGATTAAGAAAGTCCCTCCAGGTTCTTTGATTGCACAAATTGTTGACAATATGAGTCAGTAAAATTGAAAATAAAAATAAAAGAAGAAGCAAGATTACAAGTGATACAACTGTCAGTCAAAGCTCGAAAAAGCATTAGTTGTCGGAGCATGAAATATATTCTTTGTATGTAACTAATGCAAAAGGTGTTAGATTTGTGATTTATTCATCCAAATTCCATTTTTAACTAGCTTTTCCTTAATTAATCGTGGTTTATAACTTGATTCTAAATTCTTGACATTGGTCACATTTCGGAACGATGATGAACAGCTGCAGAGAGACAGACTGCAAACTACATCTCGCCTTGTTATTTTCCTTCCCATGCATATGCAATTCTCAACTTTCTGTATCACAGTAGATACCGCAGAAAATGAAACATGGCAATTGTTTCAGTGTACTTTTATCACAAGAAACTCTGCCTATAACATTTTCTATATAATTATTATTCTATACTTGGTCCTTCACCCTATTTTATCGGCTCCGCGGATGGTGGGAGATTTGTGCAGGTGCGAGTCCCTGAGTCCTGTAATGGTTAACTTCCCTCCCCACAAGTGACTGAACAGGGGGGCCTCACTCCTCCCCCAATCAAACCAATCTTCAGCAGGGAGTGTTATTAGAAGTTTAACGTCGTTTACCGAGGACATGCATGTGGATTAAGAGGCGCTTTTCCCCTTTGATCTTGCTTTCTCCAAACCATTTTCGATAATCAGCAACCCTTATATACTACGACTGACAAAAATGACCTGGAGCACGGGTTTATTTTAAACACTGGCTGACTTTTGTTTGAATAATGGCTCCAAAGAAGCTTTGGAAAGCAATGCATAACCAGTAATCCTATCTCTTTCCAAAAGACAAGACTGTTCTATAAACCTAAAGTGAGCCAATGAGTTCTTCGCGTGGGAAGAGTAGTGTGGGAGATTATTGTACAAATTAATATCTTTAAAGACCTTGGAAGCAGGGCGCATCGTAATCGCATTGATCCTTCCTCACGTTATACTTCATTCCGGCTGGGCAGTCCATTTCATGAGCGATGTCATTTAAACAGAAAATGTATCCATAGCAATTGTCTGGATTCCTGTAGTTACCATCTGGTTTGCCTTTACAGCGAAAACCACCTAAAAATCATGAAAAAAAAAAAACTGTAAAATATGTGTCAATAACCGTCACTTGGGGTATGACGTCTCTCGAAGAGAAAAATCAGTGATATTTTTTTACAGGAGGTAAGCGTTTATAAGTTTTACGTACGAGAAGCCAATTCTCATTGCTAAGATTGCTTACCACTACAAGGGTTAAAGTTTCGAAACATTTCCATTAAAAAAATAAACTTTAAAATTAACTTTGTGGTAGACAATACGAACTAGTCAGGAAAAGGTCATAGGTCACGATAGGCGAAAATGCTTGTCGGAAATGTTGAATTAAACCACTTAAGGAGACCAATCCGGCTGGGCGTGGCCCAGGCCTTTTTAACTCCCAAAAGAGAGCATATTAAACAGGTATGCTTATATTTCTTCGCAAGACCTTCACGGCTATTGATGATGGTGGTTTTTGTCGAGAGCATCCTAAGTGAAACCAAAGTCCGAAATTTACCACCTAAGCGATACGACGAACATCCCCACCCCTTTCAAATGTGAGTCCTCCCGGAGGGTTTTTTCGCCAAGGATAAGGGGGGGGGGGGGGGGGTGGAAAGGGAGAGGGGTTCCTCAAGCATGTTCAAGTTAAAAAATGCACAGCTTCGTATTGAATATTTGCTGGGATTAACATATACCATCGTCTACGCCTGCGAGAATGCCACACTTTAACAATTTTCAGTTCTGGCAGTAAAGCAGTCCTGACTCCTAATAGTATCCTATAGTTTAGGGGCAGAGCATTTGAGCCAGAAAAACACCTCTTCATCTAAGTGAAAAACACTTCTTCATCTAAGTGAAGTATTTATTTATTTATCCACTTTCACCACAACTGTGGTGGAGGTCGCAAAACAGGGCGAGGCTCCAAATTAAGTGCGCCCTTTTACCCTCCCAACCATGATATACCACAGAAGACAGACTACAACACCGGGAACTACATGCCCTACTCTTTGCGACAAGTGTGCGGGTTCTTTTACGTCTCACAGGATTATGAACATTGGAGGGTTGTGAGACGGGACCTCCGGCTTATCGTCCTTATCCGAGAAGACTAGAGATTCTAACCATTTGCAGATGTAATTACAAAGGCAGCACTTTCTCCTCAGTTATTTAAAGACTTTGAGTGTTGGTTCGGCCGGAGTTGAACTCACGACCTCCCGCGTGACAGCCCGGTGCTCAACCAACTGAGCCACCTGTGCGCGGTAAACAAAAGTAAGATTAAGAGTAAGAGTTCGTTGTAGCTGTCCCGAGTCTTCTGCTACTCAACAGTGTCTGGAAAAGGCAAAACAGATCCACAGTCAGGTGGTTGACAAGGAGAGGGCGCTAATCTTCCTTTACATGGACTGTGTTTTCCCGTTTAACGTCAAGTTCCTTGTGTTCTTAGAAGAGTTTAAAGTCTACTTCACGCTACGTTTCGCATCAGCCCTAGTTTTTTTTTTCAAATATCAGCGTCATTTGAGTGTAAGGAAGTTACGTCCATGTTTCAGCAAAATTTTGAGTGCATGGAATGGCATTTTTCGAACTATTGTAGTAGTTTGACTTATACTTATACTATCATGTCAGTTCACGCAATTTGTTAAAAATAGATTTGTCATAAATAAGCATACATTACGTGTGGCGGGAAGAAAGTCACGTGTAGAAGGACTTATAGTTTGAGTTTTGATCGATCGTCGGATCGCTTCGAGTGTCAAGTTGAGTATTGAGTTTTAGATTTCAACCGTGCTTAAGGCCTGAAACCGTCGAGTGAAGTGGTAATTCGTATGGAAAATTGTAAAGAGATTATTCACCAGGAAATGAATTAAATATACCATAAAGAAACATTACATGGTCCTTTCGAGTCGGAGGAAATACAAGAAGGAGTAGAACAACAAAGCTGTTGCCGTCATCGAAGAATTTTTTGAATTGGAAAAAGGCGAAGTCTACTCAAAAAGGTTGTTTATGGACAT
>NC_090876.1:20098461-20100961 GCF_036669935.1 Montipora foliosa
GGTAGGTAGGTAGGTAGGTAGAGTCTGCATACGAGCCAAGTGGCCCATCAGGCCGGAGCTTAACCCGGTTTCTATGGCATGAAGCGACTAGGAGTATTTCTACTTCCCCCAGTCTATCGCAGGGGTTACCCCAGCATTTTGCCGCTACCCATTTATACACCTGGGTGGAGAGAGACACCGTGGGAGTGTCTTGCCCAAGAACACAACACGATGTCCCCGGCCAGGATTCGAACCCGGACCATTCGCTCCTGAGTCGAGCACACTAACAATGAGGCCACCGCGCCTCCCACGCCTATCAACTATCAAAGCTGTGTAAGGCAAAAACTGAGCTCCAGGTAATGTTAAATTTGAGTGAATAGATCCGAATGTTGATCAATTTGCAAGTAATTTCCGTAACCGTGATCTGTGAAGATCTCTCACATCGTCGACGCCGTGAATTTCGAGATCGAGGATTAAAAAATATGTATAATTTCGAATTCGGAGGTTTTCATCAGCTTGAATGCTGATTGCACAAAATTCTCTTACCTTCAAGTTGGATGATCCGTTGCTCTGCCGATTAGTAAGTGATGGGATCTTCTCAATTAATCAGGCTTTTACAGGGTTTCAAGTATTCTCTGAAACCATTGACCCTATGCCACTGCACATGTCTCACTTAACAATTAAGCTGCCTTACATTGCTTTTCTGGCTGCAATGTTAGTCGACCTGTCCCAAAAAAATTGGGAAGTTATAAGATCCAGAACTTTGGCAGGCATTTGCTAGATTGATACACCGCCAAAAGCAAGTTAATGAAACAAATAACAATAACTTCTCTTCGATTTTCCAGCGGCACGAATGGGTGTTTGTCTGTTTTGTTTTTTCAGATTTTTTATCCGATTTAATTTTCCTTCGGTTCTTCTTCCTATTTTGCGGATGGTTGAGGTTGGGCAATTATGAGTGTCAGCCGCGAGCACATTCTACGACGATACTCCTCCCATTTGGCAAATATTAGCCCATGCACTGACTTACGCTCCATGCATGGTCACGCACTGGCAATGAATTAGTTCGATTACGGTTTTGAACACTCTGTTTTGGTGGTTTTACCTGCAGTTTTCGTTTCTCGGTGACTCTTTGTGCGATTTGCGTATGGTTAGAGTCCCCAATGCCTCTTCATCAAATGAAAGCGTTATAAAAAAAAAGGAAAAGAAAAGAAAAGAAAGAACAATTATCAAACTTCTCTGCAAAGCTGGCGCTCCACTCGGTGGGATTAGCTGCTGTTGCGGGGTTGTTTCTGTTGCAATTTTAAAACACGAAGAAATTTGTGCTTTCGTAATAGACCAACGTTCGATATATGTTAAAATTCAGCTTAAAACAATAAACATGATCTTGAGATTGAGGGGAAGAAAATGAGCATTTATATGAGTTTGCTTCTCGAAATCTCATGGTGATATCTTTTGAATGATTTTCAATATATCGAGATTGGATTGTTGCTAAACGTGTCTCAATTAATTCACTTGCATTGTCTTATAACGTCATGGACGATGACTTCAAATTAGCTATTAACGAGATGGCAAAATATCTCGAACTCAAAGAATCTTTGCAATCTAAATTTCAAAAGCAGCAAATGTCTGCCCCTGGCTGAGCTTAAATTTCAAGCAATTGTATGGCAAAATTTAAAAACCGCTCGGCAATTTCTGGTGCCGGTAGGATCCTCAAATTTTGTCAGTAAAATCCTTTGGTTAGCAACTGAAGTTTGCCATTCTCAAATTTCCCTCCATTGACGGTTTTCTCAAGTTATTTTAACGCAGATTCCCACATGAACACTGTTCTTTCGGACACGTTGGTGTACCCGTCAATATGGCTTCCAAAACCGTGATAAGGCCTATTTGAAATGATTAATGTTGATGAATTTGCTTGAACTGATTTAGGTAACCGTGACCTATGAAGATCTCTCACATCGTCGACGCCGAGAATTTCGACAGGGAGGATTAAAAAAAAAAAAAAATTTTGAAATGCGGACGTTTTCATCAGTTTGAATGCTGATTCGTCATCTAGATTGCACAGAATTCCCCTACCTTCAGTGAGAAAAACTTGGATTGATTCCTCAGCCTTGGATGATTCGCTCTGGTGATGGGCAAAATGATGGGTTCCTCCCAATTAAATCAGGCTTTTATAGGGTTTTAGGTATTGTCTAAAACTTGGCTTATTTTTAAGGAGTCTGGTACTCTGTTTTAAGCCTACCTCAGATTGAACGGTTGATTGATTTGATTGTCAAATTTTAAAATTGTAAATCTGAAACTTGATTAAATTAATTAAACCACTGACCCCATGTCACTGTTTGTGTCTCACTTTACAATAATAAAGCTACCGTCCATTGCTTTGTCTCCAGCCGGCTGCAATGTCCAAAATGGCAAGTTATGAGATCCCAGAACTTTGGCACACATTTCGCAGATTGTTACACCACCAAAGAGCAAGAAAATAAAAATACTTGCCTTGGATTTTCTAGTGTACGAATGGGCGTTT
>NC_090876.1:20110961-20120961 GCF_036669935.1 Montipora foliosa
AAATTTAAACACCTTACTCATTTTTTGTTGATGCATCGATACTTTGCTTGATATGTGAGACCACTTGGTTATAAGATTTCCTATGGCTGGCTGAAAATGCAGGCTTAATGTGTAAGTGAGTTTGCGTCAGTTGGAGTAATTGCCATTGTAGCTGTTCTCTTTCGCTTAGTTACCTCCGAGTGCTTCTACTAAGGTTTTTTTTTCTTTGAGGACTTCTTTTACCTATGTAATGCAAGAACGAGTGAGCATTGTTTGGAATCTCCTTTGTAAACGTCGCATTTATTAGTCTGAGTTATTTATTTATCATGTTTATGGAAAGTTTCATCAAACATCAAAGAATGCAAAATTAATCCTAGTTTAAAGACGGTGCGATATTCGTTTTTCAAGAGTTTAAAAAACTGTCTTTATGATTAATTAGTTCACATTTTTGCCATAATAACAGAGCAAAAATTAGCGCCGAGTACGAACTGAGAGGCAACGCCTTAGAGATTCCTTGGGAAGAATTGGCTTTGTCGATTAGATCATTCGCCAGTTATTTCCTTTCTAAATGCAAAGGTAACAGTGTTAACAATTAGTCGATCTCGTCTGCCATAAGCATATAGAAAATGAATTCACTGTTCTTTTAAAAGCGTACGGATAGCTTTGTTCACCTTTAATATCCTGCCTGCCTGTTATTTTTTATCCGCATGTTAGACAATAAGATGACGTTTATTATTGAGTTTGTACTTTAGAGTTTCGCCTTTCACTGGTCCATTGGAACTGTAAAAGAACACCAACAATGCACCATTTTTTTAAAGGAAATATATTGTATTAATTTTGTAACAGTACAAATAATGCCATTGTTACGTTTAATGGTAATGTAGTTACTTACTGAGAGACAAATATCTTTATGAATCTTGTATCATACAAGTTACATTGCCAAAGGAATGATTAAAGAATATCACTGTTGTTTCATTATGAAAAGTTTGTTTGTTTGAAGTAGGCTTTAAGCCTCAGTATGAACAGCATCTCACACATTAGGCAGTACAATATGAGTACTCTTATTCTGTATATATTAGCTCCTTTCATTCCACTCAACTTTATGTAGTAGATAAAATATGAGCGGGAGATCTGTATGGGCGTTTACAATGGCGAGCCGATAGGCGAGCCATTGTAAACGTCCATACAGATCGGACGCGAATATTTTATCCTGCTTGTGAAATGAATACATTAAATTGAATGCAAAGTATTGTTATTTTAATCAGTAGAGATCTGTATCAAAAGTTAATGAATACTAATTAGCTGAGCAGGAGTTTGTATCAAAAGTTAATTCTACTGTTTAATAATTCAGTTGATTTGTATTGGGGTTTACAGTTGTGTACATGTGATCTGAATACTGTGCTGGGATTGGTTTGCACCCTCGTGAATTATTAATGAATTTTACAAATCTTGATAATGGTGTCACGTCGACATCGAAACGTCGATGTTATAGCGTTAATTCTTATAACCAGACTTTCAAATAACCTTGAAAAATCAACGTAAAACAGAACGTAAAGAAAAATGCAAAATATTTATTTGGCTTATCTAACAAAAACAAACCAGCACGAAATTTCATTGGCAAAGCAAACACTGATGCAAACAATGTCGGCTGTCCAAGGAACTTTCTGGAAAGTTTGGTTTTGACGTCATTTAAGAGGCAATAATGTGATTAGGCAATCGAAGTGTTTACTGCCCATATTAGGAGTTTCCTGGACGGGAATAAGGAAAAGGTTTCTTTTAAAATTGCCAAACTTTGATCAGTGAAACAAATTGTGAACACTTTTTCAAGATTGTACGAAAGTCGCTCTAAATGCGTGGCACGATGGCCAATTGAACGCACTGGTTCGATTCACAAAATGTTGTGGAACGACTGAACAAACTGGTTCGCAAGAAACAGGTCGATGGAGTATTCGTTCTACGCAATATTGTTCACAGTGGAACACACACGAACGAAGCAAGGTCCAGAAATAACGTAGAAACTTCCCATTGCCATTAAAGCTTGTCGTTCTCAAAGAAAAAATCATCTGTCCACTTTATCAAACACTTCAAAGCAAAGGTTTTGGGAACAAAAGTTGCAAAATGCGCCAAACAATGCCCTTCTTTGTATTTCATTTTCCTGAAATCTGATTGGTTACTTTGAACAAGCCTTGATATCTGATTGGTTGTTTTGTTTTAGTGTACCTTTCTCAATGGGTGGCGAATAGATGCGATTTGGAGCAAAAAAATGGTAGCATTCGTAAATAACTCATACTGATGAGAGCCAAGGACCACCAGCGATTTCTAAATATATGTAATAATGAGTCTTATCGCCAACTTTGTGACCTTTTTTATGATTAAGGTTTTTATCATTTGTGACTTGATAATTCAGTTTAATTTCCATAAGTAAATCTCAGTACTTATATGGTGATTCATATATGGTGTAAAGAAGCACAAATATGGTAATTCATATATGGTGTAAAGAAGTACAAACTAAAATTATTTTTTAGGGTTTCGACTAATGAGAAAACTGGCATCTCAACGCATAAAAAGTTATAATGATATCAAGTATGTTAATAATTTTAGGAGTGTTTCAGATCGCCAGTCAGCTGCTAACACGTCACTCGCTCTTTGTTTGCCGCCACTAGTTTCTGCCACTCCTTTGAAGCGAAAAAGAAATGTTCTGAGTTGCATGAGTTGCCCCTTTGTAAAAAATTATTTCGACATGGATTGAAACAATAATTTTGTAAAACAATGTTGAAAATTTGTCCAGTGAATGCCGGGTTCCTATCGTTCACCGACGACGATGTCAGAGATTTTAGAAGGCGCGTGAATAAAACAAAAACACTCGTAGAAAGACTTACAGTGACGTAGCCATCTCCAATGATTGATGATGGCATTCCTTTTTTTGGAAATGAAAACAGACGCCTTGAAGGTTTACATGGTGAGTTTTTAAAAGAAACTGGCCGGCGGCGATACAATTGTCTTTTTATCATTTGAGACTTGAAAATGTTCCCGCATTATTCGCAAAGTTGTAAATGTTTCTTCCAACATAAAGTCCGCTTCAAACTGGAAGCAAAGAGCAACCAAACTCTACTTTATATTAATGACAAGCTAGATGGACTGATAGTAAGCAATGGAAGCTGTAAACAGAGCTGCTTGTCATGTTAAGTTTCAAATGATCAATGTTGATGAATTTGGTTCAAGTGATCTCGGTAACCGTGACTTGTGAAGATCTCTCACATCGTCGACGCCGTGAATTTCGACATGGAGGATTTAGAAAATTTGCCCTCCCTGTGATTATCATCGCTCAAAATGTCATCAATAAAATAAATAAATAAATAAATAAATAAATATATAAATAAATAAATAAGATGAGAAGAAGAAAGGTGTAGCCATGCCTCGATAGATAATGTAATAAGGAAATAACTTCTTGAGGCATATGTGTTTCTAATCGGTTTTATACTTCAAACGTTTCGCCGTTTAGAGCTTCGTCAGTGAATCACGAAGCTGACGAAGCTCTAAACGGCGAAACGTTTGAAGTATAAAACCGATTAGAAACACATATGCCTCAAGAAGTTATTTCCTTATTACATAAATAAATAAATATATATATATATATATATATATATAATAGCATTTTGAATTCGGACGTTTCCATGGGAGCTTGAATGCTGATTACACATATAGATTGCATAGAATCCCCTTACCTTCAGTGAGACTTCACTGTTAATTTTTTTTTTTTTTCTCAACCTTGGATGATCTGCTCTGGCGATCAGAAAATAATGGGATCTTCCCAATTAATCTGGCTTTTATAGGGTTTCAGGTATTCTCTGAAACCATTGACTGTATGCCACACCGTACGTGCTTCACTTTACACTGAACAATTAGGCTGCCGTCCATTGCTTTATCTGGCTGCAATGTTAGTCGACCTGTCCCAAAGATGACTTTGGCAAACATTTGCTAGAGTGGTACACCGCCAAAAGTAATAAAAATGAACTTCCCTTGGATTTTCTAGTGGCATGAATGGGTGTTTGTTTGTTTTGTTTTTGAGAAAACCTCACGAATTATTCAGTGACTTATTCGTAACCTCCACTTACGATCTATAAATGTCCTCCAGTGTTTTGTCTTGCTTAATATCAAAGTGGGAGCTCGAGACATTGAGATTTAATTTTCGGTTTTGCCATTTTAGTATCTGTTACAGTTTGCAATCTTTCCCATTTCAAAAATAGAACTTGTCTTCGGATTTGGTATCCGATTTGATTTTCTTTCAGTGCTTCCTATTTGGTGGATATCTGAGGCTCGGCAATTATTATAAGTGTCTGTTAGCCGCGAGCACATTCGACGACGATACTCTTCACATTTCTCAAATTAGTTATGTTATAGCCCGCTCACTGACTTATACTCCATGGCTTCGTATTGCCAATAAATTTTCATAGTTCGATTACGCTTTTAAAAGCTTTGTTTTGGTGGCGTTGCCTGCAGTTCTCCTTAATTTTAAAATCATTTGTGACTTGATAATTTTTCCATTATTCGCAAAGTTGTAAGTGTATGGATGTCCAGTTAATCAGCTCTCAGAGAGCATTTAACTACGAATATATATCTTGCGTAATTTTAGTTCATGTATTTCTCAGTTGAATTAAATATATGAACATGAAAAAAACTATATGTTCTACTAGTGCGCCCCTAAACGATTGCATACTTTAAGGGTGCTTAACAGAGCCGGTGTTGCTGGCATCAATATTATCGGTGTCCCGGGGTGGCAAGATATGCCAGAGTATTTGTCAGCTAAGTTAGAATCCATACAAAAAAGAGCCCTTACGATTGTCTTTCCGGATTGTAGTTATTTTGAAGCTTTCATCTTTTCTGGCCTAGAAAGTCTTCATAAAACGCGGTTTGATATTATTCGCAAGTTTTTCTCCACATGGAGATTGCGTACTAGTAATGAAGGTCATTTAATGTACCATATAATCTTAGATCTGGCCATAAAAAGTCCTTCCGTTCTTGCATGCATAAGAACCAAAAGAGCGAATTATTTTATTACTTTTAGATTTTTAGATTCGTTGTACATTTTGTATATTATTATATAATATCGTCGTAATTATTACTTGACAATTCAGTTGTATTTTACTGCAAAGAGTGGAAGAAACGATATATATAAATTCAAGTTTAAGCACAACAGTCTTAACACACCTTAGGTTTGAAGTTGTTCCTCTATTGTTCAATAGGGCGTCAGAAAGATCTCTCTTTAACTAATAACGGGAAAAATGACAATGTTATTATATCTGTCGCGACTGCCGTCTGGAACTTATAGTGGTAATTCCAGTATTAATGTACCACAAAATCTTCGATCCGGCCATCAAAAGTCTTTCCGCATTTGCACAAGAACCAAAAGAGCGAATTATTTTACTACTTTTAAATTTTTAGATTCGTTTTACATTTTGTATATATTTTTTATATTATTATAATATTATAATAATTGTTACTTTTACCACTTGACAATGCAGTTGTGTTTTACTACAATGAGTGGAATAAACGGTACATATAAACTCAAGTTTAAAGCACAATAATCTTAACGCACCTTATGAATGAAGGGGTAGTTTCTAAAGAAACTGTGATGCTGCGTCGGTGGGGAAGTAGTATACAAAAATTTGGCTTTATCAACGGAGTTGATAATGTAAATTGGCCACCGTGCAGAGATTCTAAAAGCAGACGTTTCGAGCGTTAGCCGTTCTTCAGAGCGAATCGAGGGATTATGGGTTACGTGTAGTTTTTATAGTAGAGTAGGAGCTACGCTATTGGTGGTAACATGGCAACGTGAAAAATAGGAATATATTAGTTAAATGAAAAGCGTTCGTTTATACCGTGAGGATTATGGGTGCCGATATGAAAGATGAATTTTTGTTCCAGATTCTTGCAGCTTTCCGTCGCACCTAGATGTAGGGAAAGGCCGCAGAT
This sequence comes from Montipora foliosa, assembly GCF_036669935.1. Taxonomy (NCBI): domain Eukaryota; kingdom Metazoa; phylum Cnidaria; class Anthozoa; order Scleractinia; family Acroporidae; genus Montipora; species Montipora foliosa. The sequence continues at coordinate 20,116,914 of NC_090876.1, forward strand.
AGCCATGTGTTTTTTGGAGTGGTTAGGCAGATTAAAATGGCGAGCAACTGGCTTAGATGCATCCCTGTCATTCTTCTCAACATCGCGAAGGTGTTCGCGGAATCGGTCACCTAGTCACCTAGTCGTCTACCTGTCTCACCGATGTATAATTAATTGCATAACGTACAGGTTATGCAATAAATGACATTTGCGGAGGTACATGTGAAACGATCGGTGATCTTAACAGATCACTTAGGTCCCGATATCTTGCTAGTGTTAACAATGAAAAGACAAGTTTTGCATCGTGAGCGCACGCATTTGAAAGTGCCGGGTTGCTCGTTAGTTTTGAGCGCGCTTCTAACTAAAAAGTTGCCTACGTTTTTGTAGCGTTTGAACGAAATAACTTCATCAGTCACATCAACTTCATCGGCCGTTGCCTCAATTCTAAAGTCATTCCTAAAGGTTTTCGCTCTAACTTTCATGCGTCTACATTCTCTCACTCAAATCAGTATCTTCACCAAATTAGATGTGCCCAAAATTCTTTTTCACGTAATATTATGAGGATCACAATTACATACATACTTTATTGTTACCTCCCCAATGGGGCTTTTCAGGAACAACAACAATTAGAGCTATGTGCCAAAAACGAATCGCACTTGACAAACAAATTCTTCATTGCCGCTCCGAACTTTCCAAAATCTGTCCAGCAATTTTAGTACGATCGATTCGCGCTAAAATCCGACAACTTAATTCTGGACTGTTTGACCATCTACACCAAACCAAGACTCTAAAACTTCAACAATTAATAGGTCCGCAAATTACCGACGACACTACATTGCATAGCCATAATACCGTAATTACAATTCCAGAAAATCTTCCGCTTACTGACTCAGAGAAATCTGTTCTCAGTAAGGGCCTAAATTTTGTCCCTATTACCAAACGCACCAATGAATTTTCTATTAAGCAAGATGTTGAAAAATTCCTTCGCCGCGTTCAGTTAAAAGCCTTTTTTCACGACAAAGAGGATGATTCGGACACTTCTAACAAAGATTATTTTTGAAACACCTCTAGTTCGCAAATCCAAATGGACTCCCCCAGAGGGACAATTTGCCTCTTTAGATTTTTTCACCAAAAAATGCCGTCACGACATTCACAAACTTAAATTCAATCGCAACACTAAATTTTCCAACCTTTCCTCGGAAGAGTGGGCGGCGCTTAAAAATCTTAGTAAACGCAACGACATAGTTGTTAAATCGGCCGACAAAGGCGGCGCGGTAGTTGTTTGGCGGTCCCACCTTTACCAAAAAGAAGCTTTGCGGCAACTTTCGGATACCTCGTTTTATGCCAAAATCCCTAAAGATCTCACTTCCAAAAATCAAAAACTTATCAAAGACATCATTCAAAATCTTATAGTTAATCAAGAATTACCGGACACTGCCACTAATCTCATCATCAACACCCCTAGAACTTCGTGCATTTACTTCTTGCCTAAAATTCACAAACCCAACAACCCAGGTCGCCCCATCGTTTCTGCCTGTAGTTGCCCCACCGAACTCATTTCTAGCTACTTAGACAGGATTATGACGCCTATCGTCAAATCTTTGCCATCATACATTAAAGACAGTACACACGCACTACAAATTTTCCGCGATTTCAATTTCTCCGGCCAAGACAAACTTATTTTCACCATGGACATTACATCTCTATACACAGTCATTCCTAATAGCGAAGGTCTTCAAGCACTTAAACACTTTTTCGATCAACGCACTGTCAAAGAACCTAGCTCGGAAACGCTCCTCCGCCTTGCCGAACTAGTTTTAACGCTTAACTGTTTTTCATTCGCCGGCAACTATTACAAACAAATTAATGGTGTAGCGATGGGCACAAGAATGGGACCTAGCTATGCCAATCTTCTTTGTAGGATATGTTGAACACCAATTTTTTAATCAGTACAACGGCCCCAAACCTGAACTCTACGGCCGCTACATCGACGACTGCATCGGCGCTATCTCATCCAGCAGAGAAGAACTCGATCAATTTATAACCTCCGTCAACTCTTTTCATCCGGCTCTTAAATATACCAGGGAAATTTCGGAAACTTCATTGGCTTTCCTAGATATCAAAGTTTCTATTAGAGGCAACGTGCTATGTACTAGTGTGCACTACAAACCTACTGATTCACACAGTTATTTGATGTATTCATCGTCACATCCATCACATGTCAAGAACTCCATTCCTTATTCTCAATTTCTTAGACTTTGACGTCTATGTAGTGATGACTCCGATTTTTCCAGCAAATCAGAGGAGATGTGCCAGTTCTTCGAAAAACGTGGCTATCCTGTCTCTGTGGTCAAAGCGGGCCATCATCGCGCCCAACAATTTGATCGACAGTCATCACTACAAACGTCACGAAAAGATAAGAACGACAGAATTCCATTCACCCTCGCTTTCCATCCTCATAATCACGCAGTCAAAAGCATCATTCTTAGTAATTTTAAATTACTCCAAAATGATCCCGAGACTGGTAGAATCTTTTCGCAACCTCCACTTATTTCTTTCAAACGCGACAAAAACGTAGGCAACTTTTTAGTTAGAAGCGCGCTCAAAACTAACGAGCAACCCGGCACTTTCAAATGCGCGCGCTCACGATGCAAAACTTGTCGTTTCATTGTTAACACTAGCAAGATATCGGGACCTAAGCGATCTGTTAAGACTACCGATCGTTTCACATGTACCTCCGCAAATGTCATTTATTGCATAACCTGTACGTTATGCAATAAATTATACATCGGTGAGACAGGTAGACGACTAGGTGACTAGGTGACCGATTCCGCGAACACCTTCGCGATGTTGAGAAGAATGACAGGGATGCATCTAAGCCAGTCGCTCTCCATTTTAATCTGCCTAACCATTCCTAAAAACATATGGCTATCTGCGGCCTTTCCCTACATCTAGGTACTACGGAAAGCCGCAAGAATCTGGAACAAAAATTCATCTTTCAAATCGGCACCCTTAATCCTCACGGTATTAACGAACGCTTTTCATTTAACTAATATATTCCTATTTTTCACGTTGCCATGTTACCACCAATAGCGTAGCTCCTACTCTACTATAAAAACTACACGTAACCCATAATCCCTCGATTCGCTCTGACAAAGGGCTAACGCTCGAAACGTCAGCTTTTAGAATCTCTGTACGGTGGCCAATTTACATTATCAACTCTGTTGATAAAACCAAATTAACGCACCTTAGCTTTGAAGTTGTTCCTTTATTGTTCAACAGGGCATCAGAAAGATCTCTCTTTAACTAATAACGGGAAAAATAACAATGTTATTATATCTGTCGCGACTGCCGTCTGGAACTTAGTGGCAATTCAGTAATAAGTGTCATCCTTTATTTGTCATTGTACGCCCGAGTTTTAGAAGCGCAAGCTAAGTGCGGACTGCGGCTAAAATGTCTGAATAATGTGTCTATTTGGGGGCCGACGGTAGTTTCCGAAGAATGAAGTCTGAGATATTTTGACTCAGCTCTGTTTCTTGGTGCCAGGTGGCAATACATGTGGAAATTATAATAGGTAGTTGGCCATGTAGGCCATAAGTGCGACCAGGAGCCCAGATGGGCTCCTGGTGCGACAGAAGCTCAAGTCACTTAATACTTATAGATTTTCTAGTCAATCAAACTAGGGGGCAAAAATCAGCCAGAGAAAATGTAAAAGACAAAAGCCTTGTACATGCGACAAAGAAATATTCGACAAGCGTACCTTTCAATTTCTTGCTTCAGCGATAGCCGTCTTCGATGCTTCAGCAAACGTATTTGTTTGCTTTCACACGGGGAAGCGTTTAATTTAGAATAAGCCGACGAAACTTTCAGATGTTGCTCAATACACGGAGCAAGGCTTTTTCACATCAACAACTACCGCTGTTGGGGTATGTGCTTTCGAGAGGATTACACTAGACACATGTCTAGAATTGAGAACACATATGAGAAAAAAACCGAGGCTTACACAGGAAAATTAAAATTTATAGAAAAGTTGGCCGGCGAAAGTAGAACGTGCATAGGTTCCTCAAAC
>NC_090876.1:20125961-20130961 GCF_036669935.1 Montipora foliosa
TGCACGCTTATGTTGCCCAGTACAGGTGCAAGCACTACGTCCAACTGCTGTATCAGTCCAGGAACTAAAGCAATTTACTTTCATTACTGATGCAGAGGTTGTACAGCTTGTGGAAGAGCTGCCAAACTATCTGGCCACTGCTGATGGTGCAGCCATTGAAACAGAAGAAGACAAAGTACAGTGGTGGGCTACACATGCCGCTGCTCTCCCAAATTGGTCTGCTGCAGTCAAAAAGATCTTGTTGGTGCAGCCTAGTTCAGCATCGGCTGAGCGAGTGTTTAGCCTGCTACAAAATGCATTTAGCAAGCAGCAAGAGGCAGCATTAGAGGAAACAGTGGAAACATCGGTCATGTTACGTTACAATGACAATAAGCGCACATGAAATCATGAATTATGTAGAGGGGTAGCTGGTGGTGCAAAACCTTCAGGGACAGTGTAAATATTGTAAATATTGAAAAAACATGGCTTTATACCACAAACACTCGTTTATGTCAGAGAAACTTTATATCCTTAATAAGCATATTAGCAAAGTTTGTTTTGTTCGAATACAATCACGTGGTTGGGTTGAGAGAGACTCAGTCTTACCATATTGATCAGGGCTCGAAATTGCGACTCACTGGTCGCCAATGCGACTAAAAATTGAGCGCTGGCGACTAAATTTTTAGAAGTGGTCGCCAACTGACGCCTCTTGTTTTGTCCGATAAGTAAAGAACATCACGACACAACTTTTGTTTTATATCTTTATATTACAAAATCAATCGGAAATGGTAGCTAGTATATAACTCACCTTTCCGTTCCCTGTAAAATAATGTCTGAATGACCTGAATATTACAAGGTAATCGAAAAAATTGATACTCCGTTCACGGCACGCCATATTGCTTCAGCGGCTTCTTCTGAAACTGGGATTGCAAGCGCACTTCAACACAACGTACTTTACAATTTGAGTTGTAAATCAATCTCTTACACCAAAAAATTGAAAGCAACTTTTGAGAAACTTTTGGATTTTGGGGCAATTTTTGAGCAACTTTTAGAATTTTGGAGCAACTTTTGAGCAACTTTTTTGGAAAATTGGAGCAACTTTTTGAGAAAATTGGAGCAACTTAGGGACAGCCCTACATTTAATCCAATACTGGGCCATAAATCTACGTACCTACGTATAATGGTTCGCACGAGGATTTATAAACTTTTATTCAAGGACTTTTCCAGATTTTTCAAGACATCTTAACAACAGTCTAGGGGGCTACATGTATTTCCTAAACTGCATTTCGCACAGCCAATTGTTAACAACGAAATACACGTAAAGAGGAAATTGTGTCATACACAAAGGATTTCTAAGTGTAAAGAATCACTCCAGTCTTCCAATGTTCCAGCACAGAACTCGTTTTATGTCTAACTAGACCCTCCGTGAGGGTACACTGGGTTGCCTGTGGTACGTGCACCGTTCCAGACATTTTTTGTAAAGTTGGGGGGTCATTAAGACCATTTAAGGGATCACCAAGAAGTCATACCAGCAGAGGCCCTTTGGCTCACAGGTCCTCACACGTTCGTACGACGAAACAGATCTGTCCTTGCGTAATATGTAGCTCTAACAGTGCACGATATTGTTTTGGTATTGTCTATCATTGTAGTGCCATGGTAGAAGTCTTGTGTAAATAGCCTTAGAAGACATGGGGTTACTAGCAAAGTACTGAACCCAGAAAGATTGAAGAAAATAAATGGGAAGTGAGAAACATTGGCTTCTGGGTTGACATGTTGATAAACTTCTTTTCACCACAAGTTTAAGCGTGCCCTCTGAGCATCTGACCGCTTTGTAATACCAAAGTTTACTAGAGTAAATTCCTCTCCGGTGGGGTTAGTGTCTGGATGGGTGACCAAAAACATATACCCCTTTGTAAAACAGAAGCATTGGACCGAAAATACTATGAAACGCTAACAAATGCGAACTCAGCAAGGTACAGATTTTGTTAGCTTGCTTTATGCAAAAACAAAGGGAGTAAGGTATCATCGAGTTTGGATTCGAGTTGGACTTCGAGTTGGACTTCGAGTTGGACTTCGAGTTAGGGTTCGAGTTGGAGTTCGAATTAAAGTTGACTATAAAAATAAACCCCCCTCCCCCCAAAAAGAAATAGAGGGGTAGGGTAGGGTAGGTCCCGCAAAACCAAGGCCCGCCGAGATACTTACATTTTTCGAAGGACCGCTTGTGCTTATGGGAGGGCACAAACCAATGATAGAATGACAAGGAATATTTTTGCTTGAAATGTAAATGCTAACCATGATCCATGATGCGAACCAACGATCTCTCATGAAGAGAAAGGATTTGAATCAAAGCAGTGTCCATTTCTGTTAAGAAAGTGCAAGTGGCACATAAAGATACCTTGCATCTCAACTTTGGCCTAGCATTGTAAGGAAATATTTTGAGGCTTAGGTGCCCGAGGTCTTCAGTACGGTCCTAGGTCCCGTAATCGATACGGAACGACCAAAGCCTGCAAATAACGTGTTTATTTATTTTTTCTCTACAGTATTATTTTCAAAGCAGCTTTTGTGTTTAAATTTGAACAGGCCCTTTACAGCTACAATCTTGGACAAATTAAATGAACATTGAGACCACCCCTCCCCCCAAAATCAGTGATGGGAAAATGGCGCGTTTTGGCCTTCACGCACCTTCATCCTTCATTTGGGGGAGAGGGGGCATTTCTGTTCCATTTTATTCTGTCCAAGATTGTAGACCATCACGTGACCTACTTTTCATAAAATTGTGGGCTATAAATTAAAGAATGCCGGAAATGGAAAAAGCATGTCAAAAATATCAAAATGGCCAAGTTTGAGGCCCCTGGCATTAAAGAATGACTTTTATGACGGTTTGAATTTTTAAAAAAATGAGAAGATTTGTATTGAAAAAGTTGTTGAAGAGAAAGACCTTGCTCTCCAGCAACATTTTCCATAGGAATCCTCTAAATTCTCCGAAAATTCAAATTGTAGGATAAACTCACTCTTTAATACCAGGGGACTCAAAGTTGCCCATTTTGCCATTTTCGATATCCTCTTTCCACGTCTGGTATTCTTCAAGTTATAGCCCAGCAAAGAGCCAATGCAAATGTGGCGTACACGCGCGTTTGACATTTTGGTCCAAAATTGAGCTATCGGAATCCTTACTTGTTTGACTCTGTGTTAAATCTTTATATTTTACTTTGTTTTACGGTGCAACAAAAAGCTTGAAACGTTGGGAAAGTTGGAAATTTCGGAACGGTCCGTACTCGGGGTCCGGAAGGCGAAATATAGACCGCAGGAGCGGCGAGATTCAGGAATGCTGAGAAGCTGGAGGAAAAAAGAAGACAGTTACCTGTTTTCCAATTTTGCTGTGAAAGGACCTTTCAAAACCTTTTTCAGATCTCGCCCAAAAAAATATTAATCAACATGAAAGTTACGGTTAAAAAGAGAGGTTCACTTCCCCTATAGTTTCCTCGGTTATAAGTAGAAAAAACCGGCAACTATTGTCTACGTAGCAGATTACAGTTTAGATTACAGTGACAGATCAGTTTGTAGAGAAATAAACAATTTGTTCTTTTGAAAGTTGATGGTTTGTCCAAAACAAATGTTTTAGAAACTGACTGTGAGAAGACAGCTCGTTTTAAATGTCAATCGTAGTTCACTTTCGTTGCGTTTTTACTTTGCAAGTGCCTATGATTGTCTTGTAGAGCGAAATGAAATGTAGAGAGGTAATTAAAATTATTTTTAAATCTGAATAATATGAAATCGTCTATTAGTAAATAGACATTCGCAGTGACAAAAGGTACCACACATTGTTGAAAACCTATATCCCTGCTCTAAATTTTAATGTGTCAGCAATTTTATTACTTAAACCACATGAAAAAAAAAATGAAAAATCCCAATATTGCCCCGAATTCCTGTTCTTCGCCCAGCTTATACATCTCTTTGCTTATTAACATTAATAATAAATGATAATTATACATTATTATCAATTATATACTTGCGTTTTAATTATTAACTCGAAGTCCAACTCGAAGTCCAACTCGAAGTCCAACTCGAAGTCTAACTCGAACTCGAACTCGAACTCGAATCCAAACTCGATGGTTCGGGATTGCCAAAAACAAATATTGATGCAAAAGTAAATAAATATTGATACACAGTTTTTAGAAAGAGTAGAAGGAAGTTTCCAGGACGGTCGCTCGAGAATAACATATTTACGACATGAAAACAACGTCAATTTCAGTAGGGCTAACGCTCACATGGTTCATATGGGATAGAAATATATCACTTCACGTTATTCATAGAATATAAACAGTTACGATCAGCGACAAACATTTTGGGAGATTTTTGCTACGTTCAATTTTGTTATTCTACGTTTTGGCTGCACAAATAAATCGCAAAATCGAAAGTGACATCGCCGGAATTCAGCGGGCGCCGTGATTAAGTTACCGCGGTATGTTTACTGGCCAAAAAAACATCATCAAAGCATCTGCGTCAAATGATGGCAAGATACCGGGTTTTCGTAAGTTTCTTTTTCTGTCAAGTGTTATAAAGTTTGACAATAAATGAGCGAATTCAAAATAAAGATCACAAAAGCCCACCATTGTTTCTGCAAAGTCAAAAATTTACTCTCCAAGACGAGGTTATTTATCACCACGTAATTCCATCATTTTGGAAATAGCAGCTACTTTATTATTCACCGGCGTCACAATTTTTTTCTGATTTTGGGGCTCATTTTGTTGAAGCTCAAGCACGCTTCAACAGACTTGTTTATTTTCATGAAACCTTTCCGGCTTACGGAGCAATACTAAAAATATCCTCCCGTATCACGTTTCAACCTTAAGCTCGAAAATTCAATACACAACATGATATTATAATTCACAAAGGCAGAAAATATCACAGAATCCTTTTCCAGCGAATGATTTTATTGAAACAAACAACATCAGATGCACTAAAACGCCATTCGCGTTGCAATGACTTTCGACGCCATTGCTGGTTAACGAGAATAACAA
>NC_090876.1:20135961-20143461 GCF_036669935.1 Montipora foliosa
CAAACATCTACGCAAATCTAAAAAAAAAAGTGGCCTTTTCGCAACGAAAATATAAAACAGCATTTTGCATTCGCAAAACTGGAATCTACGGTTGTCTTTTTTTTTTTTGCTTGCTCAAGCCTCGGAATGTTAGTGGTCAGGGCTATAAATAAGTCACTGAATAATACGTGAGGTTTTCTGCAAAAACAAAAAACAAATACCAATTCGTGACACTAGAAGACCCAAGAGAAGTTACAGCTATTTCGTTTATTTATTTATTTATTTATTTTTCTTTGCCGGTTTTGGTGCTACAATGTAATCTAGCTAGCAAATGTCTGCCAACGTTTTGGGATCTCACAACGTTCCATTTCAGGACAGGTCGACTTAAAATTGCATTCAGGTAAAACTCCTGGCGGGGTGGGGGAGAGGGGTCCTCCCCTATATGCTACAGTGGTAGCCCAAAGTGTATGATTTTTTAGCCTAGGGTATGGTTTGTTCACTCAAGTCTTGAATTGGGTATGTTCTTTAGAAGAAGCTACTTCTTCATCATTTCTGGGAGTATCCCCCGCCCCCGGGGGGGATAAAACTATAGCAGACAGAAGCTTAATTGTTGTAAAATGAGACATAGTGACTTAAGGTCAAAGGTTTCCGAGAATCCCTGAAACCCTATAAAAGCCTGATCGAGTAGGAGCATCCCATCATTTCAAGATCATCGCCAGAGCAGATCATCCAACCTCAGCACTGAAGGTAAGGGTAGTGTGTACAATCTACACGACTAAGCATCAAATGAATACATCCGCATTTCAGAAGTACATCAATTCGTAAATCTTCCACGCCGAAATTCACGACGTGACTAAGAGATCTTCACAGGTCACGGTTGGCGAAATCCCTGAAGGCAAATTCATCAATATTGATCATTTCCGATAGTTCACATGAGATACAGCTCAGTTTTTGTATGAGCCAGCTTTGGTATGTTTAAAACCAGCCCACTTAGCTTGTAAATTCGAAATTGGCTTTAACAAAGCTCAAGCAACAAGGCTACGCCCCTTAGGGGCGGTGTATCATGAGCCTCGAAAGACGATTATTTGTAAAATTAACTGCCAATAATAGCATAAATTCCCTTATAAAATTCATGCATAATTATTAAACTAACAATGTATGTAAATTCTCAGAGCTTCTTTCTAAGGAAATTTTAAAGCAGTTTGTAACGTATTACGATATATCCACATAATATTTCCTATTTTGTCTCATAATATTTTTACTTAAAAGAGGTAAAATAACCGTTATGCACGAAAGGCACGCATTTTCACTGTAGATTTCTTTTGTGTTGCTTTTGCCTTTAGCAGCTCTTGGAGGGAACTAAATAACTCCATTAAAACAGCAAATTTTCAGTCTGTTGAGTCATGTGAACTACTTGTGATTTGACCCCGGAAATTAACGAGCATATTTTAGGAAAATGACTGCAATGTTGTCGTGTTCCTCCCTTTTGACCTTTTAATGCCACTTTATTACAACAGCAGCCCTGATGAATTTTGTGAGTAAATAAAAACAGACGGAATAGGTATTTTAATTAGTAAGTGTTTTCAGTTTAAGTTCGGGAATCCCCCCGGGGGAAGGGAATCCCGAACCATCGAGTTGGACTTCGAGTTCGAGTTCGAGTTGGACTTCGAGTTGGACTTCGAGTTGGATTTCGAGTTGGACTTCGAGTTGGACTTCGAGTTGGACTTCGAGTTGCGCTTCGAGTTGGAGTTCGAGTTAAAGTTGACTATAAAAATAAACTCCCCTCCCCCCAAAAAGAAATAGAGGGGTAGGGTAGGGTAGGTCCCGCAAAACCAGAGCCCGCAGAGATACTTACATTTTTACTCCCATATGAAAAAGACGGGGATGCTCGTCGTCTCGCTTAGGGGTGTAAATTTTGGATTTTGGTCTCGCTTAGGGTGTCCCGGGCAAAGCGCGAATATTTTAAGGTCTCGTTTCGGGTTCCGCAAATAAACACAGAATTCAACAAAACAGAAATTCAAATTTTCCTTCAACTTGTTTTTAGGGGTCAAAATTTGCTTAAGCCACGCCCAGATTGGTCTCCTTCAGCGTTCACAAAAAGCTTGAGCCACGCCCAGATGGTCTCCTTTAGGGGTTAAATTCAAAATTTCCGACGAGCATGCCCGTCTGTTCCATATGGGAGTCCCCCCCCCCCCCCGGGCCGGAACGATGATGCTGCTGGTATATGTTAAAACAATAGTGATCTAATCGGCTTCATAGATAGAATGGGGAATATAAAAGCAAAAAGCGACACAAGGTGGGTTGAATTTTTTGAAGGCCAAACCAGGCTTCTTCAGGTACAATAAGCATATTTCAAGCATATGTAGCATATTTTCGTAATATGTTCCGGAAACACAGTGAAACACAGTGTAGATAAGCTTATATTAAAAAATAATCACATAGCATAGAACGGAACAGTCTGATTCTTCGTGGATGTTCAGACCATCGGGATCAATAGGTCTGCCTTTTTGGATTACAAAATAAAACTTCTGTGGCCTTACGGATAGAGAATTTTTCGATGGGTATTAATTGCATGTCGTTGGCGGTGTGTTGTTAGGAGATGACAGGAAATGTTCTGCGGCTGCGGTAGGTTTAGATTTTTAGTTAGGGTTGTCTATAGGGAGGGGGTTGCACTAGTACGAATTTTATTTGTTTTGTTTTAAATTGGGTCAAAATTGGAGCTTTTCCTAATCACGCGGCGAGCAAATTTGGAAAAATTTGTCAGTGGACCAAAAATATCAAAGACGCCGTAGTGCGGGGCACGCAGATTTTTCCAAAATCGCCCAAAGAAAACAAAAATTCATTAAACATGCCAACTGCGTGTCAGCAATTTTATTACTTAAGCCACATGAAAAAAAAAAATGAAAAATCCCAATATAGCCCCGAATTCCTATTCCTGTTCTTCGCCCAGCTTAGACATCTCTTTGCTTATTAATATTAATAATAAATAATAATTATACATTATTATCAATTATATGCTTGCGTTTTAATTATTAACTCGAAGCGCAACTCGAAGTCCAACTCGAAGTCCAACTCGAAGTCCAACTCGAAGTCCAACTCGAACTCGAACTCGAAGTCCAACTCGATGATACCTAACTCCCCCGGGGGAATCCCGAACCATCGAGTTTGCATTCGAGTTCGAGTTCGAGTTAGACTTCGAGTTGGACTTCGAGTTGAAGATCGAGTTAGATATGTCATAAAATATAAAAATAACAAAATAAAAAAAATAAAAAAATCGAGGAGGAGGGAATTATATGCTAATTACAAAAAACGATCTCTGTTAAAAGGGGCATTTAGATAACGGCTTAATATGTTGTTTTTACAGTATATATACTGTAACACTTTAAGCCACTAACTATGGTCGGTATGACAAACTATATACCGACTGTAACTATAAATACGCCGTTGATTACTGGCTTAAAATGTTACAGTATGCAATATACCGACCGGAAATTAAGCCATTAGATACTGGCTTAAAATGTCACAGTACATTATATACCGACCGGAAATTAAGCTATTAGATACTGGCTTAAAATGTTACAGTATATAATATAACGACCACAAATTAAGCCATTAGATACTGGCTTAAAATGTTACAGTATACATAGTTAGTGGCTTAAAATGTTACAGTATATATGCTGTGTTATTAGCACAATATGTTATTACATGTAGTGCCGTAGTGGGAATTGGAGGGTTATTTTTGTGAAAGTTCTCGTACGCATTGCATACTGTAGTGATTCCCTCTTCTTGCGGTATATTTGTATCCGGGATTTGTATGTAGACTTGTGACATCCATCGTTACAAGGCAAGTTCGTTTTCCAATCTTCGTCTTTTCAATGATATTCTTTCTGTAGGCCCGTTACAACCAGAGATTATAGAAGGGTATAGAAGGGTATAGAATTCAGGTATTCGCGGTGGATATGGTGTTTACAACCACTTTTTAGTCATGTCATCGATTATATAGTTGTTACGGCTTAATTCTGAGATCAAGCGCGACACTTTCGTATGTGTTTCTTTCACTATGGGTTTTTAGGTCATTGATTTGGACTTGGCCCTCTTGTATTTTATCATTTTTATTCATGACAACAAGTGTGGTTCCCTTGTCAGCCTTTTTAAAATTTAGATCTTTGTTTTGTTTCAAAGCGTTCAGTGCTTTTCGTTCTTTGCGTGACAAGTTGTGTTTTGGTCTGGTTATTTTTCTCTCCGCAATTTGAAGTTTGACCTCTTCCAGGTAGTGTTCTAATGTTACTGATGGTTGAACTGGCGGTTCCCAATTCGATTTTACACAGAAGGGATGGATTGATTTGTTTTGCCCATGAAGAATGTATTTTAAGCGCATTCTTCTTGCGAAGGCTTTATAGTCCTGTAAGAGCTGGCGCTTTATTTTATTTTTCTTTACTGTGGCAATGGGTATAAATTTTAGGCCCTTCGTCAATAAGCTAATTTGGGCGTCAGTTAAAACCTCCTCAGAGAAGTTTTTTTATAAAATTCCCATTTTTGTTTGTAAGGGAATTGTTTGATACTTTTCTGCGTTCATTGCGCTTTTTTGTTTTCATTTGTTTTCTTTGTCAGTTTATATTTTCCCTTCTTTGCGCTTTCTTTGTGGGGCAGTCTTTGTGGGTAGTGTTATCACATGACTCAGTGAACTTTCAACGTTTTTAATGCTTACAGCTGCTTTTAATGTTGACAGTAGTGTTGGCACCTTCTCGGAATCCATTCCTAGAAGAGCTACTAGGCTTTTAACACTGATATCCGCCGACAGCGGTTGGTTTTGTAATTTGCTTGTATTAGACCCTCTCTTAGGAGTGCCCTTTCGGACAGTTTTGCCTTTCTTCTTACGAAGCCTAGTCTTTGTTTTTCAAGGCGGCGGTGGTTAAATCTAGTTATCGCTTTGAGGAAACCTTGCTCTGCTTTTAGTTTAACCGCCTGAACTCAATTAGCTTATTGGGTTTGTTTGGTCTTTGCCTATCTTCCCCTTCACCTCTTGTCAATTTATTCCAAATCGAAGTCTAACTCGATCTTCAACTCGAAAACCAACTCGAAATCCAACTCGAAGTCTAACTCGAAGTCTAACTCGATCTTCAACTCGAACTCGAACTAATAATATTTCTTTTATACTTAAATTTTTCTTATTTAATTATTGAGGCTTTTCGTTTTTTTTTTTTTTTGGACCCTCGACATATTACCCTCACCCTCGACATGTAACCCTCTACCCTCGACGCTCGACCAAAAGGCAAACTCACTCGGATTATTTCTCCCTTTAAGTTTGGCTTGGTTCCAGTAACCCAATCTCAGTGGACTGACCTCATATTGAATGTTGTTAAATTCGTCAAGAGCTCCTCCCCTTGCGTATGGTTTCCGGGTAGAAGACCGGAAATTGAAATGAAATGTTCCCAATGATCGAGGAGTGTAAACTTTGCGCTGGTCACGGCGTGCCTAATCGGTGAAATCCGATTGGGCACGATATCAATCAATATAACCGATGATAATAAATCAATCAATCAATTAATATCGGGTATCGACGAAAATCGATCAACAAGAAATTTGTGGATATAGATTTTCATCGATTTTATCGATTTCTCTTGTTTCATTTCAATGGTCTGGAAATGCCGGACCGCGAACAGTGCTGAAAGAAACGAAACATAACAAGCCAAAAATCATGAGTACAAGAGCCGAGTACAAACGCCCGGTAAGCGTATGTTCTGGTGACCATCTGTTTATTCCTTCCATTTGAAAAACTAAAGAGAAACTTGACAAGTAAAACTTACCATTCTATAGTCGCTTCAAGTGGCCATACAACAACAACAACAACAACAACAACAATAACAACATCTTTATTTATACCATACAATGACAACAGAGAGAGAAAAAAAGGACAATATTACATTTCTAAGGTATAAAGCCGCCCAGAATATAACTAAGGAGCTAATCTGGCTAGGAGGCAAACTAATAACTATTTCAAATAATATTTTTCTCAGTTGCTGCATGGAGGCACAAGTATGAAGAAAAAGCAAGCACACGCACGCACATAAGTCATCGTTGGAAGAAAATTGGAAAACAAAATTAAAACAACAGCAACAACAACAAGAAAAAGAAAAAAAAAATATAAGTCTCGAGAATGTCATTTTTTAAGGACCGTTTAAAGTTCCAGAGGCTATGACTCTTAAGAGATTCTTCAAGATTAAATCTACCATAGTTTGTTCTCACGGAAGGAATAC
Source organism: Montipora foliosa (assembly GCF_036669935.1). Classification (NCBI taxonomy): domain Eukaryota; kingdom Metazoa; phylum Cnidaria; class Anthozoa; order Scleractinia; family Acroporidae; genus Montipora; species Montipora foliosa. Next base: position 20,142,198 of record NC_090876.1, read on the forward strand.
AAAATGTAGATCTAGAGGTCAGCCTAGGGGTTTTACAAGTTCCTTTTGAATTTGTCCGAACTGTCCTTTGCAACTCACCACGTGGAAGGAATCGCCACGGCGTTCAATTTTCTTCTCCACGTGCTGTTACAGTAAACCCAAACTCATGGTACCCTTTGACAACACACTCTCAATATCATATCCATAGCCGGCCTGACACGAACGCTGTACATGCCTGAAAGTATCCTCTTTTAAGACTTGCCGCTTGAGATTGATGACAATCAATATAATCGATAGCAATTACGAGGATTTGAATTAAGAGTATCGATCTTTATCAATTAATTGAGGCAATCGATAATAATCGATTAAGTATTATCAATTATATTGATTATATCGATTGTCCTCTGATGATCAATTTTTATCGATTGGGCACGCCGGTTATATTTAGCTGGAAAAGAAGACCACCTCTAATGCGTCAAGAACGACTCCTTTACCTTCAGGAAGTCATTATGAGAAATATTTTTCCCCATTTCTTCTCGATGTAGTCTGAAGTGTCAGCCGTCTCCTCGCCCCTTTGGCGGGTTTGGGCGAGGAGACGGCTGACACTTCAGGCTATTCTCGATGCCGAAAGCACAATTTTTCCTTATACGGACGAACTAAACCCAGCTAGTTTAGTGATTGATTGATTGATTGATTGATTGATTGATTCACTCACTCACTCACTCACTCATCCATTCATCCATCCATCCATCCATCCATCCAACCACCCATCCATTCATTCATTCATTCATTCATTCATTCATTCATTCATTCATTCATTCATTCATTCATTCATTCATTCATTCATTCATTCATTCATTCATTCATTCATTCATTCATTCATTCATTCATTCATTCATTCACTCACTCACTCAGGAAATCACTGATGCACCGTTTTCCTGGTACATGTAAGAGTGGTCCAAAAGTGGAGGTCTGTAATGCATTTGACAGCCATTCTTCTGGAAAGCAAGGCCTTGACCAATCGAATTAATGCCTTTGGATTCCGGACCGCTTCGAAAAAATAATACACACTTTGAAGTGGTCTGGCATTGGCTTGTTTCAAAAAGATATTAAAATATCTTCTCTCCGCGTAGAAATTGCCAATGGGTAACAAACAAACGAAGTCAGTCGTCAGTGCACCTTATTCTAATCAGCGCACCTTATTCTAATCACCTTTTTCTAATCAGTTAAGTCTTATTCCAAAATGGCCGCCTTTTTATTAATTATTCCTTTGTTTCCGTGCAAA
>NC_090876.1:20150961-20160961 GCF_036669935.1 Montipora foliosa
CACTTTACACAAATAAATTTCATGATTCGTGATGATTTTCTGCAGAATATACTGCGATGATGAAAATTGAGACTTACTGGCTACATGTAGCCTGCGCTCTGTCCGGCGTATCACAGCAATTGTTCAGACATGTGCACGTGGTCATGAGAGAGATCTGGGGCCTGTTTCTCGGGCCCGAAAAGCCATTTGCGAAACTGCCAAACGCTCGTTTTGGAAAGTCAATCTTTTAACATGTTTAAAAGGTAATAATAAAGAGAAAAATGACTGTGAACTTTGATGACTTAAATCCTCTCCGTTCTTGAGAAACGGGCCCCAGGGATGCGTGTCTCGAAAGTCCCGAAACTTTACAGGCCATTTTCGGGTGTCGCAATTCCCTTTGTATCTCAAGAAAGCAAGAGATTTAAGTCTTTAAACCTCACAGTTATTTTTCTTTTTGTTACCTTGAAAACACGTTAAAAGATCGGCTTTCCAAAACAAGCGGTTGGCAATTTCACAAATGGCTTTTCGGTCCCAAAAAGTGTTCGGGACTTTCGAGAAACGGGCCCCAGACCAGAGTCAAGTTATGAAAAATTGAAATCTGGCAGCTTCTGGAACTTTCCCTTCATAAATCACAAATCTAGCAGTTTTTGAACTAACATTATATGACACGCCCGGACGACTCACGGAGTTTTCAAGCTAAGAAGTTTGTTAATGGTCACTTAATACAAATGCATACCGTTTGTGTCTTCTTCCTTCCAAGCGATTAACCGATTCATTTTTGCTTCAATGTCTTTTTCAAGTTTTGACTCATTTTTTAAATAATCAGAACTTTCATAAAACCTTCAGAATTCAGAATCATGACTTTGTTTAGGTTTACCAGTTCCAGCACTTGGACATCTTTGTCTAACAAATAGAAGGAGGAATAATCTTAAAATTTGGCGTAGCTATCTCTAATGTCGTTAACTATATGCAGCTGTTTTGAGAAAGGTTCTCGAAATCCAAAAGTAAAACAAAACAAATTCGGCAGAAGTTGAAAGAGACCATCGGTAATTTTAGCAGACCAATAAGTAAAACAAAGTTAATGTTGTTGCAAAAAAGGGAAAGGAAGGCTAGTCTTCTAGCACTGGAGCGCTAATTGGGGAAACTGTAAACCAACAAATTAACGCAAATCAAATCAAATGATTGTGTTTGAAGGGAGGGGAAAAACAGAGTATCCGAAGCAGAGCTGACTGTAGAGAACCAACAAACTCATCTCACACATGACACTCACTGAGTCTGGGAATCGAACCCAAGAACAATTGGTGGAAGGCGAGTGCCCTCACCACTACGCCAGCTCTGCACTCCGGTACAAAACCTGTTAGATTTGTGATTTACGTAGGGCTCAGAAGTATCCAAATATAATCTCTCCATCGATAAATGCTGAGGACAGTGGTCGTGTTATCATGTGCTCCATTAAGGACGGTGCCTACTAATTAAAGATATTTTTTCCCCGGTGTGCGATTATGCAGGAAAATAATGTAGATCTTAACAAGTGTTGTTGAAATCCAAAAATAAAATTAGGGGTAACCACGCAGTTTTCAGAGATAATTGATGAATAAATACAAAGCAATGTATCGCATTCTTTCTCAAATTGAAGCTTAATTATCTCTCAAAAATGCATGGTTACCCCCAATTTTCTTTTTGGATACCAAGGACACTTACTAAGATCTACTTTATCCGGATAGTTTTAAACCGCGCAAAAATATCCCTGTATTAGTAAGCATCACAGATAGGAAATCCGAGTATCTCTAGATGCGCAGAACGTATGCGCAATAACAATAGAAGGCAAAGTCCTTAATCACTTTCTTTCATCGAATACAACGATGATGGGTTACAAGCAATGCACACCGTAGAACATGTCGGGCAGGGACTCGAAGATGACCAGTGAGACCGATGATAGCTCGGAAGTTTGTTTCGCACTCGCATGGCAAGTTGTCCCATGTTAACGTCGACCTTCGGCTAAAATAGGTCAATATAGGGGATTATAAAAGCGTTTTTGCGGCTTTCGTTTAACACTCCCAAGCCCGCGAGTTCAGTTTCGCATCATTCATAAATAAAAGATTTGTTTGCTTTTTTTAGCGTTCTGCAAGGGAAAGTGGAATGGAGACTACACTGATCCTAACAATCCCTTTGGATTCATATCCTGCAGCAATGGGCTTATTTACTACAGAAATTGCCCTGCTGGCTTGAGATTTAACCAGGCGCAAGATAAATGTCTTTGAATGGTCCTAGAAGCGCTTACACCCAATCTTTTCACAGCCGCGCCCTCAGTGACAAGATTAAGCAACTCTTGGACAATCATCCCACAACCTATAATGGAAATCACTTATTTCCACTTTTGAAATTGACTTTGAACAAACTGATAAATTATCTCATGATGATATTTTGATCTCTAGTACAGCTGACGAAGCAACGGTTTCAGTGGAATTTTGTCGCAGTTTGCCTCAGCTGATTAATTTGGTATTACTGATGAATTAAGATTTGGAAGCGAAAATTCGCTTAGCTACAATAATCCGAAAAATCGCCTTAAAATCTATCCTGATAATCTCCAAAAAAATGTTCTAAAAATTTCTTTTTTTTTTTTTCTTAAAATCTTGAAATTTTTCCGAAAAATCCCAAGATTTCAATGCAAAATACCAACGTTTAAAGATCCTTATAAGTTATAAGAAGCCACCAACATAACAGCTATGTAATTTTTCAGTGAGAATGTTAGTCCGCCTCTGCCATAACTAACTGTAACAGAGTTGTGGGATACGTAACTGAATGGTACAACCGCTGTGCATGAAGCCATGAAACGTCTTCGTTCTGCTCACTCTTTTATAAGCAAAAACATTATTTTCTTCTAATTCCAATTAATTTTTAACGCATTTTACAGATGTTTTTGGCTCTTTTAGCTAAGCCTAAGCGAAAATGAATTTGAAGAGGCAGAAGAAAGGAGGGATTGTCCAAAATTTCACTCAGTCAGAAAATGAGCAAGAATTAAACAACGGAAATTTTTTGGTAGGCTATCCTTAGTGCAGGAAATAAAGCTTAAATATGGCATAACAATGGTTTTCTTCTGCCTATATTTGATTGTCGATCGCGAATGACGGATTGTTGTTAACGTTGGCTAATTTCCCTCCCAGTCTCCGGCATGACATGCAACTTTGCTTTAATCGATAAAATTTACAGATACTGAATTATCTTTAACTACGCGTATAATTTCACTTTTTACGAAAGCCGATTAATTAACGCTAATCCTAGATTTAAAAATTAACCAAGGTGTTTATTTCTCTACTACCAAATGCTGTTCAATGCTGATGTTCGGCAATCTTTACATTTAGATGAAGTCAATCTCGAAAAACAAAAATATGCAAAAGAAACTTTCACTAAAAAGTTGACCGGGCTCAGGACAGTTGTTCCCTGAATCTGGTTTAATTAATGGGCATCTCTCACGAGTATCCTGTAGCTCATTGGCCGAGCATCCGAACTATCTAAGTCGGAAGGTCGAAGGTTCGACAAATGCAAAGGAGCACTCCGTTAATTTCCGAATATCCGTGGGTCATCCTCTTTACACAGATTTCTTTAACCCTGAATAGGCCATTTTCGAAATACCAAATACTCAGCTTGATAGTGGGGCAGTGAGGACAAAAACAATAGAAACACGTTGGAATAGATGTAAAAAATATTTGCATATCTTCCACTTTCCTTTGTCCTTGTCCCCTAAACCTCTCTTTCAAGCTGAATTTTAATATATCGAAAAATCCCTATCGGGCATTTCCCGCAACAAATAATCCTTTATATACTTTTTAATGCGTGCATTCGCGAAGCATAATGAGCAAGTTGTAGCGGTTAGTGTTCCCTCCTATCAGAGGTCTCGCTTCTTTTACGTCCGCTGGGCTGACGAGTACACTCGTCACAGGAAAATAGACCTCTGCCATGGGTCGAAACTCACTGTGTTGAGCATGCGCGGCGGTTACTTAGCGACCAAAGCCTCACGTGATACTTCATATGTTGTGCGGGCTAACTTAACAACAGTGGAATTACTGTAAAAGAATGCGCGAGATACAGCGGGCTCAAGTCACAGTCAGCAAACACACCATGGGGCGTGCGTTTGGAACAATGCCGTCAAAGGTTGTGGACGGCGGTTGGATCATAGTGAGTTTCGACCTATGGCAGAGATCTCTTTTCCCGTAATCGTCAGCCCAGTGAACGCAAAAGAAAAGATACCTCTGCTAGAAGGGAACGGTTAGTGGAGTCCGTAGTCACCCCATGAATCCGTTTTGTTTTAGTTTTTCCGTAATGGACTAGGACCTAGTCAGAGGTAAAAGCGAGCAACTCGTAGGTAATCACGGCTTTACCCAAATCACGTTTCACAAGGAGAACAAAATAACCTTTTTACTATTCACCGGAAATTAATAAAGTACGAAATTTACTGCTCACAAAGTAGCCGTTTACGACACATATCAACAGCGCTGACAAAGGCGACAAAGATTTCTTGACATATCGCCAATGCAAACCAGCCATTGAACAAAAGTTTTCTCCTTTATTGATGTCAATTAAACTCATAACGTGAATTGACGAAACATGCTCACGAAGAACTCTCACATCGGATCGAAAACAACTTTTATCTGGTCTGCTTCAATGGTTTAGGGCAGTGAAAAGTGAAACCGCTAATCCAATACGAATATGAACCTCTGAGTTCGCTTGGGTGATTTTTTTTGTCATTTATTCGAAGACATAATATTCGAAAGTGTAAAAAAAAAATGGGACTCTTCCAAAACTAACAAACCAGTCATTTTCAGCCGCCGCCATTACCAACTGAATGAGTGAATGGTTCGGCCATTTGCGGGTCTTGAATGTCAGGTCATTTACAAGCTCAGTTGACTGAGTCCACATTTTGTGACGCTTTTAATCTGTATTCCAAAACACGTTTGCTATTAAAGCTTTGGGTGAAAAGCAAAGATACTCTTCGTGGCGCCTTATGTTAGTAAACACGTATATACAGCGCCACGACGCCAGCAGATAGCGGCTTCATTTATCTGTACTTTGTACATTTTAAATTTCTGGCATCGTTGCTCACTTATAAATTGTTAGAGCATCTAGTCCGGAATTCCTGGGTTCGATTCCCACCCTAGTCCGAGTTTTTGTCAATTCTTGTGTGGACTCATTTCTTTGTCTGAGGCATTTCTACAACTAGCGCTCAGAAGGAATCTGTGGGATAATACGAATTACAACTTACCTCCGGGTGGGGGGGGGGGGGGGGGGGGGGTGGGTACTAAAAAAATTATACGGGTAGGCTCCGCCCTGAGGTCCGACCCCTTACCCTTTTATAAACCATTTTTGACAGAAAAGGTACCCCTTTCGTATACCTTCCATTGTCATTTTTCATATGTAGCTTTTAATAAATTAAAGCAGCCCAGTCGTAATGTATATGTGTTTGAAATATTTTAATGAACGCCTCTTTCAAATACCTAAATGACAGATTTCCCTATACCTTCTCATATACCTCGACTCATGCATGAAATGCCTAATACCCCAAGAACGAAAAGTAGCCTCACGAAGAATTGAATTAGCCAGAGATCATGTTGTTTCATGAGACCAGTCAAAGTTTATCGGGTTGACAATCAGACATGCTTTGACTCTGATTCGAAAAATAATGAATGCAACTTACTGAGTTACTATTCAAGACCCAAAAAGCCTTAGAGATAGTATTTCCTGGGCTTCCCTTCAGGGGCGCACTTGTGCACTGTGGTCTTTGTACTATCTCGGATCGGCGTGCCGCAGCATGGACTAAGTTTATCCAGAAAGTTCGGGACACCGGTGTCCTTGCTAACTTGCTACCACAGCACACAATTGTGTCCCATGGATACAATGTACGTTCAGGCACCATCAGAAAGATCGGCATGGCCTCTACTATCCGTCTCGACAAATTTATTACACATAGATATTTCTAGTAAGATGTTTCATGATAATGTATAATATCTTATTAGTACTTTGACCACTTTTTTAATTTAGCTGTTAAGCTACAAAGAGAGGAATTTAACTGATTATTATTATTATTATTATTATTATTATTATTATTATTATTATTATTATTATTCGACAGTCTTACGAGTGTCCTTATCAGGGGTGGTTTATAATGGTGATTGCACCGAGTGGAGTCCAGTTTGGTCTGAAATCATTACTGGGTTGCCAAACCCAGTCGGAATCTGGGTTTCATTTCGTGGGTTTTTTTCTTTCTTTTTTTTTTTTCCGTGTCGGGAAAAGTTTTGCCTGTCACACAGGTGCACACAGGAGAACATTTAATTATTAAACCTGTAATGGCGTCGAAAGTCATTGTAACGCGCGTGGCGTTTTAGTGCATCTTTAAACAAAATATACCCTTATGGAGCTCAAGAATGGAACGTCAATTGGATAAACAAGACAAATATATCTGGAATCTAAAAGCGGCGAGTAATGGACTTCGACAATAATTTATCGCCCGTCGAGCCGAAATCAAAGTGAGCTGTATTTCTAATATTTTACGAAGTGTGCTGTTATGTAGAACACTGAAACCAAATGGAAAATCCTCTGGTAACTTATGGGTTTAACGAAGACAGAGAAGGAATTGAATAACTTGGATCTGCACAGTCTTCCGACTTCTTCCGGTAACAGTTGTAAATTTCACTAATTCTTGTTTGTCAAATATTATTTGAAGGAAAGCTTGTTGCCTATTTTTTGCTTGATAATACAAGTAAAGGGTTTTTCAGTAAAGGGTTTGATGCTGAACACTGGTGGGAAATTTATTTAGTTGCGTTTTTGACACGGAGTGTAGTTTGACACGATTGAGGCAGCGTTTACACGTACGCGGTTTCATTTGTAACCGCATCTTTTTCGAGGCGGTTACACCTTCTGTTTACACAACACCGATGGAGACTGTTGCCAAAATCGTGTCGATTTGAAACCGCTGCCAAAAGTGGAGGGTTTTCAAAACGATGCGGTTTCATCTATCGTGCAAACAGAGAAACCGCATCGATTTGAATACGGTTACTATTTTGGCGCGAAATTTGCATTGTTCAATTCAAAATAGTGAATTTGGAACGTAGTGCAGCGCTCGCTTATACCATCACGACTTGGATTTTCAGGCAAAAACGCTTCCGTGTAAACTCTTCCAAACCGCATCGATTTTGACGCGGTTTCGAAGTCAATAAACCGTGTCGATGTGAAACCACGTTCGTGTAAACGCTGCATGGGTTTCTTGTCTTCACGCACGTAATGAAATATGACAGGTTTTTGCCTCTAATAGCAAATATGTTGTTTGTTTCAAAAAATATTTCGCTGGAAACGGTGGCCTTTATGAATTCATCATGTTGTGTAATATGCGAGCTTAACTGGATAGTTTTTATGGCAATAGTAAAGCATGTTCGTGTCAAAATAAGGTAAGCGTCTTTCTGTTGTGTTAACTTAATTCAATATAAATATACGTAACCATGTTATTCTTGTCTGCCCTAAACTTGATTTCCACTCTCAAAACTACGTCCAGAACCTACTTTTTGCGTAGAATAAGCTTTTAGAATGATGTTAATTCTTGTCTTCTGTGGTGATACTTGACGATTCTGGAACATTTTGTGAAAATATATTTATAACTGGTCACACGCTCAACTTGATCGCCCGAACTTGCCCTATTATGCTTAACATCCACTTGGCCTTTTGACATCCCGTTGAAAAAAACATTCAGATAGTAACAAACTTCTCTATTTATTAACCATTTCTTCTGCTTTTGTGCTTGTCAGCATTGTGATTTGCGATAATTCGCAAGTCTGTTTTTGTATCTCATGGATGTTCAGATTTTCCATTACATGGCCGCTCAACCTCGCGATTGTGTAAATAGGTCACCCTGAAGTCAAAATAGATACGTCCTCAGGAACTCGACAAAGAAGGCTTCCTGACCCGACAGATGAAATGTAAATATTCAGTTAAATATTACAACACAATTAAAAAACCAAAGACGTTGTTTTACTCTGAAAACGACCAACGACTAACATGCTTTCCCGTAGTCCATTCAGTTGACGCAAGGTGATGATGTGCACCTTTATGGTTGCCTAGCACGTGATCAATTTCTTCCTTTTGACAAAACATAAAAGACTGCAGAAATCTTCGACTTTTTACGATCGATTGTCATTAATCTTTCGATGAGAATTCGATTCAGAGCTATATTTAAAAACTCAGTTTTTTTTCTTTATCTGAGAAGAAATGAGTGAATTTTACTCAAGAGCGTGTTTTGTTATCTTTAAACTGAATTTATTACCAAAGCTTAAAACTAAAAGACGTCAAAATGGGACAGGATATTACAAAATAATTAAAGGTGTGAACGTGTGAGCCAAAGGGCCTCTGCTGGCGCGACATGTGGATGACCCTCAAATGGTCTTAATGACCCCCCACTTGAAAAAATGAACTGGAACCCTGCAGTTTTATTGTTTAACACGTACCACAGGCAACCCAGTGTACGCTTTTGTGGAGCGTTTTGTTCTTCTTTTTCTTGGAAAAGCTGCTAACGTCTTAGTTAGATTCAAAGTTTTATCCCAAAGTCTTACTAAATGCCGACTTGGAAGCTTTCGACTGTGTATCTCACAGTGTTTGCTAGTCAGAAAACGTGACTTTGCACACAAAAATGGCGGGCAGTTCGTAGCTCCCATTTCTATTTATGTTGGCCAATGTTTTTGGCCTCCTTTATTTTTCATGGTTGTCCAAACTATTAGCTTCAAAATCAAGAAAGAAGTTTATTTTTTTGTCATCGTTCAACTTCAAGATTTAAGCCTAGAAAATACTGAATCCGCCAAGCCCGGAGTTTATCGAAACGTTCTGGGGCTACTTTTCTGTGGTTTTAAACCCATCGAACAAACATATTTCCCTCTTCAGAGTAAACTAACAGATGCTGCTGTTAGAAATTTTCATTTGTTACCAAGAAGTGGATTATGAAAATCAGATAAACTTTTAGACATGCATGATTTGATGCTATTATGCTTTGAAGAATAGTGAATGTAACTTACATAAATATGGGTTATTGACCAAGCGTGAGGTCAAGATGGCTGGATATTCGCCTAGTTTTTTTTTTTGCGTATTTATGAACCAAGACGAAGTCTTATCTTATTTATATTTGTTATATAAGATAAGACACCAAGCGAGAAATCCCGAGCGGGTAGTAAAGCTCCGTCTGCCCGCTCGGGTAGCCAATCACAGGGCGGGATTTGGTTCATCTTTCGCGCTCATGGAGCTAGTCATATAATAATGGTAGTTAAGACGATTAAAAGACTTGTTTCAGGCCTTTATTACATGCATTTAGAAATCGCTGGTGATCATTGCAATCTGATTGGCTCTCAATAGTGCTATTTATTTACTAATTGCATTATTTTTTGTTCTAAACCGCATCTTTGCCCCCAGCCAATGAAAAAATAATACTAAAACAAAACGAACAATCAAATTTCAAAGCTTGCTTAAAATAACTAATCAAATTGCAGGAAAATGAAAGAAAAAAGTGCCGTTGTGTCGCAAATTTTGCAGCTTTTTTGTTCCCAAGTGGATTAATAAACTATAATTGGTTCTGATTAAAATCCTGTATTTGAACAATTCAATTGTGCGATTCTAAAGGGATGTATTTTGGTCTGAAATCCTACTTCTGATTTCAAATCGAATTCGCGCTGCGCTCTCGTTCAAATTTGAATCACACACATCCATAATCATCTATAACCTTCGTACACACTGGGAACCTATGCAAGGAGATGGAAGGATCTGCAGGGGCCTGTTTCTCGAAAGTCCCGAAACTTTACGGGCCATTTTCGGGTGTCACAATTCCCTATTTATCTCAAGAACGGATAGGATTTAAGTCGTCAAACTTCGCAGTCACTTTTCTTTTTGTTACCTTGAAAACATGTTAAGAGATCGGCTTTCCAAATCAAGCGGCTGCCACTTTCGCAAATGGCTTTTCGGGCTTTTCGGGACTTTCGAGAAACGGGCCCAACTG
>NC_090876.1:20165961-20180961 GCF_036669935.1 Montipora foliosa
ACTTAAGTTTTAGATTTCAAATCTCCCTCCAAAAAGAGGAAGATGGTTCTGGGGTTTCTGGTCTGGTACATGTACTTCTTCATATTACCCCTGTCACACTGCCGTTGTTATACAAGCAACCAATCAAAATTTTTTTTAAGTTCATTATCCTATCTAGAGTCTCTCCGGGCACTCACCTGCTGACCAAAAAGCCAGAGAACTCTGGGTACGAGATTGTCATTTTTTTAGAATAGAAACAGATCCTTAAGGTAATGAACTTTAATAGGAATTGTAATTATAATCATTTATGTCATTTATGTACTGTCTATTATATTGCAATCTAATATATCTATAGATTTAGCGAAGCCTTAAATTAAAAGCAGAGCTCCCGGCTTATTTATTCTTACAATACATGTATAACATTTAAGTTAATATGGCTTGAGTCTGCAATCCAATCGAAACCCAGTGCCTGGTCAGTGGTCAACTAACAAAAAAAAAATAACAGCTGACCTTGATGAGTATACAATTGATTCTCTAAACTTGAGCCCATAATATGGTCACATGATACTGGTCACATTGGCATACGTGGAGGGGTGGACCATCCTGGTCCTGCAGTCGTACGGTGACCAAAACCAAATTTTCTCACACAGATGGGTTACCATATTTTCTTGTGTACCAATGATACTGAGCTTTGCGAAAAAGTGGTAATTCATAACCGTTCGGTGCAAAATAAAAGAATCATTAATGACCCTTGTACTAAATTGAATGTTCAAATTTTTCTCAGAGAAAATCAACACCAAATGAAGATCAACAAAAATTCAACAAACTGTGTGATGGAGTTCAGAACTGTTTGGCTCTTTTCCAAGCTTCACTTTCAGAGGTGAGACAATTTCTTCTTGGACTTATATTTGTCATTCAAAAGAAAGTACAATCTGACAATAGATGTACTTAGTAGTTTAAATAGATCGAGAGCTGATTCTAAAAGGGTTCGTGGAACTGGGTTGCCAGATATGTCAGGGGTAAAGCCTCTCTCACAATCATTCAATACAATGGTGGAATACTATAAAATAATAATAAAAGGAGGTAGGTATATACATACATGTACTGTAGAAAAGAAGGTTACCGGTAGTAAAACAAGTTAAATAATGCTTCAGCCAAGTCTAGCCAGGAAGCATGCAATTCAAAAGGTTGTCTCAAGGAGGAGTGCCCTGCGCAATTTACAGGACTGTAGTGAACCAGGTATCTAGTAAGTTGTGACTCTTGATGAGCAATCTGACTCCAAGTCCTGACCCCAGGGGAGTAGGGTTGGCGGCTATTGTCAGGTCAGAGCATGTGCCTTCCACCATCTGAGGCCCAGGATCGATACACAAACTCAACGCCACATGAGTTGAGTTTACTGGTTTTGAACTGCCTAGTGCTCCGAGAAGCTTTGACCTCTCTTGTTTCCCCATGTCATCAAAATCTAACATGATAGTAACAAGTCATGTAATATTATTTTGGTTTGATCTGCTTTTAAGTAAATGATTTGGTCAGGGATTAAAATTAGTTTGTACTATTACATTAACGCTAGTAGAAAAAGTATTAAAATTTAATGTACCCAGCTACCCTGTATTAGCCTAAAGAAATTGACTTCTACGTGAACTTATTATGATTATATAATATTGTTGTTGTTATTGTTATTGGTCAACGCTCACTTAATGTAATAATTATTACATTATTACATTATTACATACATGTATAATAATTATTATCAAGTCTAACCTTGCCTAACTTTCATTTAGCCTGTCAACAGTCTAAATTTCTTGTACACTCAGTCAATACACCTCTTTCATAATGGCAGCCAAATATTATTATAAAATATTTTTTTGTTTTAATGCTAATAAGCCTTTCCAGCCTCGCTATGGTGAGCAAATTTCAAAAGAATATTTGTTTCAAAGTGAGGAAAGTTGGACTGGTCTAAATTAACATTATTACAAAAGAAAGTGGTCTATAGACTTGTCTGGGGAAAAAAAATGGGATCGTTATGTTTAAATGTATCATTTACAACTGCAAATTATATGATGTAATATTTAAGAGTATCATTTCTAAATTATTTGACTTTCATACAGCTGAAATCTATGTCAGTCTGTTTAATATTCAGTGATTAAAAATTCCTAACCAATGAAGCTGAAGTTTACATCCTTTTTTATATGGTATCTTTATTCTTTGCTTTAGCTTATAGCTGTCAAGGATGAACTTTTGAAGGTGTGTTGAATTTTTTTTCAATTGAGAACAAAATTAATTATAATAATTCCTATTGTAGAAATGACAGTTAGTAACATTGCTTAAGGAGGCTCGAAATAGTTTTTCCTTTTTTCAAGCAAATAAACATATTCTGTCCTTAGATACAGTTAGGGTAATCATATCAAGACGAAATTTGGCCAGGGTATTAAGTACCAGATGTAGATTTCTCACAAAAAATGATGCCCTACACTTCAGTAACAATTAGCCAATCAGAGCGCGCGTTATATCGGCTACAAACACAAGCCATATAATAAAGAGGGATTAAAGGTGGCCCAAGTAAATTCCAGTACTTAGGACCAAACTTAAGGTTGGTGCCTACCAATTCTCAGTTTATGAATATGCTGGAAAAGCAGATCTTAACAAGAGTGGTATTGAAATCCATAAAGAAAAATTGGATGTAACCACACATTTTTAAAAGATAATTAATCTGCAATATTTGTAAAAAGCATTCAAATACAAAGCAATGTATGAACATGTATGGCATTCTTTTCCAAATTGAAGCTCTGAAAAACGCATGTTTACCCCCTAATTTCTTTTTTGATACCAAGAGCACTTGCTAAGTTCTGCTTTCTCCACATAGTTCTAAACCACGCAAAAATATCCCTGTATTAGTAAGCATAATCCATAGGAAACCCGAGTGCCTTGACATGCGCGTAACGTACATGTATGCACAATAACAATAGTTACGGTAGGCACCGTCCTATAATTGCCCACTTCCTTTCCAAGCAAAATTTCCAGAAAGTTTTGGCTTAATGCCGTACTCGGAAGTGTAATATTCAAAAGAAGTGCTTTTAATTTGTTTTTTGCTATTTATAATAATTGTATTCTTTATAAGTTTTTTAATTTATTATAATTTTCGATAACAGAGAACGACTTTCTTTTCAGCATGCTCTTCCTCCAAGTCTGCTTTTGAAAATTGTTTTGGTCACTGGAAAGTTGTTTAGAAGGTGATTTAATTATTATACAACAGAATAATGTTTTCTTGCAAACATACATAAAAGTTGACTTTGAGTAGTAATTCAATATGTTAAGTACATTAAGTATATGCTCAAGGCAGAATTGAAAGAATTGCCATGTCTTACTTCTTTTTCTAGTGCATTCCAAGTCTAATCTACCATGATAAAAAAAAGGAAATGATAACTTGACCATTCTTAATAGCTGTTTAGATAGAACAATATGTGGTCTATGCAAACTGGTATTTCATTTCACAACTCTGTCAATCAGTGGAGGTAGAGTGTCTGAGAAACATCCAGGAGCTTCTACTATTGGCCGCCACCTCCTCGATGGACACTGCTGCAGTGCCGTGGCTGGGAAATCCTGCCATTTATTCAGTCATGATTGAGTCCCATTCAGCACAGGATACAGGCACTCATCACACTGATAAGAAAAAAAAAAAGGAAAAATGTTGGAGGGATGGAGACAGCTAAATCCTCTACAAATGCACTTTTCCCCCTGTAACTGTAACTGTAACTGCATTAATTCAATGTCACAAATTATTTGCATGAAACTGTTTATAATAGCTTGCCTCATGCAGTCAACTCAATTTTAATTATCACTTTTTCGTTCCATAGCTCCTCAGACCTAAGTGTTCCTATCACGGAACTGGTGCGGATGGTTAAATTGTATTCCACTCCATGGGAGACCAAAAGTGCTTCACTGAAAAAGCTTCATGATGATTATGAGAAGTAAGTAAAGAGTTAACTTAATTGATTGCATTGATGCAATTATACTGTAACTGAAATAGTAATATACACGTATGAGTTGGGGGTACGAAAGCATTTTTGCAAAAATGAGCACTTTCTTAATGCCTCAAACTCATTTACATATACAAGTCATCAGCTGATGGAATAAATTTTTTGATCTCAGTTTTTTGGAAAACTATGTGGAAATAATTTTGGGGGTATGATATTTTTGGCAGACGAGAAAGGCTTTCTTTCTTTCTCCGACTACATGTCAGTCTGTTTACAGACGGAATCCAATCTTTCTCCTCAACTTCGTTTTCTTGTGGTTCAAGCTTTACAAGATATCCAGTGTTCTGTTGTTTGCAACTACCTTTCCCTGACAACTCATTTTCCTGTTTATTTCTTCCTGTTTATTTCTTCCTGGTATTCCTCTTCTATTTTGGAACCAATTAACGCTCTGCCTGTTCTTCTCGTTTCTTTCTCATTGTTAAAGAATTTACGACGCTTGTCTGGTTGGGGGTTTGGTACTGTTCGGGAGTACCTTCAAAAGCTTTCCCAAGGCTTGAACACTTCCGTTTTAACTTGTTTGCATCGGCTTTTCGAACCCTTGACTCGTAGTTGACGATGTTAATGTCTTCTTCCATTGCCATAATTTTTACGGCATGTAGCCTATCTTCTACTGTGGTAACTAGTCATCTCGCCACCAGGAAGACTCGCCACCAGCAAACTCGCCACTAAAATGCAATCAAAGTCGCCACCAAGACGAGTTATCTCGCCACCATGCAGTTGCTTAATTTTTTAAGTTAAACTTTACGGAGTTTGTCTACTTGATGTATCTAAAATTAAAAGGTAAAGTAAGTTATACGCGGGACTGACTCGCGGCCCTTGACGCACGCAGTGGAAGCGATCAGCATTTCATGATACAATCCTGTTTTTTTCTATTGTCAAGGCACACTGAAAGGAAGGAAGGAATAAACTTCTTAACAAAAGCGCTCAGCCTCGTTGGTCAAATAAATTAGTAGCCAAAAGGAGTCTATAAGGCCAGAAGTCAGTGACAACAAATTAAATAGGAAAGACGCGCGTAATCTTTCCTCTCCGCGAAGTTAACTTATTCGAAAATGATGGACGAATCAAAGTCTGTGTCACCATGATGGAAGTCGCCGATGATCCGCGGTGAATTTCGATCCTTGTTGAGTTTTTGAGCTGCTTAAGCTGTAAAGTGTTTTTGTTAACATAACTGAATCAAAAACGCCATCAAAAGTATGGGAATTCATTAACGTTGCTTGTGCGGCACGCAGGAAAGGAGGTCAGGTGAGAGTTTTTCAACTTCAATAGGGTATTGTCTCAAGACTTTAATTATATGCCTCCCTAACAAAGAGCAGATGACACCCATAATATCTTCCAATCACATTGCTGCGATTTCGATCCAGACCGTAAAATAGAGTTCAGTGTAATCAATGTGTCAGATTTTCGAAAAAGTGACTTTTTCGATTATTCCTTTATCTGTGAATAGCCATAGTTTCCTTGACTCCATAGAGTAAAAATGAATTTGAGCCCGGCATAGTCAGTCGAACGTTCAGAAATCAAATTTAATTGAACTCAATCCGTGGATTGACTTCGAGTTCGGCAATTGAACGAAATTGAAGACCGAGCTTGAACTTTGCGAGTTCAATTGTATTCGATTCACGAGTCAGGTTAACATCGTTCCAGTAAGCAGTCGTAAACCAACTATCAACAGTACTAAGTGACCACATCATTCTACACCTAAATTATCTGAACAAAACACACTGCGATTGAAAAGGTCAAGACAATAAGTAAAGTTGTAATACCGACCATGTTAGTTATGTTAACGTAATTATCTGTAGTGCTAGTTTTCCCGCGGTTAGCCCGCACGGGTTAGCCAGAAGGACCGCTGAAACCGAAGTTTCCGTTGCTATCAGTTTATCCAACAATTTAATAAACTCGAATTTAGCTAAGCTGAAGTATCTACCACTGACAGGTATTTACCACAAGCTTTTGAAAGTGTTAGGTTTGTGTAACTTTGCAAGTTCTTTGACCAATCATAGCTCAGCAGGAGCATAAACGCCAGTTTTAGGAGAGCTAGAGAGTTGCTAGGCTGCCGGCAACGGCAGAGTGCTGAAGTTCCATGCCAGAATAAAGAAGTTAAAACGCTGAAGCTGTGTCAACAAAATCTGTCCCGTGGCACATTCAACCTTAAAAAAATGTGTGACATCAAACTGGAACTAATGACTGATATAGATATGTTTCAATTTATCGAAAAGGGAATAAGGTGGTATTTCATATATTGCCAATCGATATGGAAAACTGAGCAAATAATAAATATATGAACAATGACGATGAGACAGCGCCCTCAAAGTAACAATGTACTTGGATGCTAATGACCTACTGGCGGTTTCAAATGGTTAAAACAAAATAACATTGTTAAACTAGACCTTGCTGAGTACACTGAATACAGAAGAAAAAGGTTTAATCCTCGAAGTTGACCTTGAGTATCCTAAAGAATTATATGATATTCATAATGATTATCCTCTTGCTGCTAAAAAAAAAATAATAATAATATTAGAAAAAACATATCGCCATATTATCAGGCAAAAAATAATATATAGATTTAGCCAAGCCAAATTTAAACAGAGCTCTTAGGTGTTTTTTCTTACTGGCTGTAGGGTTAGTGAAAATAAAAGGTTTTCGAATTGTCCGAAGTGTACTACTTGAAATTCCAAATGTTAGCATGATTGTATTAAATTACATGCTTTAATAGGTGGGACCCCATTATTTCTCTGACTGCTGTCTGTATCTCTGCTTAAATTGCCTTAAGTGTAACGCATTTTCAGGTTATGAATATGTCAAAAGGATATTTCAGGGGGAAATTTTTCAGGTTTGGGCTACACCCTCTGCATGTTATTTTGAAACCCTGCTTTTAACTCAGAGTTTTCAGGCCTCAGTGAGAACTTGCACATATTATTACATGTATGCACGGAAATATGTCAACAAAGTAGCCATGCACGAATACTGGTATTTATGCTTTCTTCACCTAATTTTGTGTGAAGCTCAGGTGAGCAAGTCATCCCCTGAGTTATCCTGCATGGCAGGCAGTTTGGTGAATTTTAGTTGACCTTTGAAGGCAATGGCCGCGCGAAAACCTGGACTGAAGTCAAAAGAGCATTAAAGCAAAGGAGGAACTTGGGCGAGAAGAATTTGGCGAGAAACCGCCTGCAATCAACCCCACAAGATTTTCGATGCTCCCATTCACCAGTAAATATCGTTCCTGATTGGCTAATAAAGTGTAAAAAAAATCCGCCTGTCAGTCAAGTTACAGCTCCTTTTCGTAAAAGTGTGAAGAAAACAACAGAGTCGATGCTCTGTTTAAAAAAAAAGAGAAATCTGGAAACTTCCTTGCGGCAGGTTGGCCGGGATTTTCTGGTGTACTTAAAGACAGCGGAAAGACGTTGTAAAGCAGCTAATAAATGCAGGTGATATTTTAGCGGTCCAAATCCCATGGGGTTTAGAAAAAAGTTTCATGTTTCAGCTTTTTCTGCAAAATAAAGGAAAAGATGACTGGCAAAATGATTGTGTTCTGCATTAGTAAAAATCACACCTTTGAGAAGTACGGGTATCATCAATGACCAGATTACAGAACGCGATTAGGGCTCAGGGAATCCTCTTTGGAGGCTGCCATCCATTGGGAAGTTCCACCTGGTATTCGCTTTGGCAGGAGAGGCGCTGGACCAGGCATTTTCTAAGGTGCTGAAAGGACATTCGAATATCTTCCACCTAAGATTTTCCTTTATTTATTGTTGACGAAAGGCACACAGTAGAAACATTGACAAGGAAACGCCAATTGTAAGTTGAATTCTCATTTCGATCTTGAAAAAATTTTCCCAGTGAATATATTCACGCCAATGTTTACACGAGTCGCGCTATGATTTTTGGTAGTTGACATCAAACTCATGCTAGCGCGCTCCTCAAACATGATTGGAAATGGGAGATTTCAAAAATCTTGTGGGGTTAATTGCAGCGGTTTCTCGCTCCTTCTCCTCTCCCCCTCCCCCCTCGCTTGCTCTTTTAACTTATTTTCACTCGAAAGCCAAGCTTCTAAAATTCACCAAACCGCCAGCTACTCTGGCTACCCCTTGAGTTTGATGGGTAATCTGATTTGTGGTTGCTTTTGTTTCTTTCAAAAGCAAGCAAAGGCAGCTCAATGTAGCTTTACAGAAGCTAGTATTGGTTGGAATTCAGGTAATTTTCTTTGATTCGTAGTTTTGTTAGACTTGTAAGAAAAAAATTAACATGCAGTCGTTTAACGTGTCCACAACATATACTCTTCTGTTACTAACAGAGGAGTGAATATAGTGAATATTTTATTTTCTAGTTGTTATTCTTGTACTGTGACATCCACGAATTTAACCTTTGACTTTCTCCACAGAGTGAAAGGCTAGCTCAAGAGAGAAAAGTGTTGAATTGGGAGAAGCTGTTCTCTAAAATGATGGTACGTACAACTGTGTATAATATTATTTTTTGGGTATGTGTACGGTGACATATTGCTTTTTATTATATGGAGGAGAGTGTTTTACTGGGAACTAAACCACTCGTAGATTCCATACGCCACTACATCCGGGACCCGAGTGGCGTATTTTCCGTATGTCACCTTTGTGAGTGTCGTATCGTTCAATGACGTCACGATTCCCGCCTTTTTTTTCTCGCCTTTTTTATAAAGCCCAGCTGTATTTGTAAAACGTGACTACTTTGAAACACAATAAAATCGGAAATATTCAATATTTAGTCTCCATATAATAAAAAGAACATTACGCGTTGGCTCGAAGATATGAATTTTATGTTCTCGTGGCAAGAACAATATCTCACTCGTTCGCTTCGTTCACTCGTGAGATATTGTTCTTGCCACTCGAACATAAAATTCATATCTTCTCGCCACCGTGTAATATCCTCTATATATGGTATTTCTTGGATAGAGGGAGCTTAAATTTGCAACAACACAACCAGAAATAATGTGCAAGTTACCTTTTTTAAAGTGGGACTGATTTTCTTCCAGACTTCAAAGGCACATGGTTACCGCTGGAAATTCCTCATTGAATCTTTCAAAGAAAAAGTAAAGACGGGGTAAGTGACTTTTCTGCATGACTTCCCTCCCTAGTGCATTGTTTTTTTGCGAGGTCTACCTTATAAATGTTGTTTATTTTTATTTTATCGTTATTTGTTTTTGTTGTCAATGAAAACGTTTTCAAGCAGGAAATCAGAGTCCTATAGGCAGGATGGATTCGAAACTACGATCTCCGTAACGCCGGTTGGATGCTTTACCCATAGAGCTGCTAGAACTCTTAAGGAATCCTGCCCAGGGACACCATTTTTCGAAACTCCTGGAAACATTTCGGGTCTGAAAATCCGTTTACGAGCTGCCATTCGGTTATTTTGATAGGCTGGTCTCTTCACATGTTTCAAGATACATGTAACAAAGAATAAAATGATTGTAAAGTTTGACGACTTAAAACCTCTCTTTCTTCAAGATACAGAGAGAATTGGCCATTTCCGACGGTAGCCTCGCAGCTCCTACAAGGTCTCACCTGATTGGAGACCACCCTTGAGGTTTAACAAAAGAACAAATAACAGAAACAATGGCCCTTTTGTTTTAGGCCTAGGGTAACAGAAACAATGGCCCTTTTGTTTTAGGCCTAGGGTCCATTGTTTCTGTTATTTGTTCTTTTGTTAAACCTCAAGGGTGGTCTCCAATCAGGTGAGACCTTGTAAGAGCTGCGAGGTGACCCATTTCCGAGTTCATGTCTACCTCCTCTTCAAAGCGAGTCTAAGTGGCAAGGTTTTGTGATGGTAATTAGTTCTACTTTACATAAGAATGACTACTAATTTTCGTAACAAAAACTTCGCACTTAGCCTCGCTTTGAAGAGGAGCCAGGCAAGAACTCGGAAATGGCCTATTGAGACACCCGAAAAGGGGCCCAAAAGTTTCGGGACTTTCGAGAAACGGGCCCCAGGATTGGGATTTCGCCCATTGCCAAGCAACTAGTTTCTTATCCGTCCTACGAGCGCTTTTCACCTTTAAAACTCCTGTATTTGCGTTTTCAAGTAGGTGACTTTTACTGTTTTGCTACCTTGCTTCATTACCCGTAATCTGGACGCATCAACAATAAGTTTGTGGCTGAATTAGTTTTATTCGTCACTTTTTTTTTCTAACTCTTCTGTAGGGAAGTTTATGTTGCTGGTACAAGTACAGACGAGGAAGCAGGTAATGTGGTCATTTTTATTCTCCATGGATTGAACTCTTTTAGTACTGAATTTCTTTTTTGTGGGTCTAGCAATTTGTTGCATAGTTGATTCCAAGCGATTCACACAATTGCTCATTCCCCAGGATATATCACCTTTCACCCTGCGTGTAACCCGGCCTTTCCCTACCACCATCCCCCTTCCCCCTGAGGGTAAAACAGTTAGAAAGAGCCGCCTTCCTCTTGTTTTTCCGTCGGGTCGGTACGGCTTCACGTAGGTCATCACGTTTTTCCCATTTTACTTGCCTTATTTAAATTTGCTGTCGATCATTAAGATTGTTCTATTTTGTAAACTACAGAGCGAGAAAAGCAGAAAAATGAGCGGGAGCTGGAACACATACGCCGGAGAAACATGAGCCGAGATACAACTGCAAAGAGAATCTTAAGAGAGTCTGTGGGAGAAGCAAGTGGTGACATACCGGTAACGCTTAGTTATTACGTATTGGTTATACTTCTAAAAAAAGGTCATCGGTGTACAGCTACGGATAAGCAGTTTCAAACAAGTCAAAACAATTTCAAGGCTATAGTGCTCCTTTAAAATACTTCTGGCGATTTGGCTTTTACGTGGCCACATTATTTGCATAAAGTTGGCAAATGTGGTTGTCAACGGCCGAGCTAGTGAGCTGGTTGCTCATATTACAGTGTTTCTAGCACCACCACCACCACCACAACAACAACAACAGCAAAGAAACCGTGATAATAAAAAAAAACTTCATATCTTTTGTTCATACTTTTATCGGCCTTACCGCCATCGTAATTCACCAGTCATGGAAAACTCACTGCTTTCTGTTACTGAATGAGCAGGGCTTGAAATTGCGACCAATACAGTCGCATTTGCGACTCAATTTTTTCCCTTTGCGACTAAAATATCTGGAGAAGTCGCAAGTTTGCGACTTGTTTTCATCTTCGCTCTTTCGAAACAAAAGGGTTCGCAGTTGCCGAGCTTTGCTGCTCTTTTTACTAAAATAAATGAAGAAATGACAAAATTATTTTGTTTCTCGCCTTGAGTTCTTTCAATCTGAAGATAGCGTAATTTCGCTGCAATGTTACGTACACAACTCCATTCCTTCGATATCATTCGCCATTTTCAGCGGTTTCTTGCAACACAAGTATTGTGGGTTATATTAGGGAGCTTAAGCAACGACAACGGCGACGGCAACGAGAACGTCACAAATTTGCATATTTAGTGGGTAAAAACAATAGCTTTGCACGCCCTGCACGTGCGTTTTTCACTTTTGTCCGTTTTGCTACCGTTGTCAGCAAAACAACAACGTGAAATAGCCAAGTTTTTGGTTTTATGAAGAACGTCAGCACTTGAGGATAAATTTTCATTTTCTCTCCTAAAATGGAGTGCCGTTCCGACTGGTGTCATCTTTGAGGAATTACCACACCCTTGTCATATTTAAAACGTTGAAATAGTCACGAAGCGATTAAAATAACGCAAATTTAAGCCCCATTTACACGAGCAATTTTTCCTTGACAAGTTTTCCTTGACAAGGAAAAATTGCTCGTGTAGATGGGGAATAGTGGACAAATTTTCCTTGTCAAGGAAAATCTGGCGTGCTACCTTTTCCTTGACAAGGAAAAATTGTCAAGTCTGAAATTTGCTCGTGTAGATGGACAACAAGGAAAATGTGACAAGGAAAACTTGTCATATTTTTCATTTACACTACCAAGGAAAACTTGTCAAGGAAAACTCGTCAAGGAAAACTTGCTAGAGTGTACAGTCGGCAAGTTTTCCTTGACAAGTGGACTTGTCAAGGAAAAATTGCTCGTGTAAATGGGGCTTTATATTTTGAGATGACGTTTTCGTTGCTTAAGCTCCCTATTTTGTTTTACTACACCGCTGACAACACAATGCAGCGCGACGATTTTGCGACTAAATTTTTGCGAAATTGCGACTAAATTTTCGTATCTTGTCGCAAAATTGCGATTGGATTTTTTCGTTAATTTCAAGCCCTGATGAGACACAGTCCTTTCGGAAAAGGCATGATGAAACACACAAAGTCATATTTTCTAGTCCGGCCCGACCTAAACTCAGTAAGCATTTTATCATATGGGCTCTTTACACTATTCATAAGCACTCAGAAGATGAAGTTTGCATAGAAAATTGATCTAATATGTTGTTTGCATTTGCTTTCCGGCTGTAAATAACTTCGTTATTTAAAAGCGACGAAATCCTCTAAAATTGCATCGCACGGAGCAGTACGTTTTCCAAGTAGGGCCGTGCGACTTTTTCCGTATGGCCCTCAAACGGGGATTTTCCCAATAGTTTTACAATGAAAGCGCGCGCGGGGGCCGTACGGGCCATATGATAATTTATTTACTTACTTTTTATTTATTTACAAGGCAGGTGGGCATACAATAGAACACTAGGTCCCCTCAGCTAAGTGAACCCGCCACCTGACCATCCCCCTAAAAGGAAATGATACCCATTCCCTGGAACCCCAATAATAGAAGACAAACCAAAAGAAAGAAGTATTCAGAAAAAAAGAAAGTTAACAAGAACAACATATAACATTATTGGCGCGGCAGCACTTTGGACAGACTAATTTGTAAGAACGAATGTCATCTTGAGTGAAGACTGAACTTAGTCTATTATAGAAAAGACGATTTTACCTTTTTCTTAAAAGGTACTATTTCAACCTCCGATCTTATAGCGATAGGTATAGATAAGTTATTCGGATGAAAAAAGAGTTGCGGAAAAGAGATGTATTAGCGGTTTTGTTATTGAGAAAAGCCCAGAAGATCCCCGACGGGAACGCCCACTACAAAATTGATCAAGGTTATCTAGATTAATGTCAATAAGTCCATAAATACACTTGTAGAAAAATGATAAATCAAGATATTCAAGCCAGTAGTTAATAGGTAGGAGGTTAAGGTTCAAAAGTCTGTCCCTATATGAGAGTTCAGAGTTCTTGCAAATAAAACATGTAGCTCTCCTTTGGATATTTTGTACTTCCAGCATGAGTATGGGAGATTGTGGCGCCCAAAGCTGTGAAGCACAGCACAGGTTAGAGCGCACGAGGGAGTTGTGAAGCAGCTCCAGGGAATCCTTCTTGAGGTCACCCGAGTGGTTCATTTTTAGAAATCCCAGCATTCTATTAGATTTTGCAACTATTTGAGCAATGTGTGCAGTCCACTTCAAGTCCTTCGAGACAGTGATGCCAAGGTCTTTTGCGGAAGAGACAATTTTAAGATTCTCATCCATTAACCTATGTAACCTTTCGGAGCTTTATCTTTTTCTTGTTATCCTGAAGTTAACACCTTTAGATGGTTGGAAAAAAATCTCATTATCGGTGGACCAATTTTGCAAGCTATTCAGGTCATGTTGGACGTCAAGAAAGTCATTGTTACTCTTGATGATTTTAAAGCATTTTGAATCATCAGCAAACATCGCTAATTTACAATGATTAAATACTTGAGGCATGTCATTGATGTAAATCAGGAACAGACTTGAACCCATTAGGAACCCTTGGGAAACACCGGATATGACAACATTTGAGCTGGAGGAGGAACCCTTTTTGACAACACGCTGCATACGACCAGTGAGATAGGTTTCAAACCAGCGCAGAAGAGGACCGTCAATTCCAAACCATTTGAGTTTGGATAATCGGAAGCCTTTGATTGCAAACTGAATCAAATGCCTTCATAAAGTGAAGGTATACAATATGAGTCCAATGCCTTTCCAATTTCATGAAAAACTTGAAGCAGTTGCGATACACAAGATTTCCCTCTCAGGAATCCATGCTGGAAAGGATAAATCTGTTCACTAATGTGAAAGAACAGTTGAGTGGCGATCGACAAGGCGTTCCTGGAGTTTCGATATCACTGGTAACAGAGAGATTGGCCTATAGTTAGAAACATGTTTCGTTTGCCCTTTTTTGTGAATCGGTTTTACATTAGCAAATTTCCAGTATTGACTGCTTGCACAAATCCCATAATACACCTCTTTTACCCAGGCATTGTTCTCGACTTCTATTGGGACATTTTCATGTCTCAGAAGAAATTGCAAACAATTGGTTATGCAAAAGTTTTTGGGGGGTAATAGAGGTGTATTATGGGATTGTGCAAGTTGTAAATGTAGGGCAGAGCCCGTGCCTCAAACCATAATTGATTATATGGTCAATAGCCCATGAGGCGAAGCCGAATGGGCTATTTGCCTCATGGGCTATTGACCCGTGGCCCTTGAGGGCGAAGGGTCTAATTGTTTTAGTATCACCCAACTAGTCGCAGAGAAAAGGCAATAATAAAGTTAGCAAATGCAAGTTGAAAAAATATTTTTTTGGGAATAAAGTGAAAGAAAGCGTCACGCTTAAGCTAGCCAATTAAAATGCAGCATTTGCATTAGTCCACTAGTTGGGTGATACTAAGTACCGTTATACAAGGTGCAAGGCTATTAGCACACTCCTTTAATGTAATGTTCGGTAATCCATCAGATCTATGCCATAACACAGAAATAAAATGTAACTGCAAGTAAATTGCGCTCAGTATACCAGTGCCAAGGTGGGAGGCGCGGTGGACTCATGGTTAGAGTGCTCGACTCCGGATCGAGTGGTCCGGGTTCGGGTCCTGGCCGGGGACATTGTGTTGTGTTCTTGGGCAAGACACTTTACTCTCACGGTGCCTCTCTGCACCCAGTTGTATAAATTGGTACCGGCGAAATGCTGGGGGTAACCCTGCAATGGACTAGCATCCCATCCAGGGAAGAGTAGAAATACTCCTAGTCGCTTCATGCTAATGAA
>NC_090876.1:20185961-20220961 GCF_036669935.1 Montipora foliosa
AAAGACGGAAGGGAAAACGAAAATTGACAAGCAAAAAAGTGGTAAAACGTGGAATGGAATGAACACAAATGATAAGAGTACTTCGAGAAAGGGCGTGGCTCGTGGTGCGAATAAACGAGCGGCGTCTCCAACTCCTGCATCTCGTCCACAATCAGCTGTTTTTGAAGAGGATACGAAACCAGGGTAGGAGTTTTATTTAGAGATATTGATGGAGCGGCGCAGCCTACCTTAACCGAGTAGCGCTAGCAACTGGCGGGCAAGGGGGAAAGAGACCTCTACCTCTGCCATCTTCATCGATGAAGTTCTCAAAGCGGTTTCTGTTTGTTCCGTCGTGCTCCTTACAATTTGCCAATGTTTTTTTTCAAGCGCTCTCTGTTCTTCACAAGAAAAAGCAATCTGAGAGGATTAGGAACATGGGAAATGGTACAAATGTCTGTTCCATTTATGTTTTCACAGCACATTCAAGGAAGTCAAGTTTAAACTTCCGGATGATAATAGAGTGACATTAGGGAAGCCCGCTGCGGATCTCACACATGAGGCATTTCGATTGGCTGTGCATCCCGCCAAAGATCGTGCCATGATTGCCATGGCAACGTTGAACTATGGGGATCTCAAAATTCAGGTTCGTGCCCTCTATTTGTGCTATATGTCTGACTTTACGTTCTACAATGTAAAGTGCTAAGGTGTCTGAGTTCGGTGTGTAATACACATTCATCCTCGTCAAGCCTAAAACAGTCTCATTTACTTTTACGACTTAAGAAGACTCACATGCAAAATCAGAATCGAGTTAGCTTCGGGATACCGTTCCGTGTTGAACAGAAGCTGACAGGGTATCAGTATTCTCTTAATAACGTTGCGCGAGTCCCTTGTGGATATCATGGTGTCTTATTGGATATATCCAATGTCATTTTTTTGGTAACCCTTGAAGCATAAACTGCAGAGGCGGCAGACCTGTCGGGTCGTTGGGTGAACATCCGAAAGCGTGAATCGTTAAACAGTGTTTTTAACTATTTTTTATCGTTGATAATCTGGCGCACAAAATAATAGCAAGGCGAAATTTGTGAAAACTAATTTGGTGGAGGGTGGGGGCGGTTTCAAAGTTCAAGTGATAAGTTTCCTTGAATGGAGCTAAAGGTTACTTACTGGTCGAGTATCCAAGACGAGTACACTAAGGTGGAATATAGTGTGATATGTTCCTAAGTCTTATTTCGGGCGATTCTGGTCTAAGGAGAAGGAGTCCGACTTTCCATGATGTGCCCTGTCTGGAGAGTTTCCATTCCTTAATTGGCGCATTAATTATGCATCTGGACTTCCTTGTCTTAACTGCGTGGAAAAAAAAATCCGTTGATGTTGCCTATAAATGTTATTACAGAAATTGGTTTGAACCCAAGAGTTACATACGTCGATGGAATTTGATCATCCTGGTGAAAGGAGTCCTGAAAAGGACTGGTGGCAGTGGTTGGCGTTTCAACAACTTGAGCAGAAGCCATCTTCAGAGTCAAGTGACTCTGAAGATGACTTCTGAAGTCATGACTTTCGCCGAGTCAGGTTGTTGAAACGTCAGTCACTGCCAACAGTCCTTCTCAAGACTCCTTTCACCCGGACGATCAAATTCCATCCCGGTACGAAATCTTATATGTAACAGGTGTTCCTTAATTTAATTCAGTAAAATTGTTTGTGTGTTGTTGTTTTTCTTTCTATTTTAAGTTTCGTATCCTAGATAAATGTTTGGTAATTGCATCTCCCCCTTATGATTAAGTCGAAAGATGGTCACTGTTTTACATGGTAACACCACGCTACTTTCTTGCTTTCCCAGGATCAGGTCAATGAAGACTTTTCTTCCTCGGACAGTACTCCTCCCATTCAGCAGTTCTCTCTCACGTCTGTGGTATCAGATCGTGATATGCCATTTAATTCTACCTGCGGACAAATATCACTTTTCTGCTATTCGGTAAGCGGGGTGGTATGATTACTATTATATAGCTTCCCTCATGAATAATTTAGTTCCACTACAACTATTGCTCTTCCTACTGCTAGTGCTACTGCTAGTGAATGAATTAACTTTATTTATAGGCGGTAGTAATTTCAACGTAAAATTGGTTTTCAAGTTAGCGGTGTTCCTATCTAGTTTAATCTCAGAGATACGGGCTGAAATACTCACAACAAGTAGTAATTAATTACAAAAGTAAAAAGTTATAATTACAGCTATTTCTAATGTAATACGACAGGAGCCTACGATAACTGGATACTTTGAAATAAAGTACGCAAGGCAGTTTAATAATCTTTATTTAACTACCTAGTTTAATTACTAGTTTAATTATCATGTTTGTCTTCTCTCAAAACGCTTTAAAACTCTTTAATGTTTTCAAATCTCTTACACGGTTTGGTACGAGTGCTAGTGATACTGCTGCTGCTGCTGCTACTGCTGCTACTACTGCTGCTACTGAGACTGCTGTTACTACTACTGCTACTGCTGCGGCTAGTACTTCTGCTGCTGCTGCTGCTACTTGTACTACTACGACAACGACTACGACGTCGTAGAGGACAACTACCACCACCACCACTGCCACTACCACTTCCACCATTACCACCATTGCCACTGCCACCACCATCACCACCAAACCGCTACTACTACCACTATAACTACTTATGATGATGGTGATAATAATTATCATAATTAATATCATTATCATCATCATCATTATCATCATGTCATGACTCTAACAGAAGCTTGGATATAGATGCAGGGAAGTGCTTAATTGGGATGTCTCAATAGTGAATTCTTTGTGTTTTCGACTTAAACAATTTAATTAATAATGTCTACTCTACTTGTGTGGTACAAGCCTTGAAGACAACTCGCAAATCTGAAAACTCCATCAGCTCGAGTGTCGCGAGCTGTTAAATCTTCTCTCATGTATAATTCCTAAAGAGTCCTTCAGGTCACTCACGTTGACTCGAGGTATATTCTCCTACCGATTCAAATAGCCCTTTTGCAACTACAGTTGTGTTTTAAAAGAGAAACACGGGGCACAACATCCCTGTTTAATCCAAAGCATTCCTTGGATTCGCTGTGACGAAGCGCTAAAGGCTCGAAATGTCGCCTTTGTTCTTTTTCTGACAGTGTTAAGTTTCTGTTTATCAACTCATTTCATACAAGCAAGCATTTGTACTCAAAGGGAGAAAGACTAATCGTAACTAGTAAAACAATACAAGGTTTTCCTACACATTTAGAGATCAGAGAGTCTTTCATTGGCGCTGCTCTTTTACTTTTGTAGGTATTTTTGTTGTGTTTAACTTTATTTCATTGTTTACTGTTTTTTTTTTTAATAATGGTTTTAATTTTTTGTTAATATTTTTTTCTTTTGTAAACAGTCTAAAATTCAAAGGTATGTCATGCTGTTATTGTTTTTTTGTCCCCAAAGGTATTCTGATTTGCTTTAAAGTTGATTGCTCTGTTGTTTTATGTTAATAGCTGTTTTGCGTTGTATTCACGCGGGGCCTGCACCTTTTAATTTATTAAACTACCTCATTTATCGTCCTTGTGGTTATTTTAGGTTAACGAAACATGCCAAGTCAACAGAGACAATCCCATTTGACGAGTGAGTACAAATTGATTGATGCTTGTGAGTCACTTTTTTACGTTTTGCCTTTGTGCAATGTTTATCCTCCCACTTTGCATCGTTTCGTTAGTGACGCGACCGACGTTATAGAATTGTCTCTCTAATACGACCTTGTGGGGTGGATGAAGTATATTGACACAGGTTACGGACAAGGTGTTTTATCTTTGATTTTCTCTCAGCGAAGACTGAACCACTTGCACTTTATATAATTATTATTTAGACATGTAATGTAATGTATAATGCAATTCGAGAGTTTTGATTGGCTAAGCCATCATGGGTTATGAGTCCATTATACCATGATCTACAAACACGGCGCTTGTTGGATAACACCCTCCTCGACCTGCAGCATTCTTCATGTCCTACTCAGCCTCATTCAATAATTGCTAAATATAATCAAGGGCCAAACGCATAAAATTCAGTCAAAAATCGGCTGATCACACTCGATTTACTCAGCCTGGCTCACAGAATGCCATTCTGGAGAGAAACGCACAGATAACTATAAATTTCTAACTGGATTTGTCAAAAGGTGCCTGCAGAAATTGTGAAAACAAGCCAATTCTGCTACCGTCACAAACTTAAAGAAAAGCTACCCTCCCCACCCCTGCGCTTTGGTCAGACAACCAACAATCACCTACCCACACCACAGTGTGGGTTCACTCTAATTGGTGATCAAAAGCAAACTATCATTGAAGCCTAGACTAGTCCAGGAAAAATTGCCAATGAAGGCATGCTACAGTGTAAAGTCTGACTTAACAAGGCCACAAACTCTAACTGCAGTTAAAGTCTCAAAGCAGCAACCCCCCCAGCCCTGTGCTTTTGACACACAACTCAGAGTTAGACCTGTCCCTGGGCTGTTTGGCAAAGCAGGCCTTGACGGCAAGCCCCCTCAATTTTGAGAGGCCACAATGGCTTGAACACGGGCTACGCCCGTGCTCAAGCGAAAACTCCAGTAGCTACCTTTTAGCAAATTCGCTCAGATATATAATATATATAACATAATATAATTTTTATATATTTATATTTATGTAGATTTGCCTACCAATGAACCAAGAAACTCATGGTTTCAACAGCTAAAACAGTTAACAAACCTCTGGTTGTCACACTTATAACAGTGTTTGACAATGGTCCAAAGTTAGACAAATTACGAAAGTAAGAATACCTGAAGAAAAATTGGAATGGATGTGTTGAAAATTGGCAACAGGATAAAGGGAATCATGCAAACATTAACTTGTACCCACCTTCCTACTTTTCATAATATAAATATTTCAGGAACAAAATTAGGTATTTAAATAAGTAAAAAGCGGCTTCATAATAATCTAAAACCTAGATGCGTAAGAGCATTTATGTTCTTAAGCGTAATACTCATTCATACCGCCAATTGAATAGTTTACTGTCAAAGTTGAGCTCTCAAAAAGCATGTTACGTGTATAGATTTAACTAGAGTCGTTTTTGTTTTAGTCTTGTCGATGCCACGATAGAGGCCCGAAGACTGTAAGTAGAATTTTCCGTTTCAAGCTAGTTTTCCTGTTAGCAAAGTTGAATTGTTCTTTGCGGTTTGTTCGCACAGGTTATCTTGCTTGTCGTCGTCATTAGTGTCCTTATCATTGTTATATGCATATTATATTCTCTTGATCTAGGCACTTACCATTTCTCTCTTCAGAATTATTTTTGGGCTGTGTATCAATCATTTTGTAATGTTTATTTAGTGATTTAATGCCAAAGATATAGATCTTTGGCATTACAAAGCTTTTGCTTTTATGTCCAAATTGAGCACTCTACTGGGATGAATCATTACTGCTAGCAATTGCGCATGCTCACTAGCTCGCTAGGTTGAGCACTCTGGCATTGCTTAGATGTACCACATACGTGGGACATTTGGGGTGGCTTTATAAGCTTAACCTCCCTCCTAGACATCAGCACTGAACTGATGAGGCTCAGAAGGCCGAAACAGTACTGTCTGCAGTTATTTATTTATTTGTCTAAATATCTTTTTTTTTGGAGGGAGGAGATGGAACTTCAGCCCAACGAAGTGATTCAAGAGGTATATGTTTATTTGACTGTTTCGATCCACTGGTAGTCTTAATAAGGTAGTCAGGCTGGTAGAGTCTTCATTTGCGATGTGAAAAACTTTCTTTTCTGCCTAATATTCCAGACCCCGGAGCCGATATACACTGAAGGTGATGTAATGGCTCTAAAAGAGCAACACGCTGAAGAAATCCAACAGCTCCAAGAAGAATATGAGTACGTAATGGAGGCGAAGCAACCTCCACGTTTATTGTTTCCATTACTGTTATCATTATGATTATTTTATTTTTTGTTTTGTTTTGTTTTGTTTTCTGCAATACATCTGTGTCCGGTAAATTTTGCGAAATAGCTTTTCTAATTTCTATTGCTGACGTGTCCAAAAAGTACTTGGAACCCACTTACGCTCTGATTTCTTTCCAAACCCCTGGCAACCTCTGTGCGCCATGAGTCATAGCCAGTAGTAAGGTATGTCGTCCTTAGAATAAATAATTTACCTTTTTCACAATTATTTAAACAGGAAAAGATTGAACGAGTTGGCTCAAGGACTGTCCCCGTATCCACCTGAATTGGAAACTTCACAAGACTTTGTTGACGGTAAGCCAGCAGTCAGTCGTCTCCCTCCTAGAACAGCACTTCCAACTGTAACAATTACCAACAAATGTTATTGTCATATACCTGATTTTCTCCCCGAACAGCGCACGCTTTCATTGGTTACTTCCAGGTCACATGACATCTAACAATAAAACTGTTTCCCGCCAAAAGTCTCTGAGCGAGCAACATTGCAACATCTATGACGTCAGAGGGTAACAGTGCACTGTTACCCGCGCATGTTGACCGACGACCGCCGTTGCTGTTGCCATTGTTTGTTTGTCTTTTTTTTTTCTGCTTTATAACAAATCACTTAATGACTGGTCCCTCGGAAAACAGTTAATTTTGTCTCCCTCGAATCGCAATGTTTCCCTCGGCTACGCCTCGGGGAAACATTGAGATTCCCGGGAAACAAAATTAACTGTTTCCCTCGGGACCAGTCATTAAGTGTTTATAGCAATATGGACCTTAATCACACGGTGGCCATGTCGAGTCCCGAGGGATTGAAGACCTTTATTTTGCCCCACCGAAACTCGTTCCCAACCACTTCAATTCGAGGCTCGGAGTGCGAAATCTATTGTCTATGGCCAATATGGCCGCTGCGCGAATAAGGCCCATGTACTGATTATAAACAGTTCTCTTGATAATTAAATTTTGCTAATCACAGAACAAAAGAACCTTTGTTCCGACAGCCAATAGATTTCTGATTGGCACATTAATGACAATAGGTGACGTAACGGTGAGTATCGCTATACCACCTGCAAATTTAAACATGTCCAGACATTACATTACATTGTATACATTAATATTATAGATTTTAGAACTATTTGTGTATTTTATCCGATTAGTTTAACACAAAAGTTGTGTTGTGCGAAACTAAATAGTAATAAAATGCCAAGTCAAATCTACAGTTGATTTGTTCCACATCTACCGTACTACGCTCTTGTTTATTACTGAGCACTGTGAACGCAGTTCTGCAAATGTTAACTCGTCTATATATACTTTTAGGAGTCAATTCTTCCCTCTTGGCAGCCTATTTGCATTTTTAAACTTTTTTTTGGCAAATAAAGTTGATATAATTAAATAAAAGATGAAGACATGCGCGTAAGTAGATGCACGGCGAATTTGATTTTGAAACGAGCATGACGTGGAGGCTGATGCGGGGGAATCTTTTTGGATACAAATTATTTCCCTCGCATAAGCATTCATCGCAGGCTCGTTCCAGTCCAACCGTGAGAATACGAACAAGGCCTATTGTCCCCTTGCGTTTCTCCCAATTTCATTATCACTCTGATCATACTTAATATTTGGAGATGGTTATGAAACTCAGCCTGTTTCTTTGTTTCATGTTTTTGTTCGCTGTTTTGGCCCTGATGCACAAACCATACCCTGTTTCTAAAATACAGCCAATGAAAAAGTTTCGATTAATTTATTCAAAACTCAGTTGTGAACTGAGGACAAAAGATTGTGCATGGTCACGGTTAAATTAACATGAAGTGCGACATTACTGTTCTCGCTTTTGAAGTTTTGGGGGTTTCATCTATAGGGAAGGTATCGTTGGCGTTACCTATTGTCATTGTCTGTCGAAGCAAAGAGTCTTTTGTTCCTGTGGTTGGTCAATTTGAATAACAAAAGCAATAGCAGTATTCACATTAGAGGACGGGAAACTCGTCAGACGGGTAACCCGTCTGACGAGTTTCACGTCCTAGTGTGAATTCGCGATGAAAAAGTTATCTAACTTACCGACGTGAATTCACATTAGGACGAGTTTTTAGGACGGATTAAGATGCCGAGGTACTGGTGCGAGATGTGCGTGGTTACCTAGCCAGCAGTCTATCGGCACATTTTCTCCTAAAACTCGAGCTGGAAACCCGTCTAAGTGTGAATTCGTGATGCATTTTGACGAGTTTCTCGTCTAGTCGGGAAACTCGTCGACTCAGACGGATAAGTGGAAGGGTAAATTTGGACGAGTTTCTCGTCTAAAACCCTTCCCGACCCGATTTCACACTTAGACGGGTTACTCGTCTCTAGTGTGAATTCGGCCAATGTTTGCATAACAGATATCTTCCCTGTATGACCTGTGCTCTTTTCTCGGAATTCAGACAACGAATTTTGTTTTTGTTTTTGTTTTTGTCTTGTTTTTTTTTCTTTGTGCACAAAAAAATTCACAATTTCGATTTCTTTTTTTTTTTTTTTTTGCGTTCGACGCATTCAACAAAATTTTGGCGTGGCACAAACCTTCATAATATTCCCTTTGAAAAAGGATAAAACAGGCCAGGCAGCAGGCAGCCGCCTCCATAATGATCATTATGCAAACTTAAATAATAATACCGCCGGGGTTTGTTCAATGGAACGGAAATCTTGGGTAGACTTTGGGATTTGGGATAATATAGTGGAGGGCAGA
The DNA here is from genome assembly GCF_036669935.1 of Montipora foliosa. Lineage (NCBI taxonomy): Eukaryota > Metazoa > Cnidaria > Anthozoa > Scleractinia > Acroporidae > Montipora > Montipora foliosa. Next base: position 20,194,599 of record NC_090876.1, read on the forward strand.
ACCATTGTTATTCCGATTAGGCCTTGCTAATTAGGTATTGTTATGTTATGGTATGTTCGCTTTGTTCTTTTGTTTTATGGACATTAATTATTTCGGATCCGGTATATGAAAGACCAGGCGAAATCTTCCATAGAACTTTTCAAGGGAAACCTTCGTTTGTCCGACAAAGAAAAGTTCTCTGCATGAAATGATCTTTCGTGATAATAACTTGTAAGCAGTGGCTTCTTCTGACCGGCAAATGCAAAATAAACCAGTTTGTCATTTTGGTCCGTTCGTGCTGATAGCGATCACGAGTGATGAGAATTGTTTACAGCTTACTTTTACGATTTTTTTCCTTGTGAATGTTCTCAAATGACCTCTCGTTGAAATGGTCAGTGATACACTTGTAAATAATCGGTACAGCAATCACGTTGAACCCTTCCAATGGCCAGAACGGGATTTTAACGCGGTAGGACCAAGGCGCCTCTGCGAGGCGTGAAATCAGGTGTGCATGGTCGTGTCACATTTGTATCAAGCTGTCAAGTTTTAGTTGTTTTCCCTTCGTGACCAAATGACCTCCACTCTGACGAGTAGCGCTACTTTCCTTTGGTACTTTTTCCTTTAAAACGGTTTTTTTATGCGTTTTGATTGGCTCTGATCTGTCGCAAAACAAAACAACGTCAATGTGAATTCTTTGTTTGTAGTGGAAGTGCACTTAGCTATCAAGTAGTTCACAGGCACCCCACCTTTAAATAATCTGAAAGAAACAATTCAAATTTAACAGAACCCCAACTGGCAGAAGGCAGTTCTACGCTATTTACAAAGCGTGGTGAAGTCGAATCCGGGACAACCGGAAACAAATCCAAATCAAGAGTTGGAACGGGATTTGAACCCGGGACAACCGCATGCAAACTCAGCGTCGTAACCACTGGACCACACTGCCTCCCATTGATACATATGCTTGTTTTGCATTTTAGCTGTGACATCGCCCATAATAATTAAATCACCATCACTTGTAAGACCAGAATCGCCTGGACAAACCAAAACACCGAAGCCGCCCTCAAACGCAAGGTATGACTTAAAGTTGACATGCAATTATACCCGAATGGCTATCACGTTTTGAATCAAGTATTGATCGATGTTAATTATTTATCGTTCAAAGGATAAATGTATCCAAACTAAGATATTTCCTGTCGATAAAATGAATCTCTCCACTAAAAGCAAACAGATGTTTCCATTTCGCTGAGAATATTCTTTTATTTGTCGGACACTTCAATTTTAGACAGTGGCAGTCATGTGGAGCAACGATCTATTTGTGGGTGGCATTTTCATCAAAATTGATGTTGCATCTGTTACGCTGCATAATCCAGAAAGAATGTTATCAGTTGGTTCACTAGCAGTAAGACCAAAGTTAAACCTTTAGTTTAGCTGCCGGAAGTGATGTTCCATCTCACCGTACATTCAGTGAAAACCAGGCACAGACTGATGGAGTTACTGTTGTATTATCACTTAAACATTTTTTTTCTTTGTATTTAAGAGCGTCTCCTCCCCGGAAACAATCAAGGCCACGGATGCCCAGTCTACCCGAGTGGGGCAAAGATCTACCAGAAGATGTAAGTCCATGATACACGCCTTTTGGGCAGGTCAGCCTCAGACGTAACCTGCTTTGGTAAAAACCTTATGAATTGAAGATAAAAGACCGCTTTCGCCCGAGCCTGCGTATCTCGTTGCATTGATATAGAGTGTTTTCACTTGACGTAATCAAATTCTTAAATCAAAGCTGAGAGGTTTCTGAGTTTTTATCGATACCAGCTAAAAAAATTACTTAGAAGTAAATCTTTTTACCAGTTTTAGATCCCGTGGCGCTTTCCGTTTTGAGAATACAGCAATTTGAATTTATTTTCGAATTTTCGCCATGTGTAATACCAAGACAGTAGCTAAGATAAAGCAGTCTGTTTTTTTTAAAAACAGTTTCGCTTTGTGATTTTGGCAAATTAAGCATTACAATCTGTAGGAGACATGTTTATGCTCATTTAGTTCAGTTCACGAGCAAAAAGAGAGGCCTTTCATCGCAAACTGAGCTCCAGATGTTTTGTTGATTCGAGGCGGCCATATAGATGTCCCTCCGAGGAACACCAACATGGCGTCTCCATGCAAAGCTCTGTAAATGTTTGAGTGACATGTTTCAGCAAAATACTCAGAAACGATTCACCAAACATGGAGACCTAAGGAGTTATTTATGTATTAGTCTTTCATAACATTTCATTTTCTTGGCTTCTTTCTTTGAACGGCTTCGGATTTTATTTTTTATAGTCTGACAGTGAAAACACTCTATACTCGCGCAGCAAATCGGCAGTGCACTCGGCGAATCCGCAACTAACGAGAGTCGAAGACGCACGGCAATTCTCTCCATCAGTCGTCGCCAGGCAAGATTTTCCTTGTGTGCGAATATTATGCATATTTTGGATTGTTTTCCGATTAAATTCCTCAGACCTTTCACTTTGCTTTACCAAAAGAATAGTCTTAACCATTGTAGGTGTCAAGACTTTTCATGTTTCAAGTGATTTGATCTTTGACTAATGTATTTGATTTGTTTTAGTTTCTTGTTCGTCTAAATTTGTTTACCGAGAACAGCAGCAAATATCACCAGGAACTGGGTGAAAAGACACGTAAAGTGGTGAGTGAGCTCGAGGTGTTAGGGAAACGGGATCGCCGCCAACAGTTCGTGAAGTCCCGGGCAAACGGCTTCAACATCCGTTCGATTTCCAAAAAGCAGCACTATTATTGGTTAATAGGAGAAAAATTATCGTGCTACACGTGTGACACGCATTTTTGTGCATTTTTTCCCCACACTCTGCGAACCAACAAATCGAAATGACCAAATTTAATGTTTTGACGACAAAGTTGGAATGCATTAGTAAATCTTCATTCTTTCTGTTTACTTCAAACCCGTCCATACCAATTTAGTTATAGGATACTTCGCCCATGTTGTTCACGTAAACAAGAGGGAATAATCGTCAAATAATTCAGATAGATCAAAGTTGTATTCTTAGGTGACGTTTTCGTCGCTGTAGCCGTCGCCGTTTCTTAAACTCCTGGAGTTGCTATTATAAAAATTGTATACGAAATTTGCAATACTAGAAGTAAATTGCCGAGGTTTTATGGTGACCGGCAAACAAGAGAGATTGGTATGGGGCGCGTATTTCTCCAATCCATTCAAATCCCACGAGCATGAAAGATGTCCTCTGTCTTTGCGTTTTATATGAACACCCGAATTCTGAATCAGCAAACATACTAATCCTTAGATTATTCCTCCAATGAAATGGTCAGGATTTACTTTTTTCTATATCTTTCCCTAGGCCACTACTACTGAGTTTCAGACTTGTCTTATTTAATGCGTCAACAGATCTCTCTCACCTCCCTCTCCGTCATCGTGTTTCAAGCGTCCTCCACGCAAATATCCGCTAAATGTGGAGTAATAAGACTAAGAGAGTGCATCCGATAAACCTTAAATATTTGACAAGTCAACAATTTTTGTAAAATAGTGTCATCCAGGGTTTTGTTCCCTTATCGAGATGAAGGGATCGGTGGGGCCTGGAGCAAACCTAAAAACGAATAAAGGGAATTAAATTTTGCACCGTCCAGCAGTGCTTGGCCAAAAAACAAACCAGGTTGTCCCTGTTTGAATAGCCGGACAACCAAATCCGTGAATTTAGTTGCCCATTAGGAAACCCAGTGCGATTAAATGCACGCCGTTTTGAGCTGTTATCACATAGCGATCAAGCTTCAATATCCCATAGTTCTTAGTCTGCGCCTGTGTTTTTTCGCGGAAGTCTGGGTTTAAGTTTTGGCATTTTCATTATGGCGTCTCTACATGTCGGTCATGTATTGGCTCTTGCTTTTTCTTATGTGACAATGTTCTATAAAAGCTACAGATATTCAAAACACGGGAAAATGCTCAGGTGTGGCAAGTCAATTATTATTAACATCACATTACTATCGGACATGGACAATAGAAAGCCGACAAGTAAGTCGGGTGGTAAATTTTCTGTTTTTGGCTGAGTTGTCCGTTATTTTTTCCTCGGGCAACCAGGCTTTGTATTCTACTAAAAACTGGTCTCCTGGTAAACTTTCTGGTCGTCTCGGACGACCGTTTCGAGCACTGCCATCCATATATACCAATCTCGACTTCCTGAAAATTTGGTACACCTTTTTTCATGTCAAAATTAATACATAACACCAGTTAAAGTTATAGATGACGTTCTCATGGTCATTGTCGTTGCCCTTGCGTTTGCGTCCTTACAGCAACGGGTCATCAGGTTTTTCTAAATGCCCAAGCCGTCACAAGATCGTATGGGGCTCCTCTTAACTTGTCCAAAAGAATGGCAGTTACCTCGAAGATAACCATTTTTCCACAATTTTTTGTATTTGAAACACTGAGTTAGAGTCGGGAAGTTAGAAATCTGCATTTTGAAGTGATATCATCATGATTCTGGATCTTCTTCTTTGCTTTCTTAGATGCAAGAACGATATGAGCTTCAAATGGCGGTGCAAAACAGATTGGCTTATTCAGATGACCCTGAGACACAGGGAGATACAGGTTTGAGAAATTTCTACGGTAACACCGTTATATATACCAGGCCCCAGTTGTTCAAACGATGGATAGCGGTATCCGCCGGGTAAATCACTATCCACTGGATAACTCAATTGGTTTTGCAAGTGTTTATCCGCTAGATAGTGATTTATCCGATGGATAGCGATATCCATCGTTTGAACAACTGGGGCCAGGTGTTGTGAAATAACGTTGAATGCCAATTTGTCTCGGTAAAACTTTGCATCTCGGTTTCTATCTAATCTCCAATTAACGTTGCAACATCGTTCCCCATTAATGTTTGGGCATTGGTGTCGGATAGCCTGGTTATGTGTAGTTGAAGCAAATTGGTTGTTGACATGCGAAAAATGCCGGAAACCTGGCTAAAAATTGAGGAGTTTTGTTGTGCAACAAAATATTGGGTGGAATATTTGATCGAAAAAGAACTTTACCTTAAACTTCACACTGTTGCTCCTTATTCCGAAGTCGCCGTCATATTAGAATTTTTTTGTTTCTATTCAAGTCAGGCCTTCTACGCTCGCTCCTTGGGTCAAAATCCTTTAACCTCGAAAGCCAATTCGACGTGCTCATAATTTCGGTCTTCGTTGGTTTGTGAGGCGTCTCTGTCTGGGCCCTTGCATGAAAATGCCAACGCCCTTTGCCTCGTGTCGATTTGTTTCCATTTGAGAGTTAACGAAATTATGAAATCACCTTTGATGGATAATTTTATGAAGACTAGGTGATATGCGGTCAACCCGTGACGTCCTTTTACCCCAAGGTTTTCAAAATGTCCATTTACAACATTGTAATTTGAGCAATAACGTGGCTGTTTACGGTATCACGTGTCTCAGTATTCAGTACTATGTAACATGTTTCGTTGCAGATGTTTGTCTTCCTGCAGTGTTCATGCCAACACGCACCAGTCACGTGTACTCTCCCAAGGCCCACTCATACTTTCATCCACCAGGTAATGTACAAAGTGCACTCCTCCGTCAACATTTTTTTTTTTTTTTTACTATTCTTGTGTTATCTTAGTGTGTGTTGTTAAAATTCATGTTAAAAATTAATTTATTGATAAAAAAAAAAAAAATCTAAGCGCTAAAGAAAATTCACGTTAACCCTTACGCGCAAATTTGCGTAAACGTGTCGTACTTGATTACGTGACATTGCCCGGAAATTTTGAATGTAAAAATAAAAAACAGTTATGGACAGTGTTTTAAAGCACTGATCCACGAGGTCTCAAAGCCATGGATGAAGATGATACCATTGTTCCGGCAAAGAGACTAAAAAACTGTGTGGAGGCTTTTCGTGACACAAATGCCGGAAAACCATTGCAGGTACGTCGCGGGCTTACTTTTTGCTAATTGTTTACATTTTCGCCGGGTTGTTTGCAGTAGTAAACTCAGTATGGGTACCGGTTATGATAAAATTGATAAACTTGTGTTAGTGAGCTGATCTCAGATACGACAATTACTTTTTCGCTCGACGAAACAGATCTGTCCTTGCGTAATATGTAGCTCTAACAGTGCACACGATATTGTTTTGGTATTGTCTATCATTGTAGTGCCATGGTAGAAGTCTTGGGTAAAAATAGCCTGAGAAGACATGTGGTTACTAGCAAAGTACTGAACCCAGAAAGATTGAAGAAAAAAATGGGAAGTGAGAAACATTGGCTTCTGGGCTGACATGTTGATAAAACTTTTTTTCACCACAAGTTTAAGCGTGCCCTCTGAGCATCTGACAGCTTTGTAATACCGAAGTTCACTGAAGTAAACCCCTGTTCGGGGGTTAGTGTTTGGATGGGAGACCAAAAAATAATACCCCCCCATAAAAAAACAGAAGCATCGGACCGAAAATACTATTAACGCTAACAAATGCGAACTCAGCAAGGTACAGATTTTGTTAGCTTGCTTTAAAAAAAATATTGATGCAAAAGTAAATAACTATTGATACACAGTTTTTAGAAAAAGAGCAAGGAAGTTTTCCAGGACGGTCGATCGAGAATAACATATTTACGACATGAAAACAACATTATTTTGAACCGTGAATATAGAATATAAAAAGTTACGATCAGCGACAAACATTTTGGGGGATTTTTGACGTTCATTTTTTTTTGTACGTTTTGGCTGCACAAATAAATCGCAAAATCGAAAGTGACATCGCCGGAATTCAGCGGGCGCCGTGATTAAGTTACCGCGGCATGTTTACTCGCCAAACAGTGAAGTATCTGTGTCAAATGATGGCAAGATACCGTTTTTTTTTGTAAGTTTTTTTTTTCTGTCAAGTGTTATAAAGTTTGACAATGAAATGAGCGAAGTCAAAACAAAGATCACAATCGCCCAACTCTTGTTTTTATGCAAAGTCAAAATTTACTCTCCAAGACGCGTACGACGTTATTTATCACCAGGTAATTCCATCATTTTGGAAATAGCAGCTACTTTATTATTCATCTGCGTCACATTTTTTCACTGATTTTGGGGCTCATTTTGTTGAAACTCAAGCACGCTTCCAACAGGCCTGTGAACCCTTCCTGCTTACAGAGCAATAAAAAAAACTTCTCCCATATCACATTTCAACCTTAAGCTCGAAAATTCAATACACAACAACATGATATTATAATTCACAAAGGCAGAAAATACCACAGAAATCCTTTTCCAGCGAAAAATTTATTGAAAACAAACAACATATTTGCTCTTAGAGGCGAAAACCTCTTCCTATTTCATTGCGTGCGTGAAGACAAGAAACTCAATCGTGTCAAATTACCATGTACTTCAGGTAAATACAGCTCACTTTGATTTCGCTCTCGACGGCGATAGATTGTTGTCGAAGTCCAGTACATTCTCGTCGCTTTTGAGATTCAGGTCGTGTTGTTTTTCCAATTGACTGCCGAGTTTATCCAACTGACTTTCCATTATTGAGCTCCATAGGGTATATTTTGTTTAAGGATCCACTAAAACGCCATTCGCGTTACACTTACCAGGGGAGTGACAGGCAAGACTTTTACCGACACGAAAAAAAAAAAAAAAAAAAAAAAAAAAAAAAAAAAAAAAATAAAACAAACAAACTAAACGCAGACCTCGACTGGGTTTGCCATACTGGCAACCCAGTAACTAGACATCTTTTCAATTCGAATTCCTCCCTTCTACTCACCTATCCCTTTCTGATCCTCTCGAGTACTTCTATCGTACTCCACCCCACCCTCCCTTTACAATGTTCCTTGAAGATGTCAGTATACTACTTTCAATTTCAACCTAGTTCGAAATTAAAATGACCTATGATGAAATTAAAATTAACCTGAATTTAAATTTAACCGTAACAAATACATTCATTTTGGCTGGTGGAAATGTCGCAGTATAACTTTTTCACCGGCGCACAGGGAGAGGGGGGGGGGGGATTTTTTTTTTTTTGAAAGGATGGGAGAAGGCAGGAATAAGGGTGTATTAACTGGAAGGGAAGTATTACCGCCAGTGCATTATTGCCAATGAAATGTAAATTGTATGCTACCAAAAACGCGAAATTAAGTGATTGAAAATATATAATTTTCGCAAAATCGTCATATTTAATTGTCGCGAAATATGCACACCTCAAAATCGCGAAATAAACATGTCGCGAAAATTTCATGTAATAAAGTACTATGAGTTCATCCATTAATGATTAATAATGGTAACTGAACTGAGTGGAGTGCAATTGGGTCTGAAATCATACGTGTGATTCAAAAAATCGAACGAGCGCGCAGCGCGATTTCGATTTACAATCACAAGTATGATTTCAGACCAAAATTGCACGACACGAAGTTCAATTACTACTTTATTACATCCATTTAGAAATCACACAATAATTATTTAATCGATAAAATACAGGATTTTAGTCAGTACCAATATTTTATTGATCCAGTTGGGAACAAAAGTTGCAAAATTCGCCACACAATGGTTTTTCTTTGTCTTTCATTTTCCTGCAATTTGATTGGTTACCTTAAAGAAGCCTTGGAATCTGATTGGTTGTTTTGTTTTAGTGTTCCTTTCTCATTGGCTGGGAAAAAAATGCTGCGATTTAGAGAGCAAAAAATAGTACGATTTGGAAATAAATCGCGTTGCTGAGAGCCAATCAGATTGCAAGGATCAGCAGTGATTTCTAAATGGTTGTAATAAACCTTGGAATTGAATATCGGCCCTCATGCAAACCTGACCGGAATTTTTCTCATCAAAACTAATCCAGTAATAGCAAGGACCAAGAGATGATGAGGAGAGAGAACACATCCCCATGCTCCTTTTTTATCATCAGTTTTTTTTTTTTTCAATCTGTTTTTAAGCTTCGCGCCAAAATGTGAAAGTTATTTTGGAGTGGTCTAATCTCTCGACTCCGGATCGAGCGGGTCCGGGTTCGGGTCCTGGCCGGGGACATTGTGTTGTGTTCTTGGGCAAGACACTTTACTCTCACGGTGCCTCTCTCCACCCAGGTGTATAAATGGGTACCGGCAAAATGCTGGGGGTAACCCTGCGATGAACTGGCATCCCATCTATAACTAAACACTAACTCACCCAAGTTTTAAGTTCTGATTTTAAAAAAGACACCTGTTTATTTTAGCTGGAATTTTCTTATTTATTGGTCCGCCATTACTAACTTAAAAAATCTTGAGAGAGCTGGGTCGAGGAGAAAATGACGTCAAACACTCACTAGTTTAAGAATGCAATGCGTGTGTACGCGCGTGTGTAATATGCAGCACGGGATTTTTCGGGCTTTCAGACTTTTCAACCCGTGTTTTATATAAAATTGCGTTTACACGCTGAAATTTTAAGCTAGTGAGTAAATGACGTCATTTTCTCTAGATCCAACCCTCTGAGGTCCAATCGGCCAGTTTTGAACGTGAGTAATGGCGGACCATGAAATCCAAAACTTACACTCAAAATAAACAGCCTTTGGATAAAACTCAAAGCTCAAAATTTTGCCAGTTAGGTGTTAAGCGAACACGCTTTTTTAAAGTGTAAAAGTGTATTATAACAATTCGCAATTAAAGGGCCAGAAAACCGTTTAAAAAATTTTGTGGCAACGTTTTTGTCAACAACTTTGGCTCCAAAACTGGGTTGCCAGCGAGCGGCGATTCGAAAATAAGCTGTTGTGCTTTGGCTGTTATTTGTCCTTTTTCTAACTATTTTTTAAACGAATTCAGTCTTGTATTTTCGAATTAAGTATAAGAAGACGTCAAAAGTGTATTGATGATGTATTTATTTGTGCTAACTTCGCGAAAAAAGACTTTGATGACGTCCCTTTCGACAGGGCAGACATACAACAACGTCGTTTACGCACATAAATGCACCGTTTTCCGGTGAAAGGGCAAAGGATTGGAAGGATACACAGTTAAAGTAGTTTTATTGAAAAAAAATTATCATTGGAAGTATCCCGTGTGTGGTGAATGTGTCTCTCTCACCACTCATCCTCTCTATTGATTGGGGAATGCACGCTTTTTGATACACGGCTCTCGGCGCTGTATCATCTCATTTAACGATCCTTGCAAATATTTACTCATCTAACTTAATTTTCTTTTCAATTTACCTGCCAGCTATGATGAATTCAGTGATATTATCCAGTGATGGATTTTATCTGCGCCATCTTGCAATGTTTCTGTCGCCTGTCATTGGAGATGATCCGGTGGGAACTCTGTTACAGAAGCTCGACCCACGGAGATTCTGATTACAAGTTTCACAGTAATTGCGATGGAAAAAGCAACACGGTTACAATTGTCAAGAAAAAACGATTTCGTTTGGAGGATTCACAGATATCCCTTGGGGTAGGTATTCAACGTTCAGCTATTTTCAAAATCACGGTTTTACGTTACTGCGATAAATTTCTTGCAATTGTTTTTATTGCATATACGCGATTTTAAAGGATTTCGTCGCTTCTAAACATCAAAGTTATTCACTGCCAGAAGAGCAACAACATATCAGATAAATTTTCTGTGCAAATTTTGTAACTTTTTTTCGAAACTTACGGTACCAAAACCAAATTTTCTCGCCCAGATGGGTTACCATATATTGTTACCAATGCTGCTGCTGCACGCGCGCCTTCGGTGCGAATGACAGGAATGAAAGAAAACGCTAAAAAAATTCAATTTAAACGGGTTTTGAAACCATGACCTCTGCGGTACCGGTGCCGGTGCTCCAAAAATTGATTTATCAGCAATCTGGGGGCTTGTCATTATGTACGTTGGTAAAATTCACAAAGGGGGTGGATGTGAAGAGACTATTGTAATAAATGGCAGACAAACATGTGCGCTTTATTCTTTTTGCAGGTCAAATATATGCAGTACTGCACCGGTATTTTCGAGACCATAGCTGAAAATACCCTTCATGCCCCAATTCATTACAAGTAATATGCAAGGGCACCTACTAAAAGTCATGACGTGTCCCCTTATCGTGATCTTCTTTGCTTTGGTCAGAAATACAAGTTACAACAAGTACACCCCCCCTCCCCCCCCCCCCTCCATCCCCGGGCGGGTACTCCCTTATATGGGCTATATAGGTATGTGCGGCCCCAAAGGGTGTGGTTTTTATCCGTCTTGGTCTGAAATAGGGTATCGATTTTGAACATTTTGGTCTGAAATAGGGTATGGTTTGTTCAATCAAGTCTTGATAGGGGTGTGTTTTTTTTAGAAGAAGCTTCTTCTTCATCATTAGGCGATAAGACCATCAACAAAGCCCTTCTCGATTTATTAAGCCAATCGTGTTACAGTTGAAATCGGTCTGAAAATAGGTCAGTTTGATTCTAGGCAGAGGAGGAATATGGTGTTATCTCAAAATAATATCCCTCAACTGATAATGATCTTCATTCTCAATACTTGTTCACCGGACAGTGTTTGAAATTGTGAGGAGAGTTTACATAATTATCACTGTTGGGAGGGAGTCAAAGTGTTCATAAGCGACTAAAGAGTGAATATATTATCGCCCTATCATTTTTCGTTTAAATACGCCATTTCTCTTTGATCAATTTTGAAGTACAATGAATGATTTTTTCCTTCTTTCAGAATCGCCAGGAAACGGTAATGGGAAATTCGGTGCCACAGAGAAAGCGTTTATTTTCTCGCTACGAAACGCCGAAGGACTGCCGCCCTTCAAAAGCAATGTAAAAGATCCTTCCAAAGCGATACATAACGTTGGACATGTCGGCCCTACGTTTGGAGAAAATGACCTCCTAATTGATAGGATTTCGGCCACTTCATCCTCAAATTTTGGTGACAACTACATTGTCCCAACAGGGGTTCAGAACAGGTTAACTCTTCTTGCCGGAGCTTCAACCTTTGAAGAAGATGAGGTGGAGGTGTTTTTTCTTCTTTGATCAGTAAAGCACAAAAAATCCTACTTCTGATTTCAAATTTGAATCACACACATCCATAATCATCCATAACCTTCGTACACACTGGGAACCTATGCAAGGAGATGGAAGGATCTGGGGCCTGTTTCTCGAAAGTCCCGAAACTTTACGGGCCATTTTCGGGTCAACCTCGTTCCCAGGGTCTTCTCGGCTTTCAATATGGCGGCGGGTCTTGAGAAGACCCTGGCACACAGTGAACTAAAAAGATCGCTGATTGGCGCTTTTCTCACATGAACTCTGATTGGTTTAATGTCGAAAGAAAGATGGCGGCTAGTGAGGAGAGCCAGAAGAACAACAGAATTCGTGTTTAAATCATTTTCAAAATTGTAGCTGTTCCGTAAGAAGCAGCTGCAAATTAACAAGCATAACAGTCAAAAATAATTCACCGTTTTTTCACGTTGTACGATGTCTACATCAGGCCTCGATTCCAATTAAAACTACGTTGGCTTTTCACGACCTCTGGCATAGCGATCGCTCTATAATATAGAAGGATATAATGGTGTTTGAAAGACGCAACGGTAATTAAGTGATTTTATTTCGTACGTACCTTTACGTTTTGGTTCATTTTGGCGTCTCACAATTGTAATTCCTTGACGCGAGTATTGTTACTGTTGTTCAGTGTTTGCACCATGTCAGATTGTTACAAATTATAAAATTGTGCAACAGGGTTCATAGATTATTGATGTGGTTGATTTAGCAGTTGTATGTGGTTCTGTTGACTCGTGTGACAGCTGCAACGAAGGCGGGTCTGTTAAATACAGGTCAAGACTGGAGGTCGCTGCTCCAATAATCAACAACTAAGCCAAAAGTTTCCCCGAGACCTGAAACAACATTTTTGTTGAGTGATTAGCGCTAGCAGACACTTTTGGTGTTATTTATTTGTCGGCAGCACGGTGACATGTACACTCAACTGTGGAATGTGACCTGTGTTTTATTTCAATAGACCTGCAGCTGCAGTAATCCATATTCTTTCCCATCCCTTCCACACTCTTCAGCTAGTGGTGCACAGAGAGATCTAGCTCGGTCGGTTTTCATCATCTTTTACTTTCATTAATAAAAAATATTAATCTCCTCACCCCAAACAAAGTGCATGTCATCTTGTAATTTTCCAAGAGAGTTATTTAAGATTGTGAAGTCTTAACAATAATTATTATTCTTGAAAATAATTTTAAGGCTTATCCTTATAGTCTTATTGACCTGTCAATTTGCTAACGACTTCAATTTTTGCTTCTTCTGATTTAAAAATATAAATATGTATATTAAACAGTATTCTTTAATTTTGTACACATTACTTTTTTAGCATCACACTCCTGTGAGTTTTCTTGTACTCCAATAATTTAAGTTGGAATTATTCGTTTTCAAAACATGCTTTGAAAATATTCTCTAGCATTGGTCAAGTTGTGGCATTTTAATTACTGTCTGAAGATGTGGTACATCGAGTGATGTGGGGGAAGATTGCGGACTGGACAGGGGGAGTAGGAAATAAAATTGAAGGTGACAAAGCACAGGAAATTTGCAACTTCACCAGCAACAAGAAACTATTTCACAAAAATAAATAGTGTTTTGTTTCTGGAATGGTAAGGGCAGGAGAAAAGATAAAATACTGTAGTGTGGGTCATTTGGTCGGTCATATATATTTCGCTTTGTCTATTGAAACTCTCAACAAAGAAGGACAAAAATGTGGACGCAAACTATCTGAACGGTTAGAAGCCTGTCAAGGAATATTAACCATTAAAGAGAAGAACATAATGATACTTGTCTACAAATACCTAATTTTCCTTCAAATGCCACAGCATAAAATTTCAAATTCCATTTTCTGTGAATCTTCCATTACTTGTGGTACATGTGAACCTAGGAAGTTACCAGTACTAGCTTTAAAATAATAACTGGTTCCTGGAAAACCCAATTTACTACCGGTACTACAACTCGCCAGTGGGAAGATTGTTTACATTACTTATTACCATGAAGAGAGATAGCTTTGGATTTTTCAACAATATATCCCTTTAATATAACCGAAAATCATTCAGATTGTGAAAACTTCATATTTATGACCCATTTCGTTCACTTTCATGCTTGTCAGCATTATGATTTGCTATCATTCAGGTTCACATGTTCACAAGTTTGTTTTTACGTCTCATAGCTGTTCAGATGTTCAATTACAAACTCTGTTTTGAATGATCACTCTACTTCATTGTATAAATAGTTCACCCTGAAGTCTAAATAGATACAATTCGTTTCTGAGTAAATGAAATGAAACAAAAATGTAGTTCAAGGAATGGAGGCAAATAAAACAAACCGTGCCATTGTCACTGCCTCCAAAACAGCAGATTAAAAGCCAATTTGATAAAACAGCAAAGATCCACCCCTAACCCTGGGCTCATTTGACAAGAACTGCTAAAGATGATGAGATGCTTATGTTTAGGACTTGCACAAATTGTGCCCTTTTTTAATTAGGCTCAACAGATTTCATGAGCAGCATTCCAAGACATCACATTGTCTACACTGGTAGGACAAGACATGGAAAAGATCTTTTCATGGCTTGAAAAGCGCAAGAAGCAGATTGCTAATCCTATGGAATGGCATGTTCAACAATGTACATGTGCTTGATTATGTCAACTTTACCACAAAATATATTTACAAATTATAACAAGTTGTAAGAATCAGAATGTGGGCACTAAACATGCTGTGGTTCCCTGTTGGCAATCAGAAGACAATTAAAATACTGATTTTAGACTGACATGACAATACTTGCAGTCAATCGATGAGATGAGAGATAAAACCACAATACAACAATCTAATGGTTTCAATGTGAAAATGAAGTACCACAGATATATATGTGGTATAATAATACTTCCTTTTAGGAAAATAGCTTTGGGTCAATGTATACTGGGGAAGGTCGTTGTCAGAAGGCTCATATACACCGATAAGAAATCAGATAATCATTCAAGTGTATGAAAAATTAATGATAATTAGGTTTAATTGATTGAAAATAAACATGCAATATAAACTATACATTACGGAAGACAGCGAACACACCTCCGTGACTAAATAGCTAGAACCAGGGCTTTCATTAACCTTAGCTCACTGGATTTTAAGGTAATCAAATGTCTGTGATGCTACGGGTGAAACTGTGTGCAATGGCTGTTTCCAAACTGTTTAAAAATCACAGCCTCGAGAAATAATAGCCGTCTATAAAATTGCATTGGTTTAAAATAACATGAAATGAAAAGAAAAGCAAGATTTCTCTGTCATCTACCGCATTCTCGTTGCTCGTGCATTCATCCATCCGTAGTTTTGGTTTCTTAAAGCAAAGTTTACAGCTTTGGGTTCCCCCTTCGTACTCCATTTTGTTTGTTGGCAGTTGTCGTACCCAGATTTCTCTCACCTTATTCTTTGCCGCCATTTTGAAAAAATTTGCATATTTGTCCATCCTCGATGGACAAATATTGATCACGTGACCTGCTGTGTGCCAGGGTCTTCTCAAGACCCGCCGCCATATTGAAAGCCGAGAAGACCCTGGGAACGAGGTTGTTTTCGGGTGTCACAATTCCCTATTTATCTCAAGAACGGATAGGATTTAAGTCGTCAAACTTCGCAGTCACTTTTCTTTTTGTTACCTTGAAAACATGTTAAGAGATCGGCTTTCCAAATCAAGCGGCTGCCACTTTTGCAAATGGCTTTTCGGGCGCGAAAAGCTTTCGGGACTTTCGAGAAACGGGCCCAACTGACCCGGCGTAAATAAAAGCGTAACCATGGCGACACAGAGCAAAAGAGCAGCGAATGGCGGCCAGATCATGTTTGAATTTTAGGTTTGACTTTTAATCACTGTGAGTCTAAAATTTCTTAAAGGATCGAATCACTTGATTGCTCCTTTTATCTCATGTCTCATGATGGTGGAGAAATCTAAGCCGTTTACTGCGGAGAAACAGGAAAGTCTCGCCAAACGACCAGGTACGACAATACAAATAATTAAAGAGAACACAGTTAACACTGTTCAACTAATATTCAAGTTTGGAGGTGATTTACCGATAAAGTTGAAGGTACCACTTTTTGAAAGCAACTCAACAAATATTAAAGTCCCTTGACCATTTTCTGAAACGGTAATAAGTTATATGTGCGTTGAATTCGAAGTTGGCCGGCATGGAAATCGGAGAACATTTTAAGAATACCGGTCACTGAGTATATAACTTAAATCCGTTTCAGAAAATGGTCAAGGGACTTTGCATGTGCAGTTTGTGAATTGTCGGAAAGTAAATAAGGTGATTCTGAGATGTTGCAGTTCGCTCGATAAAAGAGTGCATTTCTTGATATGAGAATTTAAAATTTCGTTGCGTTATTAGTTTATAATAGATGATTGCATTTGGTCATTGGATTTTAACAATTAACTCCTTACGAATTATTAAAACATTTTGGCTAGGTAGGTCGTTAAAAGTAATTACATGTAGTATAAACACACAGGTGATTATACAAAATCGCGTGCTCTCATTGGCTCGCTATCTCGGATTATCAGCCGATAATCACCTCGACGGACAAAATGGCTGCTAGCAGTCGTTTTGCCACTGTAAGTGAAGATGATTTCGCGTTGAAATGTTTTTTTTCTCTTTTTTGAAATAATCACCTGTGTATTTATACTAAAACAATTATTCGCCTCAGGCTCAGTGATTATCGGTGAACATTCACCTCGACTTTGTCTCGGTGATTGTTAATTATTATATGGCTTGTGTTTGCAGCCGAAATAATGCGCGCTCTGATTGGCTAATTGTGACTGAATTGTAGGGCATTATTCTCCCGTAATGCCCACGGGCCGATTACGGGCTTCCAAAAACAAAGCAAAAGGTAATAAACTACTTACTAACCGAGCTAGCTCGAGCTGTACTGGGGAATATTCAACTCAGGCCCTCGGCCACGACCTCGGGCCAATATTCCCCAGTACGGCCCTCGCGCTCGGTTAGTAAGAAGTTAATATTAGCTTTTTAGGAATTACACTTTGGTTTCTTTTCTATGGGTATAGAATTGATCAGTGGGTTTTTGTAGGGAACATGGTGTTGGCACCATTTGTGCTATTAAAATGAATAAAAAACTGAGATGTCCCAGATTTATATTTTTATCATTTATGTTATAAACAGAACATTACATGACTGCGCATGGCTTTGAATTATTTTCTTGTGCTGGGCAGTTCGGCCCAGTAGTTAGGGTGCTTGCCGCGAGATTGAGGGATCCTGGGTTCACGACACTTTCTGACCACAGGTTGAATTTGTTCCTAGTGGTCCCTGGTTCAACTAAGTCTCCGCTGCACTTGTAAATAGTGAACCAGCTTGCTTCCAGCCAGTTGGGATTCTTTACAGTTGTTGTTGAATGTTCTGTTCTGTCGTGATTGTGTTTCATTGGCCCTGTAAAGCCTCTATGGGGAGTGGTGAATGAAGTATGTATCACCTCTCATGATTCAATGCAATAATTACAAATGAGAGGTACCGAATTCAGCACCCTAGGATAGAATTCATATCCTCGGGTGATCATGTTCTGTAATAAATAAATATGTAATAATAATTAGCAACTATTCACAGAAGTGGAGCTGGCTTAAGTGGTGGATACATGTATTTACCGAACTTTTCCGAATATCTACCACAGCCACTGACACTGAGGTGAATAGTTGTTTTAGTATATACTAAAACAGTGAGATCATATTATAGCACAAAAAGATTTATTCCTGCAAACATTTCTGGGCACAAAGTCTGAGTGAATTGCTTGGAGGTGAATAGGAAAGGATATCCGGAGTTAAAGTAGCCAATCTGAGTGCTGGACTGTTCAATGCTATCCACTGTTTTAGAATATACTACTAATAATTATTATTACTCTCTAGATAAGATATGAGACACAGAGAATGTTACATGGCTGCACAGAGATAATCGAGTGTTGAAAAAATATTTTGCAAACAGGTGATCATCATTATTTTTCATCACAAGAAGAGAAATTTCTTATCTCCGACTGGTTATGTAATGTTCTGTTTATTATGTAAACATCAATGAAATACCAAACCATTTTACTAGTAATACGTTTTGTAGTCCTTACGAAGAACGTCACAATTTATTACGTAGCCAATTAACAATGATCTTTTTGTACATTTGAAGATACACTGTCATGTGCAATTAAGTTATTTTCACATGTGAAGATATCATGTTTTCACACGAAAGATCACCTGGTATTTCCTTGGTGTTTATATTTATAATAAATGAAGAATATTACATGATCACTCGCATTAGAGCAAATGATTAGAATACGGTACACCTGTGGTCAATATAAGTATTCTAGACTTGTAGCGGTAAATTTACGCTATTCACACGCAAGTGAATCGATAGGTTCTGGCCAAATTTTGGCTGGTGTGGATTGAATTGTACATGCTATGGCCGACAACATGAAAAATTACTGTGTTTCGTAATTGGATTACCTTTCATTTAAGGCATTCTAAAGAAGACGGGCACCCCTCTTGAACCTGTACCTGAGTTTGCAGAATCACAGCTTCAAAGGACTGATTCTAACTTTGAAGTAGTTGAAAGTGAGGTAAGCTGGCCTTGTGTTTAATTAGAAGAATTTACCCTCATGATTTTTCTTTTCAACTTGTTGTTGCGCAATTTTTTAGTTTTTTGTTCGAAACTTCGGTTTAATGGCCTTGTATGTGAATTTTCAGTAATGGATATTCCATCTCCTGTATTCTGATTGGTTGCACTCAATATTGGTTACACGTATATAAGCTCATATAATTATGATATGACCTTATATGGAAACTGTCTGTGATTTTCCTGTAATTATTTTGTAAAATTGAAACAACTTTCGGTCCTTTTGTCAATCTTGTACCCAGATCAGAGTCCACAGGCTTTTTGGTCAGTGGAGTGAGCACCCCGAGAGACTCTCAGGAATAATGGACTCCATTTCCCCAGAAAACGTGGGGTTCTGGTCTTATTGCGCATGCATGCTTGAGTTTAAAAAAAAGAAAACAGTAAACGGTTGGAAATAAATGATTGAAAGTGGAGGGTTGAAAGTGTAAAACTTTAGTCTTAAAACACGGTCCATAAAAGAAACTGGTTTCTTTTCACAAGGAGAAGTGTTCATTTGCTTGCTGTAAGACGCTTTCAGTAAGTGTATTTATTTTAGTGTTTCAGGGTTCATTCCATCGTGCAGATTATAACATTGTGCATTAGTAAATATGTTTGACAATTTTTTTGTGGAAGCAACACCAATGTGAGCACTCTTCTACCACATTTTTATGTTTCTGTACTTCTGAGTGGCTTTTACAAGACTTTCTTCCACTAAAGGCACAGTAACAGCAACAGTAATCAGTTTTAGCAGCTAGCTGTTTATTAGTTGAAACTGTCAGACATTATTCAAACCCTTTAGTTTTATTATGTTAACTAGTGATTTTTAATTATGTATTTCGGAGGTGCCTTAAGTCAGGGGAAACAGCAAAAGTAGAAAAAACAAACAGCACTGAAACTTAAGTTTTAGATTTCAAATCTCCCTCCAAAAAGAGGAAGATGGTTCTGGGGTTTCTGGTCTGGTACATGTACTTCTTCATATTACCCCTGTCACACTGCCGTTGTTATACCAGCAACCAATCAAAATTTTTTTTAAGTTCATTATCCTATCTAGAGTCTCTCCGGGCACTCACCTGCTGACCAAAAAGCCAGAGAACTCTGGGTACGAGATTGTCATTTTTTAGAATAGAAACAGATCCTTAAGGTAATGAACTTTAATAGGAATTGTTATAATCATTTATGTCATTTATGTACTGTCTATTATATTGCAATCTAATATATCTATAGATTTAGCGAAGCCTTAAATTAAAAGCAGAGCTCCCGGCTTATTTATTCTTACAATACATGTATAAAATTTAAGTTAATATGGCTTGAGTCTGCAATCCAATCGAAACCCAGTGCCTGGTCAGTGGTCAACTAACAAAAAAAAAATAACAGCTGACCTTGATGAGTATACAATTGATTCTCTAAACTTGAGCCCATGATATGGTCACATGATACTGGTCACATTGGCATACGTGGAGGGGTGGACCGTCCTGGTCCTGCAGTCGTACGGTGACCAAAACCAAATTTTCTCGCACAGATGGGTTACCATATTTTCTTGTGTACCAATGATACTGAGCTTTGCGAAAAAGTGGTAATTCATGACCGTTCGGTGCAAAATAAAAGAATCATTAATGACCCTTGTACTAAATTAATTGAATGTTCAAATTTTTCTCAGAGAAAATCAACACCAAATGAAGATCAACAAAAATTCAACAAACTGTGTGATGGAGTTCAGAACTGTTTGGCTCTTTTCCAAGCTTCACTTTCAGAGGTGAGACAATTTCTTCTTGGACTTATATTTGTCATTCAAAAGAAAGTACAATCTGACAATAGATGTACTTAGTAGTTTAAGGTGATTCCTTAGTAACAGAAGTTGTCGTAAGATTTTTTTAAAACTTTTCTCGATTGTTCCCTATATTATGGTGACTCGAAATGTGCAATCAAAAAAGTAGGTCACCAAGCTCGTTTGAGAGACATAACTTGCTGAAGTTACCCATTTAAGCATTTCGCCTTCATCTATCAAGGACAAGTTTATTCCATCGGTTCAGGCTACGTTTTGCAGGAACAGGAAGCACAGCGTTGACGTAATTCTTGAAACAACAAAACAGGTGAATTGTGTTGCTCAAAAGGAATAATTTAATGTTTGTTTTATGGCACAGGCACAAGTCTTGAAAAGGCACTGACTACAAATGTTCTTCGGGTGCGTGATCTCGAGGAGACAATTTTGTGTCCACGAGTGATGGCTACGAATACTATCTTTCCTGTAACTTTTTTTTCTGACGTAAATTTTTTGTAATTTTTTTACAGCGCAAAGAAGATCAGTAAGAGAATAAAATTATGCCAAAAAAAAGATAGGTCACCAACCTCGTTTAAGAGAAAACAGAAAGCAAATCAAGCTCGACCCCTCGACAACACGTCTCCCCGATAGCGCGGTTTCACTTTCACTGTCGGACTTAAATGTTCTCTAGCATCATGAAGACTATCACTCGACTTTTTGTTTTGTGAGAGTTGAAAAAGTTTCTTGTTTTGCTCTTTACTGCTGTGCTCTGAAAACGGCCATTCTTCTTTATAGCGAGCTTTCCCTCGCGAAAGGTCGCCATTTTGAAATGTTTTTGGCCACGTTCGATATATCAATATTCACACATGGGTACGAGTCTTTATGGTTTAATTTAAACATTTTTTTGTTTAGAATATCCGTTGAGACTTGTGAGACAAAGAGCCATTAAAATTTGACCATAAAGCCTCTTAGCCATGCCTGAATACGAACGGGGCTTACGCTGTGTTATGCGCAGAACAGGATGCGCAGTGCAATACTAGGGAATCACCTTAAATAGATCGAGAGCTGATTCTAAAAGGGTTCGTGGAACTGGGTTGCCAGATATGTCAGGGGTAAAGCCTCTCTTACAATCATTCAATACAATAGTGGAATACTATAAAATAATAATAAAAGGAGGTAGGTATATACATACATGTACTGTAGAAAAGAAGGTTACCGGTAGTAAAACAAGTTAAATTGCTTCAGCCAAGTCTAGCCAGGAAGCATGCAATTCAAAAGGTTGTCTCAAGGAGGAGTGCCTGCGCAATTTACAGGACTGTAGTGAACCAGGTATCTAGTATGTTGTGACTCTTGATGAGCAATCTGACTCCAAGTCCTGACCCCAGGGGAGTAGGGTTGGCGGCTATTGTCAGGTCAGAGCATTTGCCTTCCACCATCTGAGGCCCAGGATCGATACACAAACTCAACGCCACATGAGTTGAGTTTACTGGTTTTGAACTGCCTAGTGCTCCGAGAAGCTTTGACCTCTCTTGTTTCCCCATGTCATCAAAATCTAACATGATAGTAACAAATTCATGTAATATTATTTTGGTTTGATCTGCTTTTAAGTAAATGATTTGGTCAGGGATTAAAATTAGTTTCTACTAATTTTACAGTAACGCTAGTACAAAAAGTATTAAAATTTAATGTACCCAGCTATTAGCCTAAAGAAATTGACTTCTAAGTGAACTTATTATGATTATATAATATTGTTGTTGTTATTGTTATTGGTCAACGCTCACTTAATGTAATAATTATTACATTATTACATTATTACATACATGTATAATACCGGTAATTATTATCAAGTCTAACCTTGCCTAAGTTTCATTTAGCCTGTCAACAGTCTAAATTTCTTGTACACTCAGTCAATACACCTCTTTCATAATGGCGGCCAAATATTATTATAAAATATTTTTTTGTTTTAATGCTAATAAGCCTTTCCAGCCTCGCTATGGTGAGCAAATTTCAAAAGAATATTTGTTTCAAAATGAGGAAAGTTGGACTGGTCTAAATTAACATTATTACAAAAGAAAGTGGTCTATAGACTTGTCTGGGGAAAAAAAATGGGATCGTTATGTTTACATGTATCATTTACAACTGCAAATTATATGATGTAATATTTAAGAGTATCATTTCTAAATTATTTGACTTTCATACAGCTGAAATCTATGTCAGTCTGTTTAATATTCAGTGACTAAAAATTCCTAACCAATGAAGCTGAAACATCCTTTTTTTATATGGTATCTTTATGCTTTGCTTTAGCTTATAGCTGTCAAGGATGAACTTTTGAAGGTGTGTTGAATTTTTTTTCAATTGAGAACAAAATTAATTATAATAATTCCTATTGTAGAAATGACAGTTAGTACATTGCTTAAGGAGGCTCGAAATAGTTTTTCCTTTTTTCAAGCAAATAAACATATTCTGTCCTTAGATACAGTTAGGGTAATCATATCAAGACAAAATTTGGCCAGGGTATTAAGTACCCAATGTAGATTTCTCACAAAAAATAATGCCGTACACTTCAGTAACAATTAGCCAATAAGAGCGCGCGTTATATCGGCTACAAACACAAACCATATAATAAAGAGGGATTAAAGGTGGCTCAAGTAAATTCCAATACATGGGACCAAACTTAAAGTGCCCCTAACCTCAAAATATTTTTTTCGCTAAAATGAATCTTTGCACCTGTTCGAGACGCATTGCGGCCATTTTTTCCTTTTTCTAACAAATCCTGCCATTTTATAGGCTTCGAAAGTTGCGAGAATCCAAACATCTTGTGTTCACGACCGAGTCAGAAGGGGAGTGGGTCTATTCCTGATGTGACGTCACAATCTACTTTGCATGCATTTTTACAAAGAGTTAATGCAATGTAAATCAGTTTGTGATGTCACATCAGGAATAGACCCACTCCCCTTCTGACTCGGTCGTGAACAAAAGATGCTTGGATTTTCGCAACTTTCGAAGCCTATAAAATGGCAGGATTTGTTAGAAAAATGAAAAAAATGGCCGCAATGCGTTTCGAACAGGTGCAACGGTTCATTTTAGCGAAAAAATATTTTGGGGTTAGGGGCACTTTAAGGTTGGTGCCTACCAATTCTCAGTTTATGAATATGCTGGAAAAGCAGATCTTAACAAGTGTTATTGAAATCCATACAGAAAATTGGATGTAACCACACATTTTTAAAAGATAATTAATCAGCAATATTTGTAAAAAGCATTCAAATACAAAGCAATGCGCGTACATGTATGGCATTCTTTTCCAAATTGAAGCTTATTTATCTCTGAAAAACGTATGTTTACCCCCTAATTTCTTTTTTGATACCAAGAGAGCACTTGCTAAGTTCTGCTTTCTCCACGTAGTTCTAAACCACGCAAAAATATCCCTGTATTAGTAAGCATAATCCATAGGAAACGAGTGCCTTGACATGCGCGTAACGTACATTTATGCACAATAACAATAGTTACGGTAGGCACCGTCCTATAATTGCCCACTTCCTTTCCAAGCAAAATTTCCAGAAAGTTTTGGCTTAATGCCGTACTCGGAAGTGTAATATTCAACAGAAGTGCTTTAAATTTGTTTTTTGCTATTTATAATAATTATATTCTTTATAAGTTTTCTAATTTTATTATAATTTTCAATAACAGAGAACGACTTTCTTTTCAGCATGCCCTTCCTCCAAGTCTGCTTTTGAAAATTGTTTTGGTCACTGGAAAGTTGTTTAGAAGGTGATTATTATTATACAACATAATAAAATGGCTTCTGATAGGATGCGGAAAAAAATTAAAGATTATGCGGAAATTCTTGGCCATATTATGCGGAAACATGCGTTGATTATGCGGAAATTACACCGGATTATGCGGAAACTTAAACAAGTTATAAATCTAATAATTAGGCCTGTCTAATGTATTTACATGCTTACGGTAAATCCGTAATCGAAATTGCAACCAATGCAATCGCATTTGTGACTGAATTTTTGCCCTTTGTGATTAAAATACATGGAGGAGTCATCAATTTGCGACCAGCTTTCACCGTTGAAATAAAAGGGTTAGCAGTTGGGATTTTCCCGCAACTTTTGGTACAATAAATAAAGCGATAAAAATTATTTTGTTTCTCATCATGAATTTTGTTTCAATTTGGAGATAATGGAGCAAAATTGTAATACCTTTGGAGCGCGATCCATTCCCTCGATCATTGACTTAAGGCCGATTTACACGGTACGATTTTGTCGCATGCGACAAGCTCACGACAGGCCTACGACATGACTTACGATTGCCGCAGCGTTTTAAAACATGTTTTAAAATGCTACGACATTTTTTCTGACGTACACAACAATCGTAAATCATGTCGTGGGCCTGTCGTAAGCCGTTGTCGCATGCGACAAAGTCGTACCGTGTAAATCGGCCCTTAGGGTGCGTTTGATTCACCGTATTCCGGAATAAGAATACGTGAAGTGATGAATTCAAAACGGTATGTCTGGCGTTTTGAAGCAACAAGGATAATAAAGATATGTTTAAAATAGCATTTTAGCAGGTGTTCGACATTTTTAATGTGAATCTCCGTAAAAACGAAGGATTTCTAACTTGTATTCCATGTAATCCTATTCCGGAATACGGTCAATCGAACGTACCCTTAGTTTCTTATCAGTTACGTCATTTGCTGAAGTGTAACTGTTTCTCGTCCAATGGAAAGCATTGTAGGAACAAAAACTAGTGTCCAGGCTCATTGGCGAAAAAATGCGCGGAAACTGCTTACGATCTTTCTTGCGAACTTTCATCTTGCGAACGAAATAGTGTGTTTTCTTCAATGTTCAGGAAAATAAGCGTTTCAAAACAGTCAATTTCTTCGGCTTTTATGTTTTTGAGGATGTTAAGGAGCTGCTTTATCACTAATATCGGATATTTCTTCTGTTTTTTGCGGAAAATATCGGAATTATGCGGAAGATGCGGATTTCAGTGAATTATGCGGATCCGCATCGCCGCATCCTGTCAGATGCCATGTAATAATGTTTTCTTGCAAACATACATAAAAGTTGACTTTGAGTAGTAATTCAATATGTTAAGTACATTAACTATTGCTCAAGGCAGAATTGAAAGAATTGCCATGTCTTACTTCTTTTTCTAGTGCATTCCAAGTCTAATCTAGCATGATAAAAAAAAAAGGAAATGATAACTTGACCATTCTTAATAGCTGTTTAGATAGAACAATATGTGGTCTTTATAAACTCAGGTATTTCATTTCACAACTCTGTCAATCAGTGGAGGTAGAGTGTCTGAGAAACATCCAGGAGCTTCCACTGTTGGCTGCCACCTCCTCGATGGACAAAACTGCTCCCGTGGCTGGGAAATCCTGCCAATTATCCAGTCATGATTGAGTCCCATTCAGCACAGGATACAGGCACTCGTCACACTGATAAAAAAAAAAAAAGGAAAAATGTTGGAGGGATGGAGACAGCTAAATCCTCTACAAATGCACTTTTTCCCCGGAACAACTGCTATGGTAATGCGCCCTACAGCAACGTGCACCAATGAACCTAGCAAAGCCGCTGCATGCATGACCACAACTGATGGATAAGCCCTCCTTTTATTACAATACTCCATTGATACCACATTCACATGTAACAAATTATTTGCATAAAACTGTTTATAATAGCTTGGCTCATGCAGTCAACTCAATTTTAATTATCACTTTTTCGTTTCATAGCTCCTCAGACCTAAGTGTTCCTATCACGGAACTGGTGCGGATGGTTAAATTGTATTCCACTCCATGGGAGACCAAAAGTGCTTCACTGAAAAAGCTTCATGATGATTATGAGAAGTAAGTAAAGAGTTAACTTAATTGTTTGCATTGATGCAATTATACTGTAACTGAAATAGTAATATACACGTATGAGTTGGGGGTACGAAAGCATTTTTGCAAAAATGAGCACTTTCTTAATACCTCAAACTCGTATACATATACAACTCATCAGCTGATGGAATAAATTTTTTGATCCCAGTTTTTTGGAAAACTAGGTGGAAATAATTTTGGGGGTAT
>NC_090876.1:20223461-20225961 GCF_036669935.1 Montipora foliosa
GCCTAATTTAAGCGGAGCTCTCAGGTTGTTTTTTTTTACTGGCTGTAGGGTTAGTGAAAATAAAAGGTTTTCGAATTGTCCGAACTGTACTACTTGAAATTCCAAGTGTTAGCATGATTGTATTAAATTACATGCTTTAATAGGTGGGACCCCATTATTTCTCTGACTGCTGTCTGTACTTCTGCTTAAATTGCCTCAAGTGTAACGCATTTTTAAGTTATGAATATGTCAAAAGGATATTTCAAGGGGGAATTTTTCAGGTTTCATGGTTACACCCTTTGCTTGTTATTTTGAAACCCTGCTTCTAACTCAGAGTTTTCAGTCGTCAGTGAGAGCTTGTACATAGTATTACATGTATGTGCGCAAATATGTAACGCATTTTCAAGTTATGAATATGTCAAAAGGATATTTCAGGGGGAAATTTTTCAGGTTTGGGCTACACCCTCTGCATGTTATTTTGAAACCCTGCTTTTAACTCAGAGTTTTCAGTCCTCAGTGAGAGCTTGTACATAGTATTACATGTATGCGCGGAAATATTTAACGCATTTTAAAGTTGTGAATATGTCAAAAGGATATTTCAGGGGGGAAATTTTTCAGGCTTTAGCTACACCCTCTGCATGTTATTTTGAAACCCTGCTTTTAACTCAGAGTTTTCAGGCCTCAGTGAGAGCTTGTACATAGTATTACATGTATGCACGGAAATATGTGAACAAAGTAGCCACGAATACTGGTATTTATGCTTCACCTAATTTTGTGTGAAGCTCATGTGAGCAAGTCATCCCCTGAGTTATCCTGCATGGCAGGCAGTTTGGTAAATTTTAGTTGACCTTTGAAGGCAATGGCCGCGCGAAAACCTGAACTGAAGTCAAAAGAGCATTAAAGCAAAGGGGGAACTTGGGCGAGAAGAATGGGGCGAGAAACCGCCTGCAATCAACCCCACAAGATTTTCGATACTCCCATTCACCAGTAAATTTCGTTCTTGATTGGCTAATAAAGTGTAAAAAAATCCGCCTGTCAGTCAAGTTACAGCTCCTTTTCGTAAAAGTGTGAAGAAAAAAACAGAGTCGATGCTCTGTTAAAAAAAAAAAAAGAAATCTGGAAACTTCCTTGCGGCAGGTTGGCCTGGATTTTCTGGTGTACTTAAAGACAGCGGAAAGACGTTGTAAAGCAGCTAATAAATGCAGGTGATATTTTAGCGGTCCAAATCCCATGGCGTTTAGAAAAAAGTTTCCTATTTCAGCTTTTTCTGCAAAATAAAGGAAAAGATGACTGGCAAAATGATTGTGTTCTGCATTAGTAAAAATCTCACCTTTGAGATGTACGGGTATCATCAATGACCAGATTACAGAACGCGATTAGGGCTCACGGAATCCTCTTTGGAGGCTGCCATCCATTGGGAAGTTCCACCTGGTATTCGCTTTGGCAGGAGAGGCGCTGGACCAGGCATTTCTTAAGGTGCTGAAAGGACATTCGAATAACTTCCACCTAAGATTTTCGTTTATTATTGTTGACGAAAGGCACACAGAAGAGACATTGACAAGGAAACGCCAATTGTAAGTTGAATTTTCATTTCGATCTTGAAAAAATTTTCCCAGCGAATATATTCACGCCAATGTTTACACGAGTCGCGCTATGACTTTTGGTAGTTGACATCAAACTCATGCTAGCGCGCTCCTCAAATATGATTGGAAATGGGAGATTTCAAAAATCTTGTGGCGTTAATTGCAGCTGTTTCTCGCTCCTTCTCCTCTCCCCCTCCCCCCTCGCTTGCTCTTTTAACTTATTTTCACTCGAAAGCCAAGCTTCTAAAATTCACCAAACCGCCAGCTACTCTGGCTACCCCTTGAGTTTGATGGGTAATCTGATTTGTTGTTGCTTTTGTTTCTTTCAAAAGCAAGCAAAGGCAGCTCAATGTAGCCTTACAGAAGCTAGTATTGGTTGGAATTCAGGTAATTTTCTTTGATTCGTAGTTTTGTTAGACTTGTAAGAAAAAAATTAACATGCAGTCGTATAACGTGTCCACAACATATACTCTTCTGTTACTAACAGAGGAGTGAATATAGTGAATATTTTATTTTCTAGTTGTTATTCTTGTACTGTGACATCCACGAATTTAACCTTTGACTTTCGCCACAGAGTGAAAGGCTTGCTCAAGAGAGAAAAGTGTTGAATTGGGAGAAGCTGTTCTCTAAAATGATGGTACGTACAACTGTGTATAATATTATTTTTTGGGTATGTGTATGGTGACATATTGCTTTATACGGTATTTCTTGGATAGAGGGAGCTTAAATTTGCAACAACAGAACCAGAAATAATGTGCAAGTTACCTTTTTTAAAATGGGACGGATTTTCTTCCAGACTTCAAAGGCACATGGTTACCGCTGGAAATTCCTGATTGAATCTTTCAAAGAAAAAGTAAAGACGGGGTAAGTGACTTTTCTGCATGACTTCCCTCCCCTCCCTAGTGCATTGTTTTTTTGCGAGGTCTACCTTTTGTTGT
>NC_090876.1:20235961-20240961 GCF_036669935.1 Montipora foliosa
GGGGTACTGAATCAGACGTTTTGATACGTTTTCATCCACACTACAACATCATCACGCGCTACTTTTATTGCTGAGTGACGAGGGGGGTGGGGGGAGGGGGGGAGGGGCAACGGAAGCTTTCAAAAACGACGCCGTTAGAGGATGTAAATCTTTCGAAAGCGCATTGGTGTGCATTGGGGAAAACGAAGGCTTTTGAAATGTTTTTATGGTTGTTTTCGTCATTTTTGAGCGTTTCCAATCTTGTTCCCAGAGTCTTCGTTTTCCAGGTCCAGCGGTCAGGAAACCATTTTCAAGGGGAACGAAGACTCCGAGAACGAGATTGGAGAGTTTCACTTTACCCGTAAGCGTTGAATCAACGCAATGTGCAACACTGTTCTCATCATGTTGTATTTTTTCCCTCTTTTTTACAGGGGAGCTGCGCGGTTGCCCTTGAGCGAAAAGCCTGGTAGGTAGGATTTAAATTTGGGAAAAATCGTGAAAATAACATTACCTTAACAGACAATACAGTAAGTTGCAGTTTTGCCAAAAAGGTAAACAAACGCACATTGACGAGCAAAAGCGTCTAGCTTTAGACTGAGTAAAATCTATTAAGGGATACTCTCAGGGGTCAACGAGTTTAGCCCATTCACACCTCAAATGGCCTAGGACGCCTCCCACCCCCCCCCCCCCCCTTCCTGTCGTTAGACAGAGTAAAATCCGTGAAGTGTCACTCTCAAGGGTCAATGGGTTAACCAGGAGAAATTCAGCCTCTCATTGCAGAGTAGAGAACCAATAAATTTAATCCACATATGACACCGAGTGTGGGAATCGACCCCGGGCCGCATTGGTGGGAGGCGAGAGCTCTCACTTGTATTTTCAGAGTTTTCCAAATTTTGGTTGTCACTTGTCATTTGGTTTATCCAACCAAATAAAGGACATTTGGCTGGCTTTTTGTGCTGTTTACATCGTTCGCACGTGCTCTGAAGGACAGATGACACTCATACCAAATAAAATTGAAGCAAAATAACTTTTTTTTTGTTGTGGGACATTAAATCTCTTATTCGGACATTTTGCTCATTGATCGTATTTTTCCTCGACCCTGTTGGGCTCCGGAAAAATACTACGCAACTCGCTTATATGTTAAACCATCTCATAAAATGCATTTATAAATACGTATAAGTTATTCACCGGACGAGAGGTCCGTATAGGGAAGATATCATTGACGTCACCCATTGTCACTAATGTACCTACCAGAGCCTCATTGGCTGTCGAAACAAAGGGTCTTTTGTTCCTGTGGTTGGCACATTTGAATAACAAAAGCAATGTTTGTAAACAGATATCTTCCCTATAAGAAAAGAACTTTGTCCGAGGCCTCAAGTACGGCCCAATGTTGCAGGCCGAGGGCCGTACTCGAGACCGACGGCACAGTTTTTTCCTTTATGGACCGACCAAGGCCGGTGAATAACCTGCTAATTTTTTTTCCTAAATTGATGTGCTGGCTGGGAACCATTGGTTGTTATCAAAAGAGAAATATCAGGCAATACCGCAATGCTCGGTTGATTCTGCTCACAATTTTGTTCCTAGGTACTCAGGTCTTATTCACGACAGCTTCAATGTAAATGATCAGTCAGCTGTTTAAATCCTTGGCTTGCACCTGACGTCATAGCGGCCATATTAGTGTACTGAACAATAGCGAAAAAGTCTTCTGGGAATTTGGCTCTGTTATAAGCTAAGGAAGACCTTAGATAGCAATGACCAGAACCAGGTTGCTGACCAGCGGTCTTCGTTAAAACAATGGCTTGCTGGCGGTGCTAAGTCTCGCGGGCTCATAAAACCTGGTTGTGGTCATTGCTATTTAAAGTTTTTCCTGTTATAATGGAAAACGCGAGCGACATTTTGCTTTTGTTTTGTACACCACCATGACCACGTGAGTGCAAGCCGAGAATAGGTGGTTTTTGAAGTTACGTCATCGCCGTCTTGTTAATGGACGAAAGCTAAAGATCTCTCATTATATCCTTTTGTTCGTCCACCTGCAATTGTATACTTTACATCCTTGTCATCTGTGTCTCTAAATAATGGTTTCGAACCATCTATTCTGTGATTCTTAAAGGTCGGAAATAAAGTTCACGAAGGTAAGGGGACAATTCGTGACACATATACACACGTTGTATCTCGTTATCCTTCATTTGTGCTTCCAGAAGAATACGAATATATGGCCCATTGAAAGAAAATATCCTTTTTAATGACATGAATTGAAACTTTTTTAAAACTTCAATAGATTCGCAGAAAACTCCCCGACCACGCATCAAGTTCGTGGGTGCTTCAAGTGACGAGGATTCGGAAGAAGAACAGATGCAACATGCTCCCAAGTTTCTCGACAAACCGGTGAAAATCAAATCGAAAGCGGTGTTTGCTGACGAGTCCTATGCCGTCCGTCCTCTTGTGAGTTAGAGTTGTTCGCTACCTTGGGCATGTTATTAATAAGAGTATAGTGAAACAAGTTTGATGACCTTGTGAAGTTTCTCTTCAGGAAAAGTTTTCGGAAAGCCCATCATTATTTTATTTCTCTGATGGTTTAACTTTCATGTCTTCTGGAATAAGGACTAAAATGTATCACAGAATCCTTTTTAATAAGCTCTGTGGGACAATTCACAAAGAGTAGGGCACGGAACTCTTTTTCAGCTGTAAAGTAACTGACCTGGCAGTGATGTGTCGAAAAGGTTTTTGGCGCATGATGGCACTTAAAGGAACCTCAACTCTTACTACAGAATAAGTTTAAGCTGAAGGAAATTATGTTTACAAACAAATTTGTTCGAAATTTGTTTTTAAAACAATGTTTATATCAAGAAAAGTAATTTGTAAAATCGCTTATTTTCACTTTCAAATGTCACGGGCGTAGCCATCTTGAATAATTGTGACGTGTTACGGTTGCTCCATTGTTTTGACACATAGAGCTTTTGTCTAATAACAATAGGGCAACTGTAACACGTCACAATTATTCAAGATGGCGGTGCCCGCGAAATTTGAAAACAAAAATAGGCGATTCTAAATTTTTTTTTATTTCGGACACAAACGCTTTCTTTGAAAATACTTTAGACTGACTTGACTGTAACGGTTATTTCCTGTGGCTTAAAGTCATTTTTGTGTTAAAGTGGAGGTTCCCTTTAACCAGAAACAACCACAAATCTAGGGAATTTTGCCGAACTCTGGAACCTGCAGATGCAGATGTGTCAACTCTGCCAGTTTGTTTATTTCCCACCGCTCAAAGGTTGTGAAACAGGATCATCTTCTAACCGTCCTGACTTCCGGGGTTTTTTTATCGTTTAAAATCAACACGTTCTCTATACTTATCACTAGGTACTTTCAGTGGCTGTCTGGCCTGGGCCCTGAGCGATATTGCAATGTGATGACGTAACCAGTATGTTGCTATGAACTTATATTACAGTAGCGTCGTACCTTGTATTTAGCCTCATTGAATGAGCAAGTATCTGATCATAAGGCGGAGGGGGACGGGTTGGAGGGAAACCTCGTTTTAAGCTAGTTTGGTGTCCACTTCGTAGTGCTACTTGTCTTTCCTCCTAACCACTGCAACACATTTGGTATCGGTTCCTTTGTATCACTTTTGGCTCTTGCAAGACTTTGCTCATCCCTTTTCTTTTCAGGCTCCTACTGTAAGGTTTTTCCAATATAAGGATGAGGATGAGGCCGAGGAAAGAGAAAAAGAGTATGGAGACCAAAAGCCTGTCATCCCAGTTCCAGCTGTTGTCAAAATAGACAAGGAATGTTGGACACACGAACCAGAGTATGAAAAGTACGTGAAGGACTTATCCAATCAGGATAAAAGAATCATGCACTCTTGATTATCCAAAGTACCCTCGTGATTAAGAACAAAGACCCTCCTTCTCAGCCAGTCAGCATTACGCAATTTGGCCCTATTTGTGACAATTTGAGAAAGCAAACAAACAAAACAAAGAATCCTCTCGGTTTATAAATGTAGCAAAATGACATGTGGATTAATTTACAATTATTCGCCGAAGGCGAAGTGATTATCGGTGAATATTCACCGAGACGAAGTCGAGGTGAATATTCACCGATAATCACTGAGCCTGAGGCGAATAATTGTTTTAGTATAAATACACAGTTGATTATTTCAACAAAGAGAAAAAAAAAAAACATTTCAACGCGAAATCATCGTCACTTACAGTGGCAAAACGACTACTGGCAGCCACTTTGTCCGTCGAGGTGATTATCGGCTGATAATCCGAGATAGCGAGCCAATGAGAGCATGATTTTGTACAGTCACCTGTGTATTTATACTAAAGCTGGTTAAAGGCTGGAATGACTCGCATTTTGCTGTACTGCTTAAATGGCTCAATCCACAAGAGACTGTGTTATTAGAAGGATTGTACTGCAACGCTTTTGCACGTAACGGCGATGGCTTCATTATAGCGACAACAGCAAGAAGGAAGTATCCAAAATTAATTACATGCACGCTTTTAAATGCGGCTTTGACCTCAAAAACGAACTTGATGACCCCAATTTTTCTATTGTTGGAAAGTGATCAGAAGGCTTAAAAAAACATTTTGTGCAGCGGATTCAGAGCCATCTCAAATTTTCCAGTTGTGAAGGAAGCTGTGAAACCGCTTTTTCCTTTTCTTTTAATAATAAACAAACATGGCACCTGGCCATTCGATTGAAGACGAGTGATAGAAGATTCGTGTAGTTGTATATAATTAGTGGAGCCTTGTGGGAATTGTTGTTGTAGTTGTTTGTTTAGCTAAAGGCCGGTGGTTTGTTTTTTAAGGGAAAGAGGTGGCACTTGTCAGTTATAATCATAGGAATTAACTTGTTTTGTTTGAATTTTGTTCCTCTATAGGTACTTGCATGTGAGGATATACAAACCTGTGTGTAAGAAAGGTAAAACGCTGAAAAAACAAACAAACAAACAAACGCATAAGCAAAGAAATCAAACGTTAAGGTCCAGCTTCAAGAGAGAGCGTTTTCATTTAACCTCACAGCTT
>NC_090876.1:20250961-20258461 GCF_036669935.1 Montipora foliosa
AGGTATGACTTAGAGTTGACAAGCAATTATACCCGAATGGCTATCACGTTTTGAATCAACTATTGATCGATGTTAATTATTTATCGTTCAAAGGATAAATGTATCCAAACTAAGATATTTCCTGTCGATAAAATGAATCTCTCCACTAAAAGCAAACTGATGTTTCCATTTCGCTGAGAATATTCTTTTATTTGTCGGACACTTCAAGTTTAGACAGTGGCAATCATGTGGAGCAACGATCTATTTGTGGGTGGCATTTTCATCAAAATTGATGTTGCATCTGTTATGTTGCATAATCCAGAAAGAATGTTATCAGTTGGTTCACTAGCAGTAAGACCAAAGTTAAACCTTTAGTTTAGCTGCCGGAAGTGATGTTCCATCTCACAGTACATTCAGTGAAAACCAGGCACAGACTGATGGAGGTACTGTTGTATTATCACTTAAACATTTTTTTTCTTTGTATTTAAGAGCGTCTCCTCCCCGGAAACAATCAAGGCCACGGATGCCCAGTCTACCCGAGTGGGGCAAAGATCTACCAGAAGATGTAAGTCCGTGATACACACCTTTTGGGCAGGTCAGCGTCAGACGTAACCTGCTTTGGTAAAAACCTTATGAATTGAAGATAAAAGACCGCTTTCGCCCGAGCCTGCGTATCTCGTTGCATTGATATAGAGTGTTTTCACTTGACGTAATCAAATTCTTAAATCAAAGCTGAGAGGTTTCTAAGTTTTTATCGATACCAGCTAAAAAAATTACTTAGAAGTAAATCTTTTTACCAGTTTTAGACCCCGTAGCGCTTTCCGTTTTGAGAATACAGCAATTTGAATTTATTTTCGAATTTTCGCCTTGTGTAATACCAAGACAGTAGCTGAGATAAAGCAGTCTGTTTTTTTTTTTTTTAAGCAGTTTCGCTTTACGATTTTGGCAAATTAAGCATTACAAGCTGTAGAAGACATGTTTATGCTCATTTTGTTCAGTTCACGAGCAAAAAGAGAGGCCTTTCATCGCAAACTGAGCTCCAGATGTTTTGCTGATTCGAGGCGGCCATATAGATCTCCCTCCGAGGAACAACAACATGGCGTCTCCATGCAAAGCTCTGTAAATGTTTGAGTGACATGTTTCAGCAAATGGCTCAGAAACGATTCACCAAACATGGAGACTTAAGGAGTTATTTATGTATTAGTCTTTTATAACATTTCATTTTCTTGGCTTCTTTCTTTGAACGGCTTCGGATTTTATTTTTTATTGCCTGACAGTGAAAACACCCAATACTCGCCCTGCAAATCGGCAGTGCACTCGGCGAATCCGCAACTAACGAGAGTCGAAGACGCACGGAAATTCTGTCCATCAGTCGTCGCCATGCAAGATTTCCATTGTGTGCGAATATTGTGCATATTTTCGATCGTTTTTCGATTAAATTCCTCAGACCTTTCAGTTTGCTTTACCAAAAGAATAGTGTTAACCATTGTAGGTGTCAAGACTTTTTCATATTTCAAGTGATTTGATCTTTGACTAATGTATTTGATTTTTTTTTTAGTTTCTTGTTCGTCTAAATTTGTTTACCGAGAACAGCAGCAAATATCACCAGGAACTGGGTGAAAAGACACGTAAAGTGGTGAGTGAGCTCGAGGTGTTAGGGAAACGGGATCGCCGCCAACAGTTCCTGAAGTCCCGGGCAAACGGCTTCAACATCCGTTCGATTTCCAAAAAGCAGCACTATTATTGGTTAATATGAAAAAAATGATCTTGCTACACGTGTGACACGCATTTTGGTGCATTTTTTCCCCGCACTCTGCGAACCAACAAATCGAAATGACCAAATTAAATGTTTTGACGACAAAGTTGGCGTGCCTTAGTAAATCTTCATTCTCTCTCTTTCCTTCAAACCTGTCCATACCAATTTAGTTATAGGATACTTCGCCCATGTTGTTCACGTAAACAAGAGGGAATAATCGTCAAATAATTCAGATAGATCAAAGTTATATTCTTAGGTGACGTTTTCGTCGCTGTAGCCGTCGCCGTTTATTAAACTCCTGGAGTTGCTATTGTAAAAATTGTAGACGAAATTTGCAATACTAGAAGTAAATTGCTGAGGTTTTATCGTGACCGGCAAACAAGAGAGATTGGTATGGGGCGCGTATTTCTCCAATCCATTAAAATCCCACGAGCATGAAAGATGTCCTCTGTCTTTGCGTTTTATGTGAACACCCGAATTCAGCAAACATACTAATGCTTAGATTATTCCTCCAATGAAATTGTCAAGGATTTTCTTTTTTCTATATCTTTCCCTAGGCCACTACTACTGAGTTTCAGACTTGTCTTATTTAATGCGTCAACTCTCACCTCCCTCTCCGTCATCGTGTTTCAAGCGTCCTCCACGCAAATATCCGCTAAACGTGGAGTAATAAGACCAAGAGAGTGCATCCGATAAACCTTAAATATTTGGCAAGTCAACAATTTTTGTAAAATAGTGTCATCCAGGGTTTTGTTCCCTTATCGAGATGGAGGGATCGGTGGGGCCTGGAGCAAACCTAAAAACGAATGAAGGGGATTAAATTTTGCACCGTCCAGCAGTGCTTGGCCAAAAAACAATCCAGGTTGTCCCTGTTTGAATAGCCGGGCAACCAAATCCGTGAATTTAGTTACCCATTAGGAAACTCAGTGCGATTAAATGCACACCTCGTTGAGATGTTATCACATAGCGATCAAGCTTCAATATCCCATAGTTCTTAGTCTGCGCCTGTGTTTTTTTCGCGGAAGTCTGGGTTTAAGTTTTGGCATTTTCATTATGGCGTCTCTACATGTTGGTCATGTATTGGCTCTTGCTTTTTCTTATGTGACAATGTTCTATAAAAGCTAGAGATATTCGAAACAAGGGAAAATGTTCAGGTGTGGCAAGTCAATTATTATTAACATCACATTACTATCGGACATGGACAATAGAAAGCCGACAAGTAAGTCGGGTGGTAAATTTTCTGTTTTTGGCTGAGTTGTCCGTTATTTTTTCCTCGGGCAACCAGGCTTTGTATTCTACTAAAAACTGGTCTCCTGGTAAACTTTCTGGTCGTCTCGGACGACCGTTTCGAGCACTGCCATCCATACCAATCTCGACGTCCTGAAAATTTGGTACACCTTTTTTCATGTCAAAATTAATACATAACACCAGTTAAAGTTATAGATGACGTTCTCATGGTCATTGTCGTTGCCCTTGCGTCTGCGTCCTTACAGCAACAGGTCATCAGGTTTTTCTAAATGCCCAAGACGTCACAAGATCGTATGGGGCTCCTCTTAACTTGTCCAAAAGAATGGCAGTTATCTCGAGCAAAACATCACTTATTACATTCATTCCGTACCTAACAACTTAAGACAACCATTTTTCCACAATTTTTTTGTATTTGAAAAACTGAGTTAGAGTCGGGAAGTTAGAAATCTGCATTTTGAAGTGATATCATCATGATTCTGGATCTTCTTCTTTGCTTTCTTAGATGCAAGAACGATATGAGCTTCAAATGGCGGTGCAAAACAGATTGGCTTATTCAGATGACCCTGAGACACAGGGAGATACAGGTTTGAGAAATTTCTACGGTAAAACCGTTGTATATACCAGGCCCCAGTTGTTCAAACGATGGATAGCGGTATCCGCCGGGTAAATCACTATCCACTGGATAACTCAATTGGTTTTGCAAGTGTTTATCCGCTAGATAGTGATTTATCCGATGGATAGCGATATCCATCGTTTGAACAACTGGGGCCAGGTGTTGTGAAGTAACGTTGAATGCCAATTTGTTTCGGTAAAACTTTGCATCTCGGTTTGTATCTAACCGCCAATTAACGTTGCAACATCGTTCCCCATTAATGTTTGGGCATTGGTGTCGGATAGCCTGGTTCTGTGTAGTTGAAGCAAATTGGTTGTTGACATGCGAAAAATGCCGAAAACCTGGCTAAAAATTGAGGAGTTTTGTTGTGCAACAAAATATTGGGTGGAATGTTTGATCGAAAAAGAACTTTACCTTAAACTTCACACTGTTGCTCCTTATTCCAAAATCGCCGTCATGTTAGTATTCTTTTGTTTCTATTCAAGTCAGGCCTTCTACGCTCGCTCCTTGGGTGAAAATCCTTTAACCTCGAAAGCCAATTCGACGTGCTCATAATTTCGGTCTTCGTTGGTTTGTGAGGCGTCTCTGGGCCCTTGCATGAAAATGCCAACGCCCTTTGCCTCGTGTCGATTTGTTTCCATTTGAGAGTTAACGAAATGATGAAATTACCTTTGATCGATAATTTTATCAAGACTAGGTGATATGCGGTCAACCCGTGACGTCCTTTTACCCCAAGGTTTTCAAAATGTCCATTTACAACATTGTAATTTGAGCAATAACGTGGCTGTTTACGGTATCACGTGTCTCAGTATTCAGTACTATGTAACATGTTTCGTTGCAGATGTTTGTCTTCCTGCAGTGTTCATGCCAACACGCACCAGTCACGTGTACTCTCCCAAGGCCCACTCATACTTTCATCCACCAGGTAATGTACAAAGTGCACTCCTCCGTCAACATTTTTTTTTTTTTTTACTATTCTTGTGTTATCTTAGTGTGCGTTGTTAGATTCATGTTAGAAATCAATTTATTAATTACTACGTCAATCATATCAGTTAATTAGTTATCCAATCCATCGATTGATTAATGGCGTGAAACTTGATTTTCGCAAAACAGTGCTCAATACATAGAAGTAGAGCGAAGTATATATTGATTTAAATCCCCTGATGAGTGGGCGACCACGAAACAGGCTTTTTGGGATGAACTTGTAGTTTTACTTGCTTTTTTCTTCAATATATATTATATCGCCTGAAGATCACCAACCGGCGTGAAACTCAGAGTAGCAACAGCTGATCTTTGCCTTGTGTGTTTACTATATATATATAGTGTGAAACTTGATTTTGGTAAAACAGTGCTCAATACATAGAAGTAGAGCGTAGTAAATATGGAAGAAAAAGACAAATAAACTACAAGATCATCCTTACAAGCCTGTTTCGTGGTCGCCCACTCATCAGGGGATTTTAAAACTAGTAATCGAGTTGTAGGTTTGATTTACATGAAACAATTCGTTTCGTAGGCCTTTCGTGAGCATGTCGCAAGCGACAAGAATCGTACCGTGTAAATCGGCCGTATTTGTTACGTCATCAGCTATGATTACACAAAACCGGCACGCCTAAATTTTCGCTTCCCAGCGATACACCGATGCTAAAAAAGCATGCACACCTTTAATATTTCAGGATTAAAAAAGAAATTATGTTGTTGTTTTCTTCCTGCAGGGTCATCAGAAAGTCGTCTCACTCAACCGCCTTCTATATTCAAACTTCCATCGGTGCCATCAGAATCTGTATCCTTTAAAACACCTTCATTTAAATTAGAGTGGTTGAGATGTGATGTGCTAAGCGAGGGTTGTCTTTCTCTCTAACCTTAGTAGGGGGCTACCCTGTTCGAAACGTTTAAGAACTCTAGAACAGATTTGACGCTCGAGGAAGTCATTCATGCGCTCCAGCAAAGAAGCGGCTGCCACGTTGATGTTCCTAACTAGAGGCGGCTGGGTGTTGGAAAAAAGATAACATGAGTGATAATTAATTATGAAGCTTTCTGCCTATTAAAAATGAAAATAACTGATGACTGAATTTTCTTAGTAACCTGGCTTATGAATAGCATCGAGGCTGCCTTTGACCTTGTCACTCAGACAGAGTTTTGAAATGGCCCATTCGTTTTTACTTTGTTTGTTTATGTTTTTTTCCCGAACACATCCCCTTACTTTCATGGCCATTGTTCATACGCTTGTGCAATGACAGGTGTCATCAGTGCCACAACAACTTCATAAAAGAAAAATTTCTCAATCCCCAGCTAAACGCATTTTATCGTTGTGGTCTCCACCTTGGAGCGTTGGGTTGTTTCGTGTAAGACAGTGTAATTATATATTGATAGAAAACATTTTTCGTAATCGATTTTTGTTGGCCATTATTGCTGGTAGGTTGTGACGTATATCCTGCACTTTTTGAGCCAGAAGAACGATTCTACGCGCTCAGCACGTGCATTCTACTTTGCTGCTCCATTTCTTGGTTGTGCTCCGGAGGGGAGTCATGGCGGAATTTTATTTTTCCTTGACATTTTTTACAGCAAGTATCTGTTCTCAACCTGTTCGAGATGAGCAAAAAATACAGACCCACGGGACCCTCTTGGTTCACTGAAGATCAAGCAAGGCCTCACACCATAGCAAACCCGGTACAGGCACAAACAGCCTCACCACCACCCACTGCGTGCGATGTATGGTCCCCACCCCCATACCAGGACAGGGCTCGCACGAGATAGCACACGTGATCTTAAGATTCTGGAGTGTTGTTGAAAGACTTTTTTCGATGCGAACGAGACGCGAATTTTCTGCGATTTTTAAAATCCTACTTTTATTTGGTACATTCCTTACGCTCGTCTGGACTGTCACGGGCTCGCTGCGACGTAGGTTAAGGAATGCTTGTTTGCGTGCGTCAAGTGATCAACGCCAAGGTGTCGCTCTGTGATGTTTTCGTATTTTTCAGTAAACAAAAAATCTATTGTGTCTATGTCTGTCATCGAGGAAAGTGCCTTTGAATCCTGAAGCGATTACAGCAGCTAAACTGAGGATTTTCAAATAGACAGTTTTTGGGCAACTAGTTGCGGTCTCGATGAGTCAGGCAGCGCTGCGCTAGCACTGAAACCCATAACTTCGTGAACCCCTACGCGGAAGAAACGTTATCAGACGAGGAATGCCTTCAAAATTACAGAAAAGAGCAAGAGGATAACGAAGATCTCAAGAGGGGATTAAATCAACGCATATATAATGCTGTCCCTGTAAGGGAATCTTGTCTGTCAATCTTCAATGATCTTTTCATTTTGCTGTCCATACGATACTGAAAGTCATCCTCTTTTAAATGATTATAATTATAGCTCATAATTAACAAAATTAAACAAAATTACCTAAAATAGCTTGACCTAGCCCCTTTAAACTCCCTAGTATTATTATAGACTTTCGGGAAGCGACAGTGAACTGTGAAAAAAAACGAAGGTGACGTCATTGAAAATGTATAAGTATTTTTTTAAATCGAAGATTATTTTCACGAATATTGAAATAAAGGCGATGTTTTTGCTTACATAGCTGTGAGAATCGAGGCCACGCAGTTTGTGGGACTTGAATTTAAAGTTAAGGTTCCATTGCATCTCTTTTACGCGCTCTCTTCCTGATTATTGTTTGGTCCTGACAATCCTAATTATGACCTATAGGCTATATAGGTGACCGAACTTTCGTAACTTTATTTGTATTTAAATGCAACAACCTAATACATAGGCTTGGCCAAGCCTAAAAGCGGTGCCCCCGTTGCCAACCCTAGGAAGCAATGAAGTGTATATGGAAATAATCATGCTTCTGCACAAAGTACGGAATTATTCGGCATTAGTGTATACAATTTACAGGGATCAAACACCTCTG
>NC_090876.1:20263461-20303461 GCF_036669935.1 Montipora foliosa
ACTATTTTAATGAACACCGCCGCACTTTAGAAAACGTTAACACCAAATCCAAACCTACTAAAGTCGCAGAACATATCTCCTCTTCCCACAATATTTCTAACGACATGCAATTATAATTCCTATCGAAAAATATTTTCAAACAGAGACTCGATCAGTAAGGCCAAGGAAGCTTTTTAATTTTTACTTTCAAAAGGCAGGGCAATTCATCCCAACCGTAGTTACTAAAACAAGGAATTGCCTACAATGACCTACTGAACTAGTAGTAATCCGCAAAGATCAGGAAGTGCGTTCTTCAAGATAATGGAAAACTAGGTTGTTTGAAGAAAAGCAAATAGAAAATTATGTACGTCATTCCTGAACATGTGCTCTTTTCTACCTATGTTTTGTCGTTTCAACGGTGCTTAGAGTGTTGGTTGTATTTCTTCGCTGTGAAGCTGCTGTGATAGGTAAGTCTATACGTATGTACCCTGAATATTCATTTCCAATAGTACGAAATGTTGTTCAAAAGTCCTCTACGTTGCATTCATCAAAGTGTAAGGGAACTGTGTACAAATCCCGATAAAAGAATTAACAGGAGTGATAATTGTTCCATCTGACTTATTAATATCACTCTGGTTCGCTGAACGAGGGAATGACAGCAGGAAAGCTTGGAGTTTTCAGGATTTATTACCAAACAGCAATCGTATACAATCTGAAGCTATAAGAAAAATAATCACGTTATCAATAATTTGAAATACATCGAAAAAAATGGAAAATGAAAGCTCGACGAAATGGTGTGAACTTACGTTTGTCCAAGCTTGTCCAACATTAGAAAATTACAAAACAGAAAACAGCATTGGGTATCAAACTTCGAACGTCAACAAACAAAACCTTGTTAAAACCGCAAAAAAACTGAGCCTAGGACAAGGAAACTAAACTTCATACAGTTCACGGAGGTCACGCCGTGGACTCCAGTCCCCGTGGTTTTTGAGGCTCCTTAACAGACTCAGTGATATGAATTACATTATGAATTACAGTTTTATGAGCATTAGCTACCGCCTGGATGCACCTGGTGTCGACATTTGTTGAATGTCGTTCTACCAGAAATTATTAGAAGTACTTTCAATATATAACTTTGGATTATCATTTAAATGCCTAATTCCAGCCATACGAACTTAAAAGTGCAACACTGGTGTTCCATAGAGCTGATGCGAAACTGACTTGAAAAAACGGTCTTCACTTCCACCAACACCATCAGGCATTTAACATGTGCTAATCCGTCAGTTCGACAGGCCCAGGGTGAGTTATCACATACATTGCCAGGGGCCATGCCTCCTTTTAAAAATGAAAAGTAACAACTACTGGTATGAAGAACACTATCCTGAATGTAGTGTCTTCCCTCAGAATTCACAAAAGATCAACCACTGTTCTTAGTGCTCTTTAAAACTACAAAAGTGGCGCTAACATCGCTTAAATTACATTTCTGGAAAACATTACATCTTCAGGTATCATTCATCAAAGCATGAACAGGAGTGTATACACTATCCATAGCATTTATTCTGCCATGGCTAGGCAATCCACTTATTTCTCTCGGTAGAGCAGCGCTTCATTGTTTGGCACAAGTCCGCCGAGCTACACCACTTGGTAAATTTGTATATATGTATATAACTGCAGACAGTATTGTTTCGGCCTTCTGGGCCTCATCAGTGCAGTGCTGATGTCTGGGATGGAGGTTAAGCTTATAAGACTGTGACCACCCCAAATGTCCCACACATGTGGTACATCTAAGCCATGCCAGAGTGCTCAAACTAGCGAGCTTTGTATACTATTTTTGATCTTTGAAAACGACTGAAACGATCTTTGTAGGGAAAAAAAGACTTAACCCTGCAAGTGTTTTGAAAAATAACCCTAAGATTGACACAGCCATAAAACTTACTAATACAAGATTTAACACGTCGAGTAAGAGCTTCACTTTGAAAGCCCAAAAAAGCAAGACAAGAACATCTTTCTTAGGAACAGTGGTGGCAGGTTCAGCAGACCTGTTCTTTTGTCTTTTCAAAACATCATCAATGTTATAACAAAGAACGCCTCTTGGGTAACCATTTTGAAGGAGAGTGTTCTTTAGATCGAAGAGAGTCGACTGTAACAAGGAAGAACTCGAGCAGATGCGTAAGCAGCGATAGGTGAGGGTGCGGATTAAATTTATTTTATACTTTCTAGGAGTGAAAGAGTCCCACTTGGTGTAGAGGCCAGTGAAAGTTGTTTTGCGATGTACTGTTGTTGTGAAATTGTTGAGATTGCGCTCAATGCGGACATCTAAAAATGGAATCTCCTGGTTTTCTTCAAATTCCATTGTAA
This sequence comes from Montipora foliosa, assembly GCF_036669935.1. Lineage (NCBI taxonomy): Eukaryota > Metazoa > Cnidaria > Anthozoa > Scleractinia > Acroporidae > Montipora > Montipora foliosa. The sequence goes on from NC_090876.1 coordinate 20,265,799, forward strand.
ATTTGATGTTAGGATGTCTGGTGTTAAGAAAATGCAGAAAACTGGCCGCAGTGGCTTCACTGTCGAACAAAGAAAATGTGTTATCCACATATCTAAACCAAATGGAGGGACGAGAATCTACATTAGCCAACCATTTCTGTTCAAAGTCACACATGAAAATGTTAGCTAATACTGGGCCTAGCGGAGACCCCATTGCAACGCCATCGATTTGGTCGTAATAATGACCATCAAATACAAAGTGGCTATTCTTCGTTGCAAACTCGAGCAAGGTTTTGAGGACATGTCGCGGTAAGGCAGGAGGGTCAGGAAGAGAGTATAACTTGGAAAGACAAATTTCTATTGTCTCGTCGAGTGGAACCTTCGTGAATAAGGAACACACGTCAAAAGAGCACATTATTTCATCGTTGTGTTGATGAGTCTTCGCCCAATCCACAAAAGAGAAGGAGTCCTTGATAGTGAATTGGTTGGTGGAGATCGGTTTAAGGACATCAACAAGAAAAGAGGCAAGATTGTAGTTGTATGTGTTAACTGAGGAGACAATCGGGTGAAAGGGGCAACCAATTTAAATTTTGTGGAGTTTAGGAAGACCATAAAGAACACCAGCAGTAGATCCACAATGAAGGATTTTTCTAAATGTAGCTTCATCAATTATACAATCTCGCTAGAGGTTACGAAGATAGGAAATAAGACTGTTCTCCCTAGACTTGGTTGGGTTGTGCGACAACAACTTAAATTTCGTTCCATCGGAAATCAACTGTTTCATTTTGCTGAGGTAATCATGTCTGTTGACAATTACAACACCATTTCCTTTGTCAGGTTTAGTAATAATAATAGAAGTATCATTTCGAAAATCGTTAAGAGCCATCCATTCTTCCTTAGTTAGAATTCGCTTTTGTTTAGAATAATCATAAGAGTAGATGTAACTGTAAGAAGCATTTTTGAGTTGATATTTCAATCTGTCTTGGTCCTCACTTGTTAATGAATGACCCAAACCAATAAGATCACGGTAGAGCATTTCAAAAGCGCATTTTACGCTTACTCTTGCACATTTTACTGTTACGCTTGTCCCGTCTTGTCTTGTCTTCACAGCGAAGAAATGCAACCAACACCCGACGCACCGTTGAAACGACAAACATAGCCAGAAATTAAAAGAGCACATGCACAGGAATGATCGTAGTCGATGTACACGAAAACGAGGCCCAAAACCCCTGCAAAAACCCAGAGGGCGGCCAATTTGCAGTCTTCACAAAAATTTCGATTTCTGGCGCGTGCAAAACGAAATTAGGATGCGTTCTCTTATTCCTCGAGAACGCAATGATCGACAATGACCTATTATGAGCTACTATGACCTACAATGAGCCACAATGACCTACAATGACCTACTACAATGACCTATAATGATCTGCAATGACCTACAATGGCCTACAATGACCTACAGTGTTTTTTAATGACCTACAATGAGCTACGATGAATTACAATGACCTACAATGGCCTACAATGACCTACAATGGCATACAATGTGGTACTTTATAAGCTAAAATTAGCTAATGGCCTGTAATTAATGAGCTAAAGTAAAAGATAATTTGCAGCTCTGAAGGCACTGCAGCATGTTTGACCATGTTTGCTGCACAAACGGGTTAAAAATATCCCACTCTGTACTTTGAACCAATCAACACCTCGTTGCTGTGCAAGTTGAAAATTTTCATCGTTCACTCTGAAACAAACAAAACATAGAGTAATTTATAATCTTCTCTTCATTTTTTCCCGCTCTAGTTTAGATCTTATCGTTGCCAAGCAAAGCCTTGATAGTTGTGCATTTCAATTAAGGTAATTCCCTTGAAATTGTTCAACTATCAAACTTTTTAGGAAACTTAGCATGATAATTAACCTTCATGATATGAACATTTAAAAAATGCAAAAAAAAAAAGAAAATGGGGTCACCGTGCTTATTTACGCGTCAGCAGGCTTTTAAAATGGGGTATTTTTACTGGTTGCGCGTTAGAAATACGAATCACCTTCATACAGCATTAAGTCTTAGTTACTTCAAAAACACAAAATTTTATTTTGAGAATAAAGCTTCTTTTATTCACATAAGCAGTATTGCTTCATTTACGCCGTTTTTGATGGTTGTGGGAATAGTGAACTTTTTGGGACAGTTCCGTGGTTAGCTTGAAGTCCTCGTCTTTGCCAAAATACACCTAGTACGGAACTGTTTTCCAAAAAAATTCATGTTCTACTATCAAACTTTTATCCTTCTTCAAATATGTTCTTTATTAGACTGTTCTTAGCAAATACGTGAAGAAAAAAAAATCGGGGTAACCGTGCTCGTTCGAGAGAAAAGGAGCATTTATTTCGGTATCGGGCTTAGTTTGAGGAGAATCCCTTACGTTTTGTACGCGCACGGGCCCATGTGCGCAATAAAATCGCGAAAATCGTGCGCAGTAGGGATGCGCAATGCAATACTAAGAAATTACCTTAACTCCTTCAAAACAAAGAAAGACCATGCAAGGGTCTTTTCGCAGTTTACTTTTCTGCCACGTGCGAAATTGCTGTAGTCATATGGGATGCCATGCAATGGACTGAAAGCGTTGCGCGATAACGCACAATTGATGTTTGCCGCTCACCAAACTCTTCACCCTGATCCTCTTTTGTCTTTCTCTTTGATTGTAAGTCATTTAAGTAAGCCATTGTACGTCATTGTAGTTCACTGTAGGCCATTGTAGCTAATTGTAGGTCATTGCAGACCATTGTAGGTCATTCCTTGTTTTAGTAACTACTTGATCCCAATGGTCCTAACGTTAACATCCACGAAGAAACATAGTAAATTTCAGTTTATTATTTACAGTCACTTCCGTTATTTTCCGTTTCTTTTCTGAATTCAAACTTGTTGTAACTACCATACTTCATCTCACATTTTTTCCAGTATTACGTCAACATTCATTTACCAGATATACCGTTACAGGGAGCCTGCGCAATCTGTTTGCGTAACCGAATTTTTCTCTCCCCCTCGTCTCGCGCTTCGCGTTCGTGTCGTGCTCCGCGCGAAATATCGCGTTCGCCCCGCTTGGCTCATAAAGCGCCTGTCATGCAGGCTAATATTTTTACGCTCAGATTCTAATCGTAAAAATCGTGATTAGCTAGCTAGAATTAAATTTGTGTCAATCACCACCAACCTATTGGGGTTGAATTCAACGTCACTCTGTTTTCGAGCTCTCGCGTAAAGAATCTCAAATTCGCCGCCAACTTTGTCTTTTTGATCTGATTCAAAGCGTTTTGATAGAAATTCTAGATTATTGCAACAGTTTTTAATTTTCCTTACACCCACGTCGCAACAAGCTGTGAAGAATTTTCAATTTTTTTTATATAGGTTCCAGCCACATTTGTCAGTCAGTCGTTCAGTGAGGCATACAACACCAAACGATTTCTTTTTCAGCGATGAAACACAAGATTTTGTTAAGACATATTCCACTAGTAAACTTATTTCACAAACTCGACACACGTTGCTTAAAGATTGCTCCTTTTTCGGGCGACGGTGTTTTGGTTTCGCACTTCTCTCCGCCGTGAGAGTTTTTGGAAATAATGGGGTGGTAAACAACTTTCCTGCGTGGTGCATTTTTTCTGTGAAATTTTTTGATTGGATGCCATTTAACAGTTAGAGATTTGACAGCTGCCTTATGTATGCATATTAATTAGGAGGTCCTTTCACGCGCGCCCTCCTCGTTCTCCCGCGGTTCTCCCTTTCTCTTCTCTTTCCCCTTCGAACGACTGCCGCGCAGCCTAGTGCTCACCTTTCCATGTTTCTTCTTGATCTCCAGTGCGGCGAGATCTGAAAGGCGAGGTTCGTAGTTGTTTACCTTAACATTTTATTTCAATAAATAAGGTGAATTTCTTTTGTCTTTTACTTTTCTTTTCTGAACTCCTTTCATCCATGGCTTCAGTAAAAATTTCGCTCTCACGCCACCAAGGGACCAAGGAAGAGTCTCAATGTCAATCATTCTCATAACCCAAGCAGTTCAAAAAAAAGAGTGACGACAGTGGTACGAACTTTGCTGTCACAACAATAACCGAAAAAATCAATTTTGCAGTTTAAAGTGTGTAATTTAACATTCAACTTTTTTAGCTGAAATAAAGCAACTGGATATTATCGACTTTTCTTGTTCTTATTCCGTATCGGCGGTTCCGTGTCCGGATCCGGTTCCAGATTTAAGCTTTTCCAGACGCTACACAAGCCACAGGCATCCCAAGTCCAGTGTGAGGGAATATAAGGATTTGTATGGGAAGAGAAGACCTGAGACCTGACAAGATAATTTTACGAAAAAACTCTCAATTAAAAGCCTAACCTTCTTGCCATTGTGGGTCGTTTTCGTAAAGTGAGGTTTTTTTCCAGATTCGACGCGAATTGAGCTATTATCAGTTCCTCGGTTGTCAACGGTCATAGTAAAACACCAAGGCTGAACTCTCAATTCTCACGAGCCCACCAAATTCAGTCAAACAATCCTGGTTAAAATGTTCCCACGGTTAAAATTCCACCGTAGAATTCAAGGGCAAAGATTTTTCTTTCATTTCAATCCGCTGGCCGCGCAATTGAAGCCCTTCCAGCGACGTCAAGCGGACGAACCGATAAAACGTTAAAAAAGAGCCTCTTTAAAAAGCAACACTACACGGCGACCGTTGAGTTTCCTCTTGGATACGACTCTCTGTTTGTGGCTTGGTAACGAGTCCTTGTTTGTCGTCCCTGACGACGTTGCCAAAAGCTGATTAAATTAGTCAGTTTATTGATGTTGAAACGGGCAGATAACGCGATCCTTGTTTTTTCAGCTCGAAAGATTGTGGGGTCCTCACAAGGTGGATTTCTTCGCAAACCATTATAATTTCAAAATACCTCGGTTTTTCTCGAGATTTTGGACTGCTGGATATGCGGGATTACAGTTTTTCGTTCAGATCAATCCTTGAGTAACGAGTGTGAATTGTTTAGTTGTCCCGCCAGTTTGTCTCGTTTTCGAATACGCTTCGTCACATGTTTGAACAAAAAGCGTTTGGTTCTTTAGTTCTACCGTTTTAGCCTTTGTCTAGTATCCGGCCCCTTATCAGTAGAGTTAATGCAAATTTTATCGTTGATTGTTGAGTCTTTTCTTGTGACGATACGTTGGAACATAGTCGAAACGTGATTGCTCTTTTGGGCTATATTTTAACGTTTAAACGTTAAAACGTTTTAACTGAGATTCAGTAATGGCTGCTTGTCTCAATTTTACACGCCCGTCCTTAAGCATCACATAACTCGTGTTTGTTGGTTTTAAGGATTTCTTTGATTGGTACTGTTTTCACGAACTTCTTTCAACGGCACTGGCCAACGGGGAGACACTGGTTCAGTTGGCAATCAACTTGCGCCGGGAGCGGTTGCGGCGTAATGGCACTGGCCCGCAGTTTTTATACGCGTAGTCGGGCCAATGGCACTGGCTTGGCCGAGTCATACCCTAGTTTATGTGATATTGATATTTATTATTTTGTAGGAACTTTTCGGTTAAAATACTACAACCTTGGTATACTATAACCTTTAATTTACGCTGAAGAAGGTTATAGTGTTTTCGCCGAAACGTTCCTACAAAAAAGTTTTTTATTTAGTGAAAACAAATTGTTAATTCTTTTTAGCGATATATCTCTCAAGATGTTTTCAACAGTCTAATTCCAGTACGTCTCTCGCTGTGGTTTATTCTGCAGTCAAGTGGTTACACACCTTTGTTCCAGTCAGTAATCCTCTTGATAATGATTTCTGTCGTAATATCCTAGAGTCTGCTAAACGTGTTAGCGGCAAGCCAGTTTGTGAGAAGACACCCGCTTTCGGCAGATATCATTAAATTAATCATTGATAGCTATGCGGGTCCACAATGCAGTTTAAAACATCTCAGCATTGCAACCATTTGTACTTTAGGTTTTGCCGGTTTTTTGCGATACATCGAATTGTGCAACATTTTGCTTAGTCATTTAAACTTCTATGACACATATATGACAATTTTCATCCCCCGTAGCAAGACTGACGTGTACCGGGAAGGTAACATTGTTTCCACCACAGCGTTGACAGTAAATGTTGTCCTGTAAATTTGGCAAAGAAGTACATGAAGGCAGCTGGTATTAAATTTGAATCGAACCTTCCCCTATTTAGACCTTTATTTTATTGCAAAAAGAGTAGTTCGCATTCCAGGTATAGAGAAGTATTGTATAAAAGATATAGGACTCGATCCAAAATGTTATGGTTTGCATAGTCTTAGATGAGGTGTTATTACTTCGGTCGTACATCATAGTGGTATTACTCTATCTCAGACAGATTATCAAAACTTCACGGCCGTTGGAAAACTGAGGTCGCTAAGGACATGTATGTACACGATGATGTTCATAAGCGTCTGGAAATTACGAAATACCTAGGGCTTTAGGTTTGTCAGTATTGACCTCTCGCTCACGGTTAGTTTAGTAGAATTTTTTAGTCGCTATTGTTGTTAGCTTTCCGTTTCCGCTTAGTCCGATATCGGATGTTAAGAAGATTAGTTTGTTGGTAGTCGATTTCTTTAGAATTGTAACACATGGTTTTGATATCTGTGAAAATAAACTCGTTCTACTCTGCTAGAGCTTCCATTTTACAATCTGTCGTATTCTTGTTTTGTGCTTTACAAGGAGTTTAGTGTAAAATAATTTACGTTTGGTTGAACGAAGTGAATAAGAACGTAATAATATTATCCCAGTTTTGCCGAACATCATAAGGAAAAAGTTACTGGGGTCGAAATCCTTGAATATGATTCTATATAATACTCTCTATATGTCCAATACTAGATAGTTCAGTCACTAATGCCGATCTGTCAAGTGTGTTCTCACTGATCGACAGTATAAACAACACTTTTTTAAAATTTTTATTTTATTTTTAAGGATCACTGGTTTACGATACGTGCCCGATATGGGAAGCACAGAAATTTTTGTGCCATGAAAAGGCATTAGTGCCAGAGTGTGCGGCCATGCGGCACAACGGTACGTAGCCTCCAACGCATACGTTCATAGGGCTTGGTGGGGGAGGAACGCGTGAAGAAACCCTAAGGGTTTCTGCGTGGGAGGCTAAACAGCCTTTGTATTAAGGGCCACTGCGCGTCATGAAAGTCCGTTACGCACGCGAAAACTGTCGTTGTGCAACGCTGTCGACTGTTAAAGTGAGATGACTGTTGGGATGCTTCAATTCTGCTTTTCACAGCCCAAATAAGCTAATTCTTAATTATGAAATTTCCCGTGCTGGAAAAGAAAACCAATTTTATCCCGGTAACCGAGACAACCCGGTCGGTGGTCACTCGCGATGAGTATGAAGAGGATCCTCCAATTTGAGATTCTCCTCTACCAAATTCAAGTATTCAGTCGGCTTCTCTATTATAACCTATTCGAACAGGCCAGCGTGCGTGAACTGAGTTGCTTCACTATTCAAAAGAATCATGTCAAAGCTCTGATTTCCAACGACTGCCAATGCCATGTCACTATACACCAGCACTTGAGGTTTCCGCATTAGTAGTTATTAGTATTATTTGACGTCACAAATTTCTCTTTGAGGCTCTTCAAGGCTTATTTAACCAAGAGACTCAGTCAAAAAGACCTTTGGGTTTTAATAGTTGTGGTAGAGTCAACGGCATCCGCCACAGAAACAACGGTTCTATAAGAGGCGTCATTTTCTTTTTGCTCGCACGAGTCAACAGAGAATTTAAGTCAAACGTAAGTTTTCTTATTTTATAAAGTGTTTGACGTTCATACAGTGCAGATGTTGATTTCATTGCATTCTTGTTGATAGAAAATATTGCTAAAGGGCAATAAACTGGGTTTATTGAGAGAGGAACACAAATCAAATCAAAATCAAAGAGGCCTTGCACATACTTTGGGACAAACCAACACTTAACGCACAGGTCAAACACGTTAATTTAAAACTTTCTGTTTAATTTTGAATTACTATTGTCGTAGTCTTAATTATTGTCATTATTATTATTGTAATTTCTCTAGTATTTATATTCCCTGTAATTTATTGTTCATTTCACACTGAAGATGGCAGAGGCTACTGCCGAAACATGTTTGTAAAACTCAGGAGTGTCGTGTTTTTTTTAAAACACAAATCATATAAGACGCTACCTGCACATCAAGTGCAACCAATCAGCGCAGAGAACTCTCAGTAACCACCTATGTAAATTACACTAACAAGCTCTTAATGACTGGCCCCAAGGGAGACAGTGAGTTTTGTTTGCCCTAGACCCTCAATGTTCCCCGAGGCTAAGCCGAGGGAAACATTCAGGCTGCTTGACAAATTTGCCGCTGTTTATCACGACCTGATCACCTTCGAGTCGAAAGTTCAAGTCGTTGTAGTATTGTAGACTTGTCGCTGGTAACTGGTCTTCTACCTTCGTCCCTTAAAAACGCTGTCTTAACCTCTCTTCTCAAGAAACCGAACCTGGACCACGAAGTTCTTAGTAATTTTAGGCCTATCTCGAACCTCAAGGTTATCTCGAAAGTTATTGAGAAGTTTGTGGCATTGCGTCTTCAAGCTTATCTTGACTCTTACCAACTCACAGAGCCGCTACAATCTGCCTACAAATCATTCCACAGCTGTGAAACCGCCCTTGTCCGTGTCAAAACGACATTTTGCTTGCTATCGATAATCGCCACTGTGTCATGCTCCTGCTACTGGATCTCTCCGCCGCGTTTGACACTGTTGACCATGAAATACTGCTCAAAAGATTGAATTCGAAATTCTCAATGTGTGGCACTGCACTTGACTGGTTCCGCTCCTACCTTACTAACCACACGCAAATCGTCTTAATCGATGGGAGGAAGTCACAGTCTCGTGAGCTCAAGTGTGGAGTACCTCAAGACTCCGTCATTGGACCGATCCTCTACCTACTCTACACTGCTCCTCTTGCCGACATTCTACGTTTCCATGACATGCAATTTCATTTCTACGCTGACGACACTCAGTTGTACATTTCTTTTTCCGTTAACGACGATCTGGAATTAACCAGTAGCATTGTTAAAATCGAGAATTGCTTATCCGATCTTGATAAGTGGATGGCCTTAAATAAGCTGAAGCTAAACAAAGACAAAACTGAACTTCTTTATCTTTATCCAAAGCACAACCCTCAACAGTCTTTACCTCCACTTCGTTTTGGTTCTGATATAATTCATCTTCATCTTCCAGAAATATCGGTGTCGTTTTCGATAGTACTACCGTATGTCAATGCTCCCTCATGTTAAATCTGTTTGTAAATCTGCCCTCTATCATCTTCGGAACTGTTACATTTCCCGTATAAGGAAATTACTATCCACTAAAACCACTGAGACTCTAGTCCATGCCTTTGTAACCTCTAAGTTGGATCACTGTAACTCTCTTTTATTCGGTGTTCCCAAATACGTTATTAAAAAGCTCCAATCAGTGCAGAATGCAGTGGCTCGACTTATTACAAGCTCTCGCAAGTTCGACCGCATCACCCCTATTTTGTTCGACCTGCACTGGCTTCCAATTTCTGAGCGAATTAAATTCAAAATAATTCTGCTTACCTATATAAAGCTCTTCACCAGCAGTCTCCTATTTACATTCAAGACCTGATATGCCGTTATTCAACTTAAAGAACCCTCCGGTCATCCTCAACATTACGCCTGACTCCTGTCATCTTTAATCTCAAGTCTTATGGCTTTAGAGCTTTTGGTGTTTCAGCTCCTGAACTATGGAACAAACTACCTGATGATATTCGTTCCTTTTACAATTTAGATCTTTTTAAATGTAAACTTAAGACTCATCTTGTCAAAAATTATTTTAATATGTATGAATTCTTTTCTTATCCATGTCAAATGCCTAGATCTTAGACATCCGTTTTTATGAATATTTAAATCTTTGTTAACGTAAACTTAAGACTTTTAATATCATTTAATATCTACGATTTTCTTTTTCTTTTTTGTAAAGCGCTTAGAACAGGACTGGATAAGCGCTATATAAGTAGTTCTGATTATTATTATTATTATTATTATTATTGTATCCCTGTGAGATATGTATTAACCACCCAAGCGAGTAATATGAGAAATACTTAGTTCTTATTAACAGAGCGGGAGGTCTGTATGGGAGATTCTTGACCGAGGTCGCCAGTACAGACCGAACGCAATGAGGTCTGTACCAGCGACCGAGGTCACGATTCTCCCATACAGACCGACCTAGCTCGGTTAATAAGATGTTTATTATATGGCCAAACAAGAACAATTTTATTCGTTTAATGTAACTGGCTTGTACTAACTGACATTTTGCTTGCGAACGGCGATGAGTGGCGATGAGCTGAACTTAATTCTGTCAAAGTTTGCTCGTCATCCTCTCTTTTGTAATCATGCTGTTTGGCACTTCCATAAATTTATATTCGTAGAAGAAAATACTCACTATTTTTGCATTTTAGTTTGCATCTTTTCACCACAAAACATTACCCGTCTAGATGCCGGTCTAGATAGGAAAATCTAGACCGCGGTCAATATCGATTTTAGCTAATCAAATTCGTGAATTTTGTAGTTCCCAGTCCTCGTGAGACAGAGCCATATAATAAATGAAAAATATTGTACATCGTTGAATGGGAACTTGGAAAAATCCGAGCCCCAGATGGGATCTCGGTGCCTAGTACGGATGCTTTAACCACTGAGCTACTGGAGACTGCGCGATGCAGTTAGCGAGGTGTAATCTGTGTGATCCATTCAACAATACTCGTCAAAAATCTTGAAACACTAGCGTCTGTTTCCCCTTCCCCAATGTTGATTTGGGTATCACAGTGGTCTCAGTGCTTCAAAACACACGTGGCTCAACATTGGGGAGGGAGAAGGCACATTTCAGTTGGGAAAACAGTGCGAAGCAGAAATCTCAGGATTTTTCTAGAAAATTCGAGAGAAACGGTGTCTGTTTCAACGATTTGTGACGAGTATTGTAGTCAATACCAACCTCGTCCCCAGGGCACCCAAAGCCAGAGAAAAGCGCCCTGGGGACGAGGTTGAGTCAATACCCAAAATTCACCCTTGCTCACCACGGATACGTACTGGATCAAGGAAGGTTGCGAGTTCAAATCTTATCTGGGGCTCGGATTTCTCCGAGTTCCCATTTGACAATGCATGGCATCTTTCATTTAGTTATGTACTCATACTAATAAAGGTCTCGGTAAGGGATTTCACAAGAACGTTCTATCTGACAATTAAAAAAAATAATTAAAAAAACTTAACTAGGGAGCAGCACTCTGCGAACTGAGTCTGTAAAACTTGTTTATTCTCCGACGCGTTTCGTCTAGCTAACACAAACTTCTTCAGGGAGTTTTACAATAATATATAGATTTAGCCATGCCTAAAGGCGGAGCTCTCATTTCTAACCCCATAATGCTTTATGCTTCTGCATAAAGTACAAAAATAATCGTCATTGGTGTATACAGCTTACAGTGATCAAACACTTCTGAGTTGACAGCAGTAAACAAACAAGCCTTGCAAACAATAAACAACAATTTTAATCCACTACTAAAACTGAAAGTACATGAACAGTAATCTCTTTCACATCATTTTCCGTTTGACCGATAATCCTTACACCCTCTCTCTTCAATTTAGAACAACATCAAAAATTACTAATTAAAAAGTCAAATTCGCTTACTCGACTGCAATTTCACAGTCAAACAAAGCAGCCCATGACTGCACATCCATTTCACACAAAAAGCCTATAAATCGAAAGACAAACGATTGTTTATATAGTACGTAACTCAATCGCTGTTGGAAATTTTACCGAAAATCGCAGGTTCGAGCTTATCAAACCGCTTGGCCAACTCTTATCTGGCCAAAAAGAACCTAAACTGTCCCAAACATAGCTTACAAGTGCATTCATTGCAGATAAATGTACTTCAATCCAATATAAACAGGGGCACCCAACAAGAATATAGTACAAAACCACTTAAACATAGCATTGTCAAAGGTATTTTAGTATTTAAACGGTAGGTATAGGCATATTTTTATCCCCTAAATTTTTTTCATTTGTTCGTAGGAACGTTTCCTAGCTGAAAGTCTAGTGATCCGAAAATTATAGGGATTAAAACTTACCTTCTCGAAAATTTCAGCCAGAAAAAAGGTCTCCCAAAAATTCTAGGTGACCTTTTTAGGATAAAAATCCATTAAAATGGGCAATTATACCATTTTTCAGATGTTCGAAAATCCTAGGACAGGCAGGCAAGTAAGAAATTTTACAACAAATTTTCCGAAAATTCTAGATCTCAAATCGTCTTCCGAACAGATATTTTCCGAATATTGACGTTGGGTGCCCCTGATTTTAAGTTTAATATACGGAGAGCTAGTGACACGTGAACTTTGTAGAAGCGTGCCGACAGTCTGAGATATGTTGTAATGATCCATACTCTTTAATGACAGATATCTTCCTTTGAATACAAATCCTTGTAGAGACAATTCCTTAACCGAAAAGATTCCGAGATAACAATACCGCCAAGATACTGTAAGATATAATTCCGCAGAGATACAAGATGTAGTGTTCCACTGCTCTCCACATGTTTCCCTTATAAGGGCTTAATGGGGACGTGCGGCCAGCCAGGGTATGTTTTTCAGGATTTTTCTCTTGAACAGGGTATCGAATTTATCATTTTTGTCTTAATCAGGGTATCGATTTATCAAATTTTGTCGTAAACTGGGTTAAATGTCTTATTAAACAGGGTATCAAAAATCGTAATTATGTCTTAAAATGGGTAGGAAAATCAGCGATATTTGTCTTAAACAGGGTCAGGGTATGAGGGGCCGCGCCGCACCTCCCCACCCAGGGATATATCGAGTACCCGCCCCCGGGCCTGTCACATGTCAATCAAAGCTAAATCACTCGTGTGACACTAGTTTCCGGTCCGAGCCTATTCCGATAACAACAGGACATATATTTCCTTACGCAGGTTGTCTGTTTCAACACACCACATCGTCGTTATTTATTTACTGTGTGATTGTATATACGCCGAAAAGTCAAGCAATGTAAATGAACTGCCCAGAAAGAATATTTGCAACCGACACCAAAGAAATCATCAACTTTTTTCATTTTCGCCATTAAGTGCCATGTGACTGTAAACAAATGGACCAGTTCTCGTGTAAACAAGCAAACGTCTCCTGGATTTTCCCTTCATTTCCATTGATTTTCTAGTTAAGATGGAAACGAAGGCCCATCTTAATTTTAGCTTATCATACTTTCTGAATAATGTACTTTTCTGCAAACAAATTAATGTTTCTTCACGGTCAGCTAAGTTTGTAACTTCAACATGGTGGCTCCAGCAAATCTCGAAAATTGGCAACTTCAAATAAGAGTGACTGCAAACCTAACGAGTGTCCCAAAAATTGTCTACGTCCTTTGAAACAGATTTTCTTGATACACGCTCAAATGTCCTACCAGCCAACCAAAACTCGCGTCTAACAACACAACCGATCAAAATTCGTGTGATGTCACAGCCGTGTTTCCATACTCTCTTCTAAACACAGGTATTGACCAATGAGAGTGCGCGTACCATCCTAATTAACTTATAAAATTATGTATATCGAAATTAAGGGAAAATAAGTCGCGAAGATAAAGTAAAGCAAATAGGTGAATTCTGTGAAATTTTAAGCAGAAAACATGTAGTCGACTTGAGCAAGAAATATTGAGTTTGTCTTTAATCACATTTGTTTTTGGAATGACTGAAAATTTAGGAAATAAAGCGCAATCAATGCATCCAGTTTACCAGGAATATAATACCGATTTCGATTTTGATGTCAGAAAAATCTCGTGTTCTCATGCCCTTCTTCCAACTCTAACAATTTTCATTAACAACATAAGTCAAAGCTATTTCGACAACAAGCAACCAAAAACTTTTTTTTTTTACTTTCCTTTAATAAGAAAGGCAACTTGGACTTCCCGAAGGTTTTTAGACAACTTCTACAGGCCATATACGGCTTTGCAATACTGCCTTACAGATAGAATCAAAACCGGTCACAACATCAAGTGGGACCATTTTGAAGTCTTGGCAAATGGAAGATCTGATTTACACGGTAAAATAAAAGAAACTTTACTAATACGCGAACATTAACCAACATTAAACGGAAACGTTGGCAGTGAGAAACTTTGGCGTTATTAACCAATTGAACAAGTCAGTTTTCACTGCTTATATTTTTTCCCAGTTTGATTCAATTTGGTTAGGCTGTACAATATGGAGGGCATCTTTTTTTCTCTAATTCGCATTTATGTATAACCTTTCTCTCTAACGATAATTGTATTAATATGATTCAAACTAAATTTAACATACGGCCAACGCCAGCTCATATCCACATCGTAGTGACCAACTCGAAAGGTCATTGACTACTTTGGTCTCTGTACACTCTTGAATATTCTCTTGAGAAGCTAACTTCTATCTGTACGTATATCCGCAGTGCACTGCCTTTTTTGTAATGATTGTACAGTGTCTTACGTTTAGCTTTCTCAGTGCATGCAAACATGCAGTGCAAGTGTGCGATAAACTTGAACTTGACCTTGAACATAATACTTAAATGTAGATCACTCACATGCAAATTATAGACTCGTAACATCACGCAATTTCTTCAGCAGTGGAATGCCGAATAACGCCGATATCAGAAACGTCAACAAACAACTCCTTATTGCATCGCACTGTTGTCCCGATCCAATCATCGCGGCAAACAAAGAATACTTTCATGAAAGCAGCAAAATGAATGATTGAAACTGTATGATATCGATCTTTGATGATGGGGTCTTTGAACACGGCAAATCGTATTACGCTTTTAATTATTGAACAAGCTGAAAAGAGATGTCGACAGTAATAATAATGAACGACACAATTTTGGCGAGACTTGGTAGTAAATATAACAGAGAAACGTTCACCCTGGCCATTTGTCAATTTACTCCAACATTTATCACTGCAGAAATGAAAAAAATGGAAAAGATTCCAGGGCCGTAGCCAGAAAAAAATTATGACTGAGGCAATGTCCATGGTTAAACTCTCTACGTAGGGATTCTAGGTGTTTATGATGAGTACATGTTAAAGATAACACTGGAATCACCCTTTATTTTAAAGAATCACGAAAAAATGACTGAGGCAAGTGCCTCGGCTTGCCTCATACTGGCTACGGCCGTGGATTCATTAAAAGGATCAGGGGCACCAGACACATTTCAATTACCTTATATATGAACATGCTTGATGGCTCAAGGAAAATAATTACACAAGATGTATCACTAATCCTTCCTTGTACTTGTACATGTTCATTGCCGTGACTTTAACATCTTCAGTTCCCACGGCCTGCTCCCGTTTGGCCTTGTAGCTCAGTCGGTAGAGCAGCGGTGATCTAACGCGAAGGTCGTGGGTTCAATTCCCATCCTGGTCAGAGTATTTCTCTGTCCTTTTGTGGGCCTATTTCCATTAGTAGGGCTAACGCTCACATGGTTCATATGGGGTAGAAACTTAGCACTTCACATTACACTCTAATCAGTACAATAGTTAATTGTTACACTGGGAGGTTGTATCGCTTTAAATTCCAAAACGCCTAAACGAAGCAAACAAGTGATGTGAGGAGGCATAAACATGCATGTGTGTTTGAAAGCGTCTTCAAAAGTTCCCAAATGTTTTGTGTGTGCTCTTTTTTTAATGTCACCGCTTTCAGATTAAAAGCCTGACCATTGATCCGTTTTTGGTTCAGGCGGATTACTGGTGGGAAAACCAATCCGTTAACTCCGTTCTCACTTATCACAAACGAAGCACAAACAAACCGTTCTTTTCAAGATCATTGGGGAGGAGTGCGATACGTGCACGATACGGGAAGTAAAGGATTTTTTGACACGAAAAGGCATTAGTGCGGTTAGTGCGGAAGTGTGCAAACGTGCAGCACAACGGAAGAGAGGTGGATGTACGCAAAGATGTCCAATTAGACTTAGACTTAAAAACAACGGAAGCTGCTTACAATACCAAACAATAGCAGATTTTTAGAGAAGAGGGGTGGATGTACGCAAAGATGTCCTATTAGACTTGGACTTAAAAATAACGGACGCTGCTTACAATACCAAACAAGAGCAGGTTATGAGAGCTGCTACACTACTGATCCGATTCTATTCTGAAGATGAAGGTCCTTTTACGCACGCGACCAACTCAGTTGTGCAACGCTATCAATGTAACAGACTGTCTGAGGGGGATGTTATAATGCTGAAATAAGCTAATTCTTAGTTTAATGGCAGCTTTAATTCCACTGAAGTGTTCACCAATCAGAGATCTTTGTTCTCCATTGTGACAGAACTTTTCTTTAATTTGTCCGTGAAGACATTTGCTTAGCATTTTTTTTTCCAGGGCAAACCATTCGCGTGACAGATTTTCACTCAATAAAGGAGGGGAGATAGCGGAACACAATTGCCTCGATGTAACACAAAAAGAAAAAAAAATAACTAAAAAAAGATAATATAACATAACGTACATAATATAATATACTATACTATACTATACTATAATATACTATAATATAATATAATATAATATAATATACATGTAATGTTATATAAGGAATTTCTCATGGGAGAAGAAATATTAAACCAATTTTATCGATTCCGGACACTGACACAACCTGGTCGGTCAATCGCGATCGTATGAAGAGGCCCCTAATGTTGCTTTATTAAATCCAATTAAATATTTGAAGAATTTATCTTCTCTAACCAATTTAAATGGCGAGGCCAGCGTGCGTAAAATTGCTTTAAATATTCCTTTATCATTAAAAGAATCACCTTAAAGCTCTTTTTCCAACGATGGCCAATGACACGTCAATACATCAGCACTAGAGGTTTCCGTTTTGAATTAGTGGTTCTTAATTTCGCTGTTTCACGAATTATCAGTTTGACGTCGCAATTTCCTCTTGGAGGCTCTTCGAGGCATATTTAACTTGAAGACTCAGTCGATCAGGCCGTCAGAGCACAAAAGATTTCAAGAGGCGCCGTTTTCACTGTTCGTACCAGTCAACAGAGACTCTGCAAAAACCCTTGAGAAATTAAGGTAAATTTTCTTATTTTATGAAGTTTTCGGCTTTCGTACAGTGTAGCTAATGGATATTGATTTCATTTAAAAGCGTCCTTGTTGATGGAAAATATTGCGCAAGAGCAGAAGAAACATCTATACGAGGAGTATAAAAACGAAACTGGGTTTATTAAGAGAGGAACACAAGTCATATTAAAGACACCATTAATGTACCTATAAGTTAAGGTTTAAGTTCATCGAAGTTATGACCGTTACTTTAGCAACGAAAACCTGAATTTTAACTTGTTTCATTCCCGCAGTTCAAATGTATGTCTTTAATTAATACAATGTTCCTTCAATAATTGCCTACTGTTGTATGATTAACCAAGTGCTATTTTAGCAATTATTTGATGATTCTTTGTGGTTTTATGTACTAAAAGTATATGTACTAAGGATTGATGTGATCCTAGCACTTATCAGGACAATTTAAGCAATTGTCTCACAAAAATGATAGACGTCTATATGGGACAATGGCTTAAATTGCAAAATAAGTTCTAGATTAATTCTTCATTGTTCTGCGTTTATACTTCAGTAACAATAAAACGAACAACTGAGTTGAACTAAACCCTGGTACAATTATAGCATCTTTATGAATGAATGAATGAATGAATGATTTTGATATTTAAGTGGCTATGCATGTCTATGGTATTTACCAAACAAACTAATTGGGGACACTTTATAAAGTATAACTAAAATAAAATAATACATTGAACTATATATACATTATACAGACATAGTAGATAAAGAAAAGATAAAATATAGTATAAGATATTGCAAAAATATACTAAGAAATCATGTTCATGACAATTTAAAGTGATTTCTAATTTAAAACTAGCTAATAAGTAAGAAAAATTCTGAGTTACATATATTACATTATTATTATTATTTCAAATGGTCTAGATAAAAGCAGTGCAGAAACTAATTTTAAGAAAAACACGACACTCCTGAGTTTTACAGACATGTTTCGGCAGTTGCCTCTGCCATCTTCAGTGTGAAATGAACACTAAATTACAGTGAAATATAAATACTAGAGAAATTACAATAATAATAATGACAGTAATTAAGACTACGACAATAGTAATTCAAAATTAATTAGAAAGTTTCAAATTAACGTGTTTGACCTGTGCGTTAAGTGTTGATTTGTCCCAAAATATGTGCAACGCCTCTTTGATTTTGAGAGCAAACCGCAAAGATGTCTGATCAATGATGGCAAAATTGTCACGGGAGCATGCAGAGCGACACGCTAATGAGCTCTCCAGATGCTTCAAAATGTTTGAGGCCCTGTCCGTTTCCAAATGTTCCCTTACACGTGTGTTGAAATGTCGGGTGGTTTAATCGACATAGCTAGCTGCACAGCCTGCACACGAAAATTTATAAACAACACATGATCGGAGTCCATTGGGCACAGGGTCTTTCACACTAAAGAGGCTACCTACTTTGAAAGAGGAAAACGCTAACACGATGTTTGCATTATTACATTATTATTTACATTCACCCTCTGTTAATTTAACATGGATGTATCTTTTTTCTTGATACTGTCCGTGAAACTCTTGATTGTTTGCTTGTTCCGGTTACTCTGACTTAGTTTGCCCCAAAGGTAGGGTCCGACGTAATGCAGGGAATAGTTTCCACAGCGTACTGTATTAAAACGTGGGATATCGCGAGGTATCGTGAGGTCACGAGGTCAAACCCCGTTGATGTCCTCAATTTTCAGGCTTCTTTACGCAATTGCAAAAATTGCGTTCATAACTGCGAAGATCACAGCTTCACTTGATTTCATATCTGCACTTCATAAATGATCCATTTCATATATCATTTCATCGTTACAATCCTTTAGTTATTTCTCAAGTTATAGCTATTAGGGGCAGAGTCAAATATTTCCTTGATATAGCTTGGCGCTAGGCCGTTTTCTACTTTAAATATTAAAACGGCAATGTTCTCAGTGTAGTCTCTTTTGGTAGAGACTTCGAAGGCCAGCTCTAATTAGCAAGTCCCTTTAAGTTTCAGTTTTTGCTTTGAAAACTGCTCTGAGGGCACGTTCCTGTACGTAAAAAACGAGTGGTCTGGAATACCCAACACCATTTTCCGAACACCTGTTTCACACTAACTTAATGAATGGAGAAAATGATCATTATCATAGTAATAATATTACTCATTGACGTACTTTTTTTCCTCTCCAGCTTTCTATCATGTTTTCAGCAAATCGGAGAAGACCTAGTTACCAACTTGACCTTGATGTACCACGGCGCTCAAGCCTGTCACGGGCTCTCATGTATTCACCAATGCGTCGGCTGTCTTCCCTCAGCTCAGACGATTTCATAGATAATAATCCCTGTGCAGCAATGGGAGCCTGGTTTCTGGGCCCTAATGGAGAAAACGGGGATATATTTCAGGACCTCTTGACAAGAGCTGTCGAGTCGCATGTTAAATTTCGTCAAAGGTAACAAAAAAAAAAAAAAAACAAACAAATAAAAAAGAGCATGAATCACAACCCCGTCTTTGAGGAGATTTTTATTGAAATTACATCATCTTCTAGCGCCAACGTTTGTAATGAGCAACAATCTTTAACTGGGTTTTAATCGACAAATTGAGGGTTGTTCCTCAGTTACACATCTTGGGGTTCGTTAGGTGCAAAATAGGTCTTTGAGCCGGAACAAAAATACAAGTTAAGCATTTTGGGCACAATATGCTTCGAGGTCGGTTATACGCGGTTGACATTAGGACATCAACAAATTCTGCAGTTTTGTTACAGTGTATCATTCCTTGTTGAAACGGCGGCTAAAACAGGCTAAGCACTTTGTTGAATATTTTTCCGACAAATTTATTGGAGGTAAATGGACAAAAACAGAGGGACCCCTTATCTGCTGAACAAGTTACTGTCAGTTGGACTACGTTAATAATCACTCGTTTCCCATCCTCAAGAAGCCAATGACATCATGTTAACATTTTCTGATTAACTCGGAATGCTGCAAAATGTTGAACCTTGTATCACCTACTTACGATTTCGTGTTATTTTCAGTTACTTTCCCTGTGATCCTCCTTATGTAACGAACGAACTTCGCTCGCAAGGATCTTTTAAGAAGGCCTTAAAGAATCTAAAGACAGAACTGGACAACTTGCAAAGGGATCTAGGAAACTCTGTACCATTTTTCAGCTCCAGATACAAGGTAACCCTCCTTTATACTTGCCATGCTTAAATTTCCGTTAATTAAGGTAAACGCATAATAAGGGAATCTAGTTTATGATCTCGCATACTCGTCACCTACAGCGTTACGCTCATTGTAATGTAATCTAAGACAATCTTAGATGAAATCTCCAAACCGGTACTTCCGATTCCGAATCGTGGTGGGATTTTCGAAATTCTGGACCGCTGGATCCGGATTCCAAAGTAAAGGAATCTGAGAGCATTCTCCTACATGGTATATCTTGATTTTTGTCTTTGTTTTATTTTATCACAGGGTCACGTTAATTGGGATACGAACATGCCAGCAAATCTTGGTTACATCTCTGCAATGCTCTTTAATCAAAACAACTGTTGCGCAGAATCCTCCACCGTTACCACCAAGTTTGAAGTGGAAGTAGGAAAGGATTTGTGTGAAATGATGGGATACGAAGAAGATAAATGCCTAGGGCACTTGGCGAGTGGTGGGTCCCTTGCCAACATTGAAGCAATTTGGGCAGCAAGAAATGTCAAATATTTTCCATTGGGATTGAAAGAAGCTTTGTTGAAGGAGGACAGACTCGCTAATGCTAGAGGCTACAAGGTGTGGAACATACAGCTTTGAAAAAACAATTTGGGCAATTTGAAATAAATTTGAGTCTGTGTTTTATCGGTTCTTCTTAGTTAATGACAGCAAGGTTATTAGGTCATAATTCTGATGACCATTTAAGCGGCTGAGAGGGAAGTGGTCAAAACAAGTGTACTCAAAGAGCTTGACCCACCTTGTTTAAGGGGAGGGCTGGTATACAAGACACCATCTACCTGATGAACCTCATGAACAAAAATTATTGACCTGAATACTGGAAATGAAGCATTTAAAATAATCTGTCTGCATGAAGCTTGCATCTAAAGGAAGTCAGCATAGCGAGGTTTGAATCTTTTCGTCAGTGCTTACTCTCGATAGAGAGGGGGTTAATCAACCAAGAGACCATCTTTTAAGGTGGGAGGGATGGGGTACAACTTTTTCGATATATGGTGGGTCCTGTCCGTGTACAATTGTTTTGACTATTTCCCAGATATTTTGACCATAGATAAGTAAAGTTCTTGCGGTCGTACGGCTGCATAACAAATAACATGAAAAGTTATATGAACTCTCTCTGGACGAATTAATCATGAAATAGTCTCGCTGTAAATTTAGGAAGGGAAGCTATTGTAATGGAGTTTCCTTCCATAATATGGGCTTCCGAACGACTTTAGCCTTAGTTCAATCGTTTTCTTTGAGCCAATAGAGAGATTTAGCGTCGCGTTTATAGCAAAAGTGAAGCTGAAATATAGGTTTTGCCAAAAATCAAAGATTGAAACTTGTTTGATTGTTGCGCATTTTTACCCTATTTCCTACAAATATGCTGCAACTTCAAATGAGAGGATAAAGTTGGACTGTGAGTATTTGCATGCTTTTGATGACAAGCTTAAACACTCAATACTAACTCTCTCTCTCTATTATTTATTTATTTACTTATTAACTTTTATCAGCTGATTTTGCTTTTTCTTATTGAAGGTCCTGATTCCTCAAAGAGGAAAAGAAGTGGAAATAACAAGCGCATCTCAGTGGGAGTTGCTCAATCTCGATGTGGACACTGTCTTGAAGATGCCTTTTGAAGTGGAAGCTGTGACTAAACTTGAACATCAGGAATTTATAGAGATCATGGGAAGTTACCTTTATGAGTCAATAGGAGCGCAAGAATTTGCTCGACGTCATGAGCTGAAAAACACTGCCTGTGTTTTGGTTCCAAGGACCTCGCACGTGTCTTTTGCTAAGGCAGTGACAATCCTTGGACTTGGACGAGAGAGCCTAATTGCTGTGGCTAAGGATAAAGATGCTCGGATGGACCCAAAAGGTAAATTTATAGAGGGGATTTTAATTATGGCTCAACTTTGTCCCAATCTTGAGGTCACTAGCTATAGAGATTTTTCTGACCTGTCTAGTCAGGATTTTCTTGAATGTGGGAAGTTTTTCACATCAATTGACTTTTGGGCCAGCTGGTTACTGGAATCTTTCTGCTTTCACAAAGCATGTCTTACGCACTTCAAAAGATACCGCTTGATTGCAAACCAGGCTTAGGGAGGAGGAAGGAACACGAAAGAGGTATTAACACTAAAAAGGAAAATATTAAGAGAGAGAGGGAAGTGTGCATCAATTGTTCTTAATCTGATAACATTGATTTGTTCTGAACTTGATGTTCTTTTAGATTTGAAGCGCATCCTTACGGAGAAAATGCAGCAGGAGATTCCAGTTGTAACAGTGGCAGTTGTCATGGGAACTACTGAAGAAAGCGCGGTGGATCCTCTCACTGATGTTTTGGACTTGAGAGATGAATTTAGAAAGAAAGTGAGTTGAGTTAACCCCTGGTAATAAGATTAAAATCATTACAGAAACTGAACGAAAGAAACAACCAATTGACCGAGTCGAAAAATACCATAATACTATTTGTTAATATGTTTGTCCCCCCAAATTTTGGATAAGCATTGTTTCCAGTTTCTCTTAGGACTTTAAAACAATACTTATGCAAAAATTGGGGGGACAAACAAATAGTATTATGATATTTTCCTTCTCGGTCAATTGGTAGTTTCTTTCGTTCTGTTTCTGTATATCACCATGAGTTTTCATACATTTACATACATGGTCTGGATTTGACACAATGTTTGCGTGTGTTTTGAAAAGCTAGCCAATTGAAAATAATATTCGTTCGCACTTCGGACACTTTTACGGAATTTAACTAATCGAAGTGTGAGTCAGCGTTGTCTGTACTTTATAGACAACGATGTTCGTCATCCCAGTACTCCTCGTGAGTCCACAATTTTTTTGTTACTCAACGCCAAAGAAAATTTCTCGCTACTGAGCATCGCGTTTACTTGAAACGGCAAGGTGCAAAGTGAGGGTTGCTGCTTTTCACAAAAGTATGAAATTTCTCTGATACTAACTTTTCTCTCACTTTTCAAAGGTTAGTAGCTGTTAGTGGATACCTGTCACGGACAGGCAAGAAATTAATTGATATCAAACAAGTTTCTTCCATTTTTAGCAAAAGGCCCATTTTGGTTCGACGTTGGCCGTTAACGCGATGATTTTAGTTCGATGTTTGGCGTTTGCCGTTAACGCACGATGCCAGAAACCATTACCCAATGAGAAGTGTCGATCTGCGATGGAATGCGGCCCGTCAGTTTTCGTTTATGAGGGACTTTAAGATCTACGACGGCGACGTCGACATTTCCATCTCGTTCAAGTCGTACAAGGTGGGCGGATTTCGAGCAGATTTCGGATACGAGCAGTTTCCAGAGAGAAAAAAACATGGAATGGAAGGTTTACATTTGTACGCTAAAGTTGTCGTTGAAACCTCAAATTTGGTGAATCGGATGTCACGTCGTTGTTGCAAACTGCAAACGCAAAAATGTGTGCTAAGATGCGTGCTGCACGTGTAGCACGTGTAGTTTTGTGGCGCTGTGGTAGTCGTAGCCGTTGCCGTTTTTTTAAATAGAGACTTTAAGAAACGACTCCGGCTACGGCTACGGCTGCGACACAATGCCACAAAACAATAATATGACCGGTTAAAAGAGGAAAAACAATCACGGGTGCTGCACTTGCGGCACGGATTTTATTGCTGCACTCTGCATAACAAAGACGTGAAATCACGAAATTTGAGGTTTAACGACAATGTGAACGTACAAATGCGAATCTTTCATTCTATATTTTTTCTCTGAAACCGCTCGTATAAATTCAGTTTGAGGATAATTCGCCCACACTGTACAAAGAGAACGAAATGAAATAACCGATAACCGCAAAAGACTGAGGATTGTGTGAGGTTGTATTTCGAAGTGACATGTTCGTCGACGTCGCCGTCAAAGTCTTTAAACCCCTAAGGACGGATACTGATAGATTTTTGCGGGGAAAAAAAAAAAACAAAAACGTAGCGGTATTTTTATGAAAAGCCATAACTTTCTTATGTAATCTTCAAGTTATTCTTTTGATCTTGAAGTTTTGTTTTGTGGTGTGGTTTTGTCATTACAAAGTGAGGTTTGATGGTTACGTGTGGTGTTTCCATCATGCATCTGTTGAGGTCTTCTTTTAACGTCACCCCACATAATGACAAAGAAAGTTATGGCTTTCCATATTTTTGCTACTTGCGCGATCCTTGATTTTGAAGCATGTGCGGCTAATCGGTTGCAAACCAATCAGAGGTGATCTGGTTATCGGGCCTAACCTGATTGGCCACAATTTGGCGGGATCCTCATTCTAAGGGTGCGTTCGATTGACCCAGTTCCGGAATAAGAATAGAAGTACAAGCACAAGTACAAGTAAAAGATAAAAAGGACTTAAAGATTCAGACCAACTATAAATAAAAATCTTTACATCACAATTAATAATACTACATCAGGCTCTAAAAATGAATAAAAATTGTGGCTAGATTGTGGCTATGAATGGTGATAGTACTGGCAAATTTTTCGGCTAAATACAAACGCACTTGCTTGGTGACAGCTTTAAGCATTAAAGTCTTTAGTTGTTTATCACGTCTGTCTGCAAGGAGTTCCTGGACTATCTGAGCAGATCGAGCCTCCCAACTAGCGTATTGTATTGTTACAATACGAGTAGCTCTATTTTGTACAATGTTTTTTTTGTAAGACGTGGAGTGATGATTTAAAATGGTATGTCTGGCGTCTTGAAGCACCAAGGGTAATAAGGATATGTTTAAAATAGCATTTTAGCGGGTGTTTGACAATTTTAATACGAATCTCCGTAATAACGAAGGATCCAAGTATTCCTATTCTAGACTATGGTCAATGGATCGGAAAGTACCCTAAATTTTGATAATGTGGTAAACTGATAGGCCGAGACCATATGAGAAAGATGGGCATTTCTGGATGATGGACTTCTGGTTTAAATCTCTCTGTTCTCTCTAATATCAGAAAACTTCGAAGATTAGAAACTCATAGGCCGGATTTACGAGCTAGAATATTTCCCGAAGTGTTATTTAATAGACAAATTTCCATTACAAACTATAGTTAAGTTCAGCCATTTGAAAGCCAAAGCTTAATGAATGAATTATTAAATTGGAATATCTCAGGTGACTTAATCCTCCAAAAGTAGATTTTTTTAAAGTCCAATATTTTCGAGTCTTCTGTGATTATCAGTAACCATATCGTAATACTAGGTCTTTATGCTTACCCTATCCCTATATCCCAAAGAGCTCGGTTTAGGCCCGTAGAGAAGGGGGTACGACAGGTGCGTCCGCACCCCTCTCCCCACAGGCTGTGGAAGTCTACCTTTTTGTTGACCAATGATTTAAAAAAAAGTGACTGACAAAAGAGACATATACCGGTTGTAAAGTTCTGTTTGTGTAGAAGGCTTGAGCTTGGCACTGAAAGATCATGATGAGCAAACCCAGGAAATGATACGGATTTTCAACTGTATTTCCTTATTTGTTATTTTTGAAATAGTGACATTGTTCTCTAAAAGTGTAAAATACATACGTAAAGTAGTCTTTACCCTCCCCCCCCCCCCCCCTCAATCCATTTTGAAATGCAAAAGTTTGAGTAATATCAACGTTTTCTTTAGTTTGCTTTTGACTGTCTGTTTTCATATCATACTGCCTTCAAAACGCATAAATACAGACTCAGACAATCGAATGTTCAAAATTTCACAGGGAGGTATGTCCCCGGACCCCCTAAAGGCTCGCACCTCCGGCGCTCGATGAAAACAGAAAGTTCTACCTTTAAAAGTTGCCACAGACCAACTTTTGCCGCTTCTAGTTCTTGTTGAGTGCCTTTGTTTAATTAGTGCATTCTGTTATGGAGCAAGGACCTGCTGCTTCCCTTCTTGCTAAAAGGTCTATACCGAGAGAAAAATGTTGCTGGTCCTGGGTTCCATTTCCATTTACTTCATTCACTGTCCGCACAAGGCCAAAAAATTGATTCTAAAAATCGAAGTGCACAGGTCATGTTATATACGCCCAAACGTGCGTATATAGAGATCTTTAGCATGATGGCTCAATATAGGGATTAAGTAGTACCAGCGCGCGCGCGCTGTGCGTTATAAACTCGCTTTTCAAATTATACGCATTATATGCTAAAGTATTAGTTATCTGTACCAAACCATCATAACACAACGCAGAATTAAGAAATTAGTCAACACATTTTGCAGCGACCTGGAAATTAAGTTGCTGTTCACCCCGTTTAAAATCAGGAGTTGGTTTGGGGCGAAGGATCCTATCCCTGCGGGTTTACGATCGCAAGTCATTTACAAGTTTTCATGTGC
The DNA here is from genome assembly GCF_036669935.1 of Montipora foliosa. Lineage (NCBI taxonomy): Eukaryota > Metazoa > Cnidaria > Anthozoa > Scleractinia > Acroporidae > Montipora > Montipora foliosa. The sequence goes on from NC_090876.1 coordinate 20,292,350, forward strand.
AGGCTGTAATGCCTGTTATATTGGTGAAACCAATAGACACTTCGCCACTCGCATCCGTGAACATCTCGCCTGCGACAAACATTCCCATTTCTTTACGCACTTGAGAGGTTCTGAAAATTGTCGCTCCCGGTGTTCAGAAGACTGTTTTAAAATCCTCGACTATGCTTCCAAACGTTTCCAATTGAAAATTAAGAAAGCCATGCATATCGTTTGGGAGCAGCCATCTTTAAATTCCCAAGTCAAACATCTTAATTTATCCTTTTCATACTAATTAGTTTCTTTTCTTAGCTTAAATAGTCTGTTTTTTTCTGTTTTGTTTCGTGGTTGTTATGTTCTCGCCTTCAACTTAATTATTCATGTTATATCTCACTTTGTTGCACTATTTATTGCTCAACTTTAGTTTATTTCTCATTGTACAACTGAAGGTGGATGATGTTTCATCCGAAACATGTCTTGATTAAAGATGAATTTCAAAAACATCGTATGGATCTTCAAAGCAATAATAATAATAATAATAATAATAATAATAATAATAATAATAATAATAATAATAATAATAATAATAATAATAATAATAATAATAATAATAATAATAATAATAATAATAATAATAATAAAACAACAAAGCAACACAATAAAACTTTGTCAACTTCGGTCTTTTTTTTGAAGGGTCTCAACTTTAGCATCCATGCTGACGGGGCCTGGGGAGGATACTTTTGCAGCATGCTGCGTGACCCACCGAAAAGCTCTGTTTCACAAGCCACAGAGCTGGAAGGCTTCGTGCCCGAGATGTATTTGAGTACCTACGTCCAGGAGCAGTTGTCAGCGCTCCATCACTGCGATACCATTACCATTGATCCTCACAAATCAGGCTTCTGTCCCTACCCAGCAGGGGCAATCTGTTATCGAGATAAAACTATGAATTCATTTCTTCGAATCAACGCTGGTGTTGCTTATTACCATGGAAAATTCACTCTTGGAGACGTCGGTCTCGAGGGATCGAAGCCCGGAGCGGCAGCGGCAGGAGTTATGCTGGCAAACAGGGTAAACTTATTATCACTCGCTTCTTTTTGTTAACAATATTCGTTTCATTTTTGCGATTCGCCCACGTTCTATAGGAACAATAAGAGCAACAACTTAAGTATTACCCCAAGAAATGTAAAAGCAAATGTATACATAATGTAGAGGGAGATGCAAAGCGTATATCACAAGCCGTTAATGAAGAATCATTAGTGTTTTTAACTCATCAAAGATGGACTGAAGAAAATCAGATATATATAATTGAGATCTAATTCCAAAAAGCCGATTCCAATAAGCGCCAAAAAGTGTTCCCTCGCCCTTCTCACCATCTTCATATTGACTGGTAATACAGACAAATGACGTCACAAAGTTGTCCTCTAAACTCCGATAAACAACTACATTTACCCTAGGATCTAAAACCTTGTCCGTGGCATTTAGAAAATGTACAGACTTAAAGGGACACGTTCTGTTGGATATCAAAATTGGACGGCCATGTATTTACTACCATTTATAGAAATGAGTGGAAAAAGATCTTGATAACCACAAGCTAGCAAAAATTTCTAAGTTGGAATCATATCGTTTAAAACAACTCTGAAAGATAGCAAACAAGCTGTGAAGTCACCCTTTAGAATGCCGCACATTTGGCTAATGTCAACTTCTTACGCTATGCAGGTTATTGGTCTTCATAAAAATGGATACGGCCGTATTCTTGCTGAATGCATGTTTACTTCCAAGATAGTGTACTGCCTGTGGCTAACGTTAGCCAGGGAGGACGACAACTTTGTGGTCCATACAACGAAACCTCTTCCTAAATTCAAAAACTGGTCTGAACAGGAACAGATTAGATTCATAAAAGAAAGAATTCTGGGGAGATCTAACAAGCAACTTGTTCAGGTATCTTAAAATCCTTGCTCTTTTAATAGTATTTTGATCCCAATATTCTTTTGAGACTGAAGCCTGGACGTTTCGTCCGGTTGTTTATCATTTCACGTCCGGTACTTTGACACTATAAATTTGTCAATTTGTTGGCTTATTTTTCCCCTTTTTTTCTCAGGAAGTCATGGGCTGAAGAAACACGAGACAATGATCCGCAATAAATCCTAGGCCTCCAAATTATTACTAAACAAAATTTCACCCACGTGATTACTTAAGTTTTTTTTTTTCCCTCCAAATCAAGAAGGTAAACAGCTTTTCTGTAGAAAATTTTATAGGGGACCCAGGCTTCACTGAGGGTTTGCTCCGAATTTGCTACAGCGGAAAATAACAATGTTCAGTACGTTCGTTATTAAATCGGGTTCTTTGAAAAGCTATCAAATACCCTGCAATGGTTCGAATGATGACGATGACTGACGATGACGATGGTGACGACCTAGATGACGTCAAAATGACGACTATCATATTGATAACAATGATGACAACGACAGCTGCTGCTACTGATTATGATGATGATGATAATGATGATTTTAAAATGGAAGCCAGGTAAACCAATGACACACAACAATCGTCTCTTCCTGAGATACTATTTTACAGAGCAGCTGGAGAAGTAAAATATCATAATTTCCCTTTCTATTTTAAAGGACGAAGAGGCTATGGAATACCTCAAAGAGATTGGACCAGACACTCTGATGCCATGTTTCTCTGTAAACCTTAAAGATAACAAAAGTGTTGAATTATGCAATGCAATAAACACGGCACTGTTTCAAAGCCTTCGCCACACTTCAGATGAACACTCAGCTCATCACATTCCGATGATTGTCACAGCTTCAAGTATGATACCTTACAAGCACAGTGCTGCAGTGGCAGATTTTAAGGAGAGACTTGGGGTGAGTTTGTATAACAGTAATGTTGGCCATAACAGATTTATTTTCAACAAAATCAACGATATCCTTCAATGAACAAATGTGATATAATTATTATAGAATGTGGAGGAGCCAACAGTGGAGTCCCACCATTGGCAGAACAGTGAATTCAAGTTGCTCGTTACACGCAGGGACATTTAGAGAAATTGTAACCTGACAGCTACCCTGCGGGTAGAGTCTCTTTCGATCTTCCTAGTGAAGTCGGGAAGAGGAAAGTAGACTCTGCCAGACGGCTCGACATTTCGTGTTGAGCATGCGTTAAAAACTCAAATGTGTTCGGGAGTCAGTCACTAATAAACGCGAAACCACAAAACCAAAACAAACAGTACGGGTATTTTCGAAGAACTACGGCAAACACACGACAACGCAAGGAATCATTTCCTTGGAAACTCAAGATAGTTCAAGGTTTTAAATTGCCATTTCAATTTTTACTTAAAAAATGAATAGGTTTCTCAATTCTGGCAAAATAGTTACGGAGGAAATACTCATGGCAATTTAGAGAGTTAAAAATTGTCAAGCTGTTGCAAATTTAAAAAAATATTGATGACGCGTGGAGATTGATCATACGCACAAACTAAAAAAACAGGTTTGACAAGTCGAAACTGGACTGACTCATCCATTCCTTTGGATGAGCGGCAAATCAAAGAAAGTCGAGCCGGCTGGCAGAGTCTTCTTTCCTCTTCCCGACTTATCTAGGAAGATCGAAAGAGACTCTGCTCGCAGGGTACCTGACAGCTTGTTTCTGACGTCAATTACCATGCAGCTCGAAAATAGATTAGTCTGCTTGTTTTAGTTGATTTTTTTAGTGTGTGACCGAGACGTTCTCTATCGATGCTATGCACGGAGATTTATATATTGATTATTGTAGCATTTGTGTACTTAAATTTATGAAGACCTTTTCCCTGCTATGACATCAAATGAATTTTCCATATTCTCTCATCTTAGTTGGAACCTAATGGTGACACACCTGTCAAATTTATCATAACAACCTGCATGGATCCCTGGGCAACATCCATAGAGTTTCTAGACAACATGGCTGTCATCATGAGAAACACCATTCTTTGTGCCATTGGAACGGTAAGAAATTTTAGTTTTAAATCTCAGCACTCGCAAAATTCGAATAATGGAAATATCGACTTAACCAGTAACTGGTGACGTGGAATTACTTGAAGAGAAACCCGAATGTTTTAAACAAGAGTAATGTGAGTTTAATTTTAAGTTCGAGTTCAGTTTATTTCACACTATTTGCATTGTAAGTTCACAGACCTCAAATAAAACAATAACAGATTCGTTTCAATATGTGTGGTGACCAAAGTAGTTGGCCACCACCTGCTTTAGCATAAACAAAAAAAAAAAACGCACTGAGTTCAGATGTTCTGCTGCTCAAACTCAGGGCTGCCGAGTGACTGAGAGCTATGTCGGGTTCGAGTTTGAATGTTTTTAACCTCCACTAAACTTATGTAAACTGAAACGGTTTTTGTGGGATGTTGTCAATGTTAATATCTACCTTAAATGAGATTGTGAGATTTTGCCGAGTGATAGAACTAATAAATTATTGAATGGTCACCAACTTCAGTATTTATTTTATTTATTTATTTATTTATGCCACACGAAACTTTACAATGATAAAATCAACCAGTAAGAATGTATATATACAAGTTAAGAAGGTCTCTCGAGCCAACAGCGCATCACTGCCCCCCAGGAGGATCACAAATGGATTCACAGTCCAAGCCTCGGCGAAATGCGATTAATTAACGAAGTTTGAAATGACCAAGGACGGACAACCCCTGGAAGACATTTTTCATTGGGAGAAAAACTTTTTATGCCCTGAGCGGGATTTGAACCCACGTCCCCCTGATTACCGGTTGGGTGTGATCACCACTACACTATCAGAGCAACCATGCTGGCTACATGGCCAATCTGGATAGTGAATGGGAATTACGTGGTCATCCCGGGCCCATGTTTTTCCCCAACTAGATGACGCTGGATCAACCAGAACGATGATTCACAGGCGGACGAGAGAGAAGAGGACAATTTGTATACAAGTTAAGAAGGTCTCTCGAGCCAACAGCGCATCACTGCCCCCCAGGAGGATCACAAATGGATTCACAGTCTGATAGTGTAGTGGTGATCACACCCAACCGGTAATCAGGGGGACGTGGGTTCAAATCCCGCTCAGGGCATAAAAAGTTTTTCTCCCAATGAAAAATGTCTTCCAGGGGTTGTCCGTCCTTGGTCATTTCAAACTTCGTTAATTAATCGCATTTCGCCGAGGCTTGGACTATGAATCCATTTGTGATCCTCCTGGGGGGCAGTGATGCGCTGTTGGCTCGAGAGACCTTCTTAACTTGTATACAAATTGTCCTCTTCTCTCTCGTCCGCCTGTGAATCATCGTTCTGGTTGATCCAGCGTCATCTAGTTGGGGAAAAACATGGGCCCGGGATGACCACGTAATTCCCATTCACTATCCAGATTGGCCATGTAGCCAGCATGGTTGCTCTGATAGTGTAGTGGTGATCACACCCAACCGGTAATCAGGGGGACGTGGGTTCAAATCTCGCTCAGGGCATAAAAAGTTTTTCTCCCAATGAAAAATGTCTTCCAGGGGTTATCCGTCCTTGGTCATTTCAAACTTCGTATATATATATATATATATATATATTACATTATATTTTTGACAGTGTAGCGAGGATACCCAATAGAAGCTAAAAGCTTATTAACACTGGGCACCTCGATCGATACAGTAGATCGTAAAACAAAAAAATAGGAATAGCCGGTGGGCGAGTTTAATTTAGTGTCCTATCGAGAAGAAATTTTTTTAATGAGGTCTTAAAGCTAGGATAACTGCTGGACAAGGTCAAATTACGAGATAGGGAATTCCCAACCTTGGGACCTTGATGTAGGATCGTACACTGCTTAATATTAGTTCTGCAGTAATGTGAACAGTAATTGGCAACATTCCGCGTATTATACGTATGAATTTGTTGATTAGTAGAGAAAAGATTGTCAAAAGTGTTAGGGAGAAAGTGATTATGATAAGAGTACATAAAACAAGCCACAAGGAAAGCATTTATGTTAAAGATGTCGAGGATGTTAAGGCTGTAAAACAAGGGTCCAGTATGAGCAAAATAATCAACTCCACCTATGATTGGTATGCAGGAGAAGAAGCCTGTTTAAATTAGAGGGATAATTTGCGGACCATACAATATTGCAGTAGTTAAAGGGGCTAGGTCACGCTATTTTAGGTAATTTTGTTTAATTTTGTTAATTATGAGCTCTATACGTCAAATGGGCAGAGCAAGAGTCTTTCATTTGCAAAATCACGGCGACATAACAACTGAGAATGATTTTCAAGCTTTGTAAATGACATTTTGATATAGACTGATATAAATTTGAAAAAAAGTGGGCCGACGTTTTTCAAATTTACCCAAATTCAATCCATTTCAATCCTCTCCAGTTTTGTCCATCCATGTCCTTTCTTGACTTCCCTGTGTTTTGTTAGAGTTCTTCTATAGTTTTGAACAGTTATATTTTAGTTAATTCTATGACCATTCGATCAGTGCTGAAAATGCCTAAAATCCTGTGACCTAGCCCCTTTAAGATAGGGATATACTAAGGTATACTATAAGGACAACAGGGATTTCCGAGAGAGATAAAAACGAAACTTGCTTATAATTCCAATGGTACAAGTAGTAGTTTCACTACATCTGCCCCCGCCTAAGACAGTATGAAAGGAAGTTGATATACGTTTAAATGATACGCTGAACATGTCGCCCCCTGTTTCCGATTTGCGTCTGACAAATCGTCGCCCCTGTTTCTGATCATGATTTGTGTCCACACAAAATCAATTTCTGAGCCAGGCAACTCGATTTGCATCAGATCTAGTTCAATGTTTTAATCTCTAACCCGAACAGCACTTTGGTCTGCACTTTTTGCGCAAATTGAAATTGATTCCCCTACAATATCTACCAATTTATACATTTACCCTGTTTACGCGGGGACTTCTAGGTTCCCTCCTCGGCAATTAATAGTGATTAATTATATCACTATTTTTCTTAGGTCATTGATCCCATCGCTGTCCACACTTTTGTAAGCACGGGTGTGGTCAACCATAAAGCTGAAGTGATCGCATGTTACGTGGGGGACTTTAACAACTCTCCCAAGCAGTACGACACTGTCGTAAAACTGAGATTCGAGTCTGAAGATGACGCCAATCAGTACCTCTCTAAGCAAAAAGAGCTATTGCAATGCAGTAAACAGCCCCCACCAATCGTGTTTAGAAGCAAGAAGAAGAGGCTACATGATGTCTTCTTTGAGGAAAGCGACTATGCCGGCGAAAGAGAAACATTTCATTGTTTTGTTGGTCTTCCTGCCAGTGATGATGACAATCATCATCCATTCTTGAAAGCGAAGATGAGAATCATCGATGTCCCACGTTACGAGCACTTCGATGAAGATGAATACCCGGAGTACAGTTCCTATTTTATGTACGGCGACCAAACGAATACTTTTCTTTTTCACATTCCAACCAAAAACCCTGATTTCTTTCAGGTAAGTAGGCCGAAATTAGGCATCTTAGTGAGCTGAGCACAGTGCTGAAAGAAGGAACATCGATACAACGTGTTTTTCATTTCCTTTCTTCTCGAGTTTGCAGCTGTACTCAATGTTGGAAGATAGAAATGATCCTTGCATTGAACTGGACAATTTAATTTCAGCAATTTTCACTTTATAGACACCTGAAAATTTAGGCGGCTTTAACGAGATTCGGACCCTCGACCTCTGCGATGCCAATGAAATGATGTACCAACTGGGCTATAAAGCAACTTAGTTAGGACCAGGACAATTTATCGGCCCCATGTGGGCTCATGTATTTATTGTAGTTGTTGATGGTATTTACTGTTTTTACCGAGTAAATTGCCACAGAAAGGAAGAGTCGAAGCACTGGCAAACATAAAAAAATAAAAACGAAAAAGAAGATATTTTTTTAACGGTGACGACTCGGGGATACTCGGAAAAAATCCGAGTGCCCCTTTGGAGGAGTCGAATGTACGGCCTCCCGATGCAGGACTAGTTCGGGTGCTCTACCAATGAGCGATAGGAGACTCATGAGCACTAGACCATTAAATTACGCTCACGTGACTACTGTTTGGCAATACTGCTAGGATCCAAATTGTCGAAATGGAGCGATTGTATTAAAAGAGATATTATATGCTAGACCGAGGTAAATGAAATGACGATAACGATGACCCTGGAGTCGCGGCGGGATACTCTGGAAAACTCGATTGCTACTTTGCAGCCAATTGGTTAAGGAAAAATACGCTGAAATTAGCATCACATGGAATAAATTGGAAGGCATGCGGACGTCAAAAACAAAAATTAAGGCAATTCCATTTTATCTAAACAAGGACCATGACTAAGAATAAGATAAGGCTCTTAACTCTGTCTTATTGAATCCATTAGATTGTTCAACTTGATGGAATTCCAGAAGGTTTTGGAAACGAGGTGGCTGATGATTTATTGCTAAGGTACGGAATAGAAATCGAGATTCCAAACATACCTGGCAAACCAGTTATTGTCAACGGAGAAGTTCAAGATCCACTGCTGGGGGACGCATTTGATATATCATTCGTCGGAATCGATGGTCAAGAAGAACTTAGCGAGGTTAAAATTGCGCGAAAAATCTGGTTTGCTGCAACTGACAATGTTTACGGCTCAGTGAGAAAAAATGAGAGATGAAACGTGAAGAGAAAAAAAAATTATTCAAGTAAAAACGACAATTTTTTAAGGGTAATTTATAGATGTCCTAACAAAAGAAGTTAGTTTGGTCACTACTTTTAAGGAAATATGATCAAACAAAATATCTCATAATAGATATCATTTTTTTAAAGTTAAATTGATTTTTCGTGTGATTTCCTTTTCATGGTTTTGTCTAAAAAGTTTGTACAGCTTCTTGAAAGAAAATCTCGACCATAGTTGTTCCATGTGTCGCCGTCCGTGAAAACCTATCTTTCAGCTTTCTCAGGCGCAGGTACTACCAATAACTACCAAAAGTAGTTGCATATAGATCGAGTTGAATCATATTTCATTGTCAAGCCCGCTGGCTAGAAGATCACTTTGTATAAGAACATAGATTAGCGACCTAACTCACAAGGTTTTTTTGTATCTCAATGATTCGAATGGAAGATCTGAAACATTGACTTTGAATTAACGTGTTCTGTAATGGACTACTCATTTTGCTGTTAATTCTTTGCGCCCTTACTCAGTGGCAGTTAATCTGGTTAGTGGAGGCAATGCCACAATATTTCAGTCATAGTGTTGAATGCTACAACTGAAAAACAAAAAAAAGAAAAACAAGTAAAACGACAAATGTCACTGGTTATAGTGTTTGCTGTCTTCAGTTGTTGCAGATCCAAAAGTGAAAATGACTGCAATTTGATTAAAAAAAAAAAAAACATATTTTATTATACTTCTCACATTTTAATTTGAAATGTGAAGCTAATTTTGACTTTGATGTCCGGAAATTACGTGTTCACAGCCATTTCTTTCCACTCTAAAACAGACGCAATGTTTTCCACTAACCACGTAAGTCAAAGCTTTTTCAGCCACAATTAACCACAAACATGATTATTCACTTGCTTTCAATAAGGAAGGCATGCAACATTTCTTGGATTCCCCGTAGATTTTTCGAAAACTTTTACCGGTACCACGTGAGTTTGCCATAACTCAGATTCTTATTGGATAAGAGTGTAATGTAAAGTGCTAGGGTTTCTATCCCATATGAACCATGTGAGCGTTAGCCCTACTAATGGAAATGGCCCCACACCAGGACAGAGAAAAAAGCTTAGGGGGAGAATTGAACCCACGACCGGGTTAGATCACCGCTGCTCTCCCGACTGAATTACAAGGTCAGACGGGAGCAGACCGTAAGAACTGAAGATGTTAAAGTCACGGCAATTAACATATACAAGTACAGGGAAGGATTACGTTTTTGCAAGCGTTGGCCCTGTAACACTTCACATTACACTCTAATCAGTTAAGTCTGTTCAAATATAAATCTGCAAACAAACCACGTTCAGGAATGTTAAGCGAGACAACGGCTGTCGTGAAAACACTTCCTATATCTGTTTATTTTGGTCCTCGAAGTTTTAGCTATAAGTATTCGTGAAAATAAAAGTATTTAAGGAATCTTGGGGGACGTAAGGGAAATCTAACTTAAACTATTTTTCAGACGATTTAACTGCTTTCTTGAGAAATGAGGAATCACTTTATAGCGGAGCTCCGGGCGCGCCGAAAGCGCGCACGCGCAGAGCACGATAGTTAAGAAAATATGGTAACCCATCGGTGCGAGAAATTGTGGTTTCATAGTCATGACGTCATCGATCGTCCGTTCGTACGTGCATGTATGCCAACGTGACCAGTATCATGCTAGTCAGTACAGCATTCATCTTTCATATTGGACTTCCATTTGATCAATTGACACCTGTCAAAACAAGGTATCCGCTGACTGTACCAGGTGACCATATCGAGGGCTTAAGTTAGAGCTCACCGAGATGAGCTGTTTTTTTTTTAGTTGATCGCTGACCAGGTACTAGTTTTCGATTGGAATGCAGGCTCAACCCATGGTAACTCACCTCAACAAAAGGGAGGCTTCATTTTTCGCGCGCTTTCTGTGGCTCGGCGCAGCTACACAGCCATACTACGTCAACTATAGGTCTTACACAGTGAACGCTTTTCGTGTTCAGGTGGAAAGCGGTTTGAAAAATGTTTCTGCATTTTTCGCTGGTTTTAATCCAGTTTAACATATCATGATAGCTGTGGTCCATACTTGCGGCTAGCATCGGAGGGAGATAAACTTAAAGCTGAGTGTTCATTTTTAATTTGCTTAGAGCTGCCTTTTTCTCTGTATTGAAATTTTTGGCATATCTTTAGAAGCTCTGATAAGGTTACATGATGCCTGGAGGACCTATGTCTAGAACAGAAACGAAATGACTGTGCGAAAGAAAACGGCAAAACAGAATACCAGTAATAGCTCATACTTAGTGGAAGAAGTTACTCCACAAATTCTTTTCTTGAGCACTAAACCGTTTGTTATTTTCAAAAAGTGGTTTAATCGGTTTTTCCTTTGATCAGGAATGAAAATCGAATTTTTATTGTCATATGGAATCAAATGACAATTATCTTCATTCTTTTGGACATAAAGAAAAAGTTGACTTGTTTGTTTGCTTTGCTCTA